>NC_133771.1:177650367-177719438 GCF_003597395.2 Chelonoidis abingdonii
GAGGCCAATAACGTCGATTTCCGTCCACACGAACCCTAATCCGAGTTATCACTATCGAATTTAGTGCTACTCCTCTCGTTTGGGAGGAGTTCCGAAATCGATTTAAGGAGCCGTTTAACTCGCTATTAATGACGACGTCATGTGAACGGATACAGCGTTAAATCGGTATATCGGCCATTAAACCGATTTAAAGTCGCAGTGTAGACCTGGCCTATGTGAGGACTGTAGGATCAGGCATATATAAAATTCACAGGCAAATCCAGTAACATTCTATCAAAGATGCATATTCTATAAAATATTTTAATTCTCTTTATATTTGTGTTCTTTTTGGTTTGTAATGGTAATAATTGTGCTGATGTGTTCTTCTAAGATAGTAGCAAAAGCTTATCATGACACAAACTATACCTATATCAGAAACATGCTTCCATAAAAAATTGTGTCACAGATATTAAGGGATGATCCCTGTATCAGGTCCAAGAAGTCCTAGGTTAATGTGTGTTATTAAAATTATGGTGTATCCCTATTTCAATCCCATGTGTCTCTAGTGCAGAAATACCTGCCACAAGTACATCTCTCATGCCAAAATATCTGTTGTATGTTTTTAAAATAAATTATTCTAGTTTCCATTATGTTTGATGTACATGTTTTACCAGTTGTTGTGAAGTACAGTGCTGTTCTTTCACTGAAAGGAGTAATTGCTTACTTCACTTACATTTTTGGAATATTTTTTCTTCCTTTAAACATAGACAATGAAAGAGCTAAGGGAACGATTCATCACAAATAATTTGCTTACTGAATTTAACCTCTTCTTCTGCTTGTTAAATGTTTGTGAGCATATTGCACAAATTTGCTTGCTATTCAGAGTAGTGAGTGAATTTGTTTGCAATGTTTTTTCCATTGTTAGTTGATTGAGATCATTTAATTGCTCTGGCTATTCAAGTGTTGCTTAGTCATGATCGATCACATAACACACAAGGTATTGTTTCTGAACCCAGAATAGCTGAGCGTAGTTCTTATAGGATCTGATTCAAAGCACACTGATGTCAATACGAAGACTCATTGACTTCAGTGAGTTTTGGATGATGTTCATAATCAGGAGACAAATGAGTTTGAAGAAGCCATGGTGTTTTTGAGCCTTTTAGGGATGGGGAGGCGATGAGTAGGATCAGGGGATTTTTAACCTTTTACATCATGCCAGCTCTTCTACCATAAGACTTATTTGGCTGGGGGTAGAGTGTAAAATTGTCCCTGCTGCAGAGTCTGTAATCAGATCTTTGTTCAGCTCATGTAACTGCCTCTCTGCCAAGGCTTTGGCAAGGAGTTTCTAAAAGTCTGTCTCCTGGCTGTGTAAAACAGTCCCCATCCCATCTGAAATAAGTCACTTCAAGCACAGACTTAAAATGTTGTTACTGTGAAAGTGTCTGTGCAAGTAAAAACTGATCACTCAAATGACTTTTGGGAAGCAAATGCAAAAGGGGCTGGAACATGGCTGAACTGCATTCATTTTAAAATATTTTGCAGTATTCACCCCTCTCTAACATTATTGCACATGTAACTTCAACAAGTACTATTAGAAGCATTTTCTGCATCGGAAAGGATATGCCTTGATATTCGCAACGGCTTTTTAAAGTTCATAATAAAGATATAGTTGAACCCTCTGTGGTATTTAAATACAAATAGACACTCAGTGCACTAGCAATAGAACTGCAAAAAAATCTTGAACTTTAAATGAGATTTTCTAATGCTTATTTTTAAGCACAGAATTATTATGATTACGCCAGATAACGCATATACTAAAATAAATTCCCTCTGGTAAGTCTCCATATCTACACATACACACATTTTTCCATGTAAGTTTCTTGATAAGGCTCTTGATTATAAAAACCTACCCAGAAGGATAAGCAAATACTGCATACCCAGCCACCCATGTGTGGCCTGCAGAGTCTGCACTGGGCAACTTAAGAGTTTCAATAATGGGCTTTAACAGGGCCTCTCCTCAGATGGAAGGATACAAAGCTGTGACATGGGGCCTTAAGGGCAGTGTCGTAAAACATGCAGGATCCAAAGGTCCAAGGAGGATGCAGGAGACTGTTTCCTACATCCATGGAGAAAAGAAGAGCACGCCAAGAAGTGTTATACTAATCTCTCTCCCTTCGTGTACTTATTCCAGCTCTATGGCTACTGTTATCAGGATAGCAATGACATCCCAGACACGCTGACTGCCATCACTGAGCTAGGCTCACCACTGGAGATGATTCAGCTTTTACAGACCTCTTGGGAGGACAGATTTCGAGTAAGTACAAAAACCAAGGTGTCTAAAGGACTTTTAAGTAGGATGTGAACACACAACTCCAAGCATGTGAGAGAAAAAAAAAAAAAGAGAGTTATGTAGTTTACAGCTTTGTTCACGTTTATTAAACAACTGCTTTGCTTGGGAATGTTAAGTCTTAGTTTGTCTGCAAGACATAACACTCCCATTTTTCAGTTTTTAAGACACTGCGCTATTGTGTGTGTTGATGGTATCTAATTATAGGATGTTCTGTGTTATTCACATTATATCTTCAAAGGTTTCATACTTGTTAAAAACTCAGAGCTTGGCATTTTTGGCTTGTACAACTGGAATTCAAACAATAGAAGGATGTGACATCTCTATCTTGATCATTATCACAAGCTGATTTTATAATTGTTTCCTACTTTTTCCTGTTATGTTGCCTTTTACTAGGGGAGAGTAAAGGGTAAAGCAAGGTTTATCAATGTACACATCCTAAAACAGAGTTTGCCCAGTGAAGCCCACGTTGGCAATTTAACAGAAACACTTAATTTGTATGCAACGGAACCCAGATTGTAGAGGTACTTTCATCATGATAGGGTATGCTGAGCTGTAGTTTCGGTGGGATGTACCTCACTATTAAAGATTAGGGCAGTTACAGGATTCATTCAGAGCTCTGTGAACTGCATTTGGCCCATGAATTGGACTTCCACTATGTTGTTCTAAAAGAAACAAACTCCTTACGATGACTCAGTCAGAGTTTTTAGTTTGTAATGGCCAATGAAGTGTACTGCCGTCTCCCTCACACTTCACCCATGCAAGCGCAAATTATGGCACTCTGATGTAAATTGCAAAAGAGGCAGTAGATTATTGGCTTGACCATGTTACATAGGATGTGGGTGGAAATTCTCTTTAGAATGGGTATCCCTTATGGGGCAGTTAGAGGGAGATGAAGGAGAAATACCTTGGCAATGCTGGTTTGATTCACAGAGATGTAATTATAAATAGAATGTTCCTGGAACTGCTGTAATGAAGCCTTAGGCAATGTCATAACTATTACCTTATCTAGTGTGCAGCTGTCATAGAGGAGAGGAAAAAAGCCGCACGTTCTCAGATCAATACATGAAAATTGTTTATGTATCTGCCGCAGTCAAGAAAACATTAACATAGTTGTTTAACTTTATACACTCATGTAGTGTCTTTGTGCTTACAGGGCAAGGACCAAATCTCCCCAAACCTATTGAAATCAGTGGAAAGCAGTGGTGCAGAATTGGGCCCTAAAATGTGTATTTTAAGCTTGTTGTTGGGGATATACACACACAGCCCATATCAACACTGAGGGCAGACACATAGATAAAGGACTTCAACAGGGCTCGGTACAGGCACACGGGTCTGTGTCAGTGGATCCGTTTGCAGGATCAGGGCCTTGGTAGTGTTTGAGGAAGGAGGAATGGTTTCAGATTGCAAACAACAATCCCTCTTTAGTTTTTTGCAATTTTTTTGTACTTTTATGCAGAGTTTTCCGTAGTAGTTTAAGAAAAGTGATTCCCCCCCCCCAATATTTACCTTTGAGCAGTTAAAGGTGTTAATTATAACTTTGTTCAAGCTTCTGTTAACAATTTGAGCACAGTGTTCAGCTCCTATGCTGAGGTTCTTTGCAGTACTCCTGACCCAAGGAAAAAATCACATTGATATTCTGAATGTTAAATGCTTCAATTTGGTCTACTTTCATTTCCTCAGCAACATGATATGCCTTTTATATATAGCATCCTCTGGGACACTGTATGGAAGATATCTGTAAATTTCAAGAAGAACAAAAGAACAGTCAGTGCAGACATCCCATAACCATGCTTGTATTAATTTATACCTACAAGTATCTCTACATAAACTTTTGATATTGCTTAAGCAGAACAAAAATGTTTTAGGCTGGTAAGGCAGGTGAAATGATTACAGAAGTGTTAGATAGTCCTAATATCTCACAGACGTAAAGTCTGTGAAGTATAATGTAAGCCATATTCAACCTCTATTTTCTTCTGAAGTCTGCGTATAAGTATTTCCCTGAGTATATCATTTATGTCCTGAGCCTGAACTGTGATTTGACTACTTTAATACATATGACCTTAACAACAGTTTTAACTAGGGTGACCAGATGTCCCGATTTTATAGAGACAGTCCCAATATTTGGGGCTTTTTTTTTATATAGGCTCCTATTACCCCCAACCCTATCCCAATTTTTCACACTTGCTGTCTGGTCACCCTACAAAAAACAAAGCTTACGTGTAAACAATAAAAAGCTTTCTAGCCTGTATAATATTTAACTGCATGCATATTAATATTGTTTTTGTTTTAGTGTGTTATACAATACATACAAAGAAATATTGTCAAGGCATCACATAAATGAACTACAAACAGTAGTAAACGCTATAGGGTTGGGTCCAAATGTGAAAGTTCCGAATATTATTCTCTTCTATCTGTTAGCAAAGCCCAGAGAATTCTTCACTCTATGGCCCCAATCTGATGCACATGTGCGGAGCTCCATTAACTCGAATGGGATTCTGTGTGGACATAAGGGTCTGTCTACATGGATGGGTCCTGATCCTACAAAGACTTTGCTTTATGCATTGTGAAATGTTTCACTGAAGTCAAACTACTCTCAATGTGAAAAGTTAAGAACATGTCAGCTTTTAGAAGATGAGACTTAGATTGCAGTCAGGGCCTATGTGTGATGTTTTATTTAAACAAATACTTTTATTTCTATTAAAATAATGAAAACAAAACAAGAAAGTTTCAGCAGCTCAGAACCAAAATTGCATAGGGGAAAAATTGGTAAAGAAGCACGTTTTAGTTTCAAGCTTCTAAAGATTATTCTAATTTGCATTGAAAGAATGTTAAATTTTATGAAGAATATCTTGAATATATTAACTTTGATTTTTATGATAAATTTAATGCCAATCTATGGTCATTATTATGTGTGACTTAATTTAAAGCAGCTGCATTTTTTTTACATGCGCCATACTAGACAAGTAACACGGGTATCTGTGCTTTTATATTTCAGATATGCCTCAGCTTAGTTCGGCTTTTGCATTATTTGGCTCACTCTCCGCTTGGCTCTGTGACGCTGTTGGATTTTCGCCCTCGACAGTTTGTGATTGTAGATGGAGAGCTGAAAGTGACAGATTTGGATGACGCCAGTATAGAAGAAAGCTCTTGTACCAGTAACCGTGACTGTTTTATAGAGTTTCCAGCAAGAAATTTCACTCTTCCCTGCTCTGTGGAGGGCCGATGTCAAAATATGAATGAAAAGAGGAATCTTTATAATGCGTACAGGTAGATGGCCAGTTATCTAAGTAGATAAAAGTGAATAAAATTGGACAAGAATTCTGTATAGTCATTTATAGCCATTGAGATCAATGGAAATGTTGGATCGGGCCCTTATAGACTAATAACTAAAACAATGAATAATTTGTGTTGTAAGTATTTCATTGATAATAATACCTAACATTAATATCTTGGAAGTACTTTGCAAACATTGGGTCTGATTCACCACTAAAGTCTGTGTTGGTATAACTCTACTGAAGTCAGTTACACAGTAAAGATTTATAGCAGTGAAAAACTGGGGTAATCATATGGTGATTTGAGCACAATTACTACATTATTAATGAAATGATTCACACAACACCTCTATGATGTAAATTAATAAGTGTTATCATCCCCTTTTAAGTATGAGTCAACTGAGGCTGAGAAGTGAAATGACTTCAGAGCTGGGATTAGAATTCAGACAGTTCTGTCTTCTAGTTCTGTGCTCTGACCACTAACCCATACATCTCTCTCATTAGATCAGGCCTCTTTTCTGCTGATTATAAAACTCGCTGGTTCAGTTGTTTGATAGTCAAAAACCTGTAAAGTCATTGTACTTCTTTAACGTAGACCACTGACAATCTGGAGAATAATCTCCCAGGAGTTATAATGAATCTTAATGTTTTTTTAAAGCCATCACCGCTTTGTAGTTCTCTCCTTACAATTTACCCCAGGGTTCCTCACACCAACAAACCAATTGCTGTTCTTTGAATAGGCAGTGACTTGCCTGCTTCTTGCACTACACCCATCCATCCTTCAGTGCCTCCCCATTGAGGTCTGCATCCGTAATTTGTGGTCGTGCCATGCACATGACAGATAAGTAATTGGGTTATTATGTCTGGCCAGTCAGAACACTGAAGAAAGTGTCTCGCTGAAATGTGTTTCTTAGAATTTTGTTTCTTAAGGTCTCTTCAGATATACAACTGAGGTGTTTTACATGAGGGATTTATGTTTGTGGTCTTGGCTCTTCACTAACTCTGATCACTCAACTCACTCTTTGGACCAAACACTGATCCCACGAAAACTTTACTATTGGCTTTCATAGCATCAAGAATTGATCCTTAATGCACTACTTCTAATTGTGCTGTGGCTTGACGTTCAAGTGCGCTGGAGAGAGAGAGTGCTGTGGACTGATCCAGATAAGACAGTAGGGGGTCTCAAGGCAATGCCATAATGGTGTGCTCCTTTCTTAGGCTTCTCTTTCAAGTATCACATCACTCATTCTCTGCCAGGTCACAACTAGAAGAGTCTTCTCCAGGGACTGTCTTCTGCTTTTGTCCCAGTGCACTTACTAGCATATGTGTAACATCATCTGACCACACTGAAATGCATTCCACTACATGACTGCCATGTGCATTTGTGCAGTGCGATTTTTAGTGTGTTCTGCAAAATTTTCCATTTGCTTGGGTTAAAGATCCTTCTTAGTGAATTAGTTTTTGATTAGGGCCATTTTGCTGGTCTGGCCAGAAAAAAACATTTAATATTTTAGTGTGATTTTCAGCCATACAGTGTCATACGCTCACTGAAGAAAGCTGTCTTTTTCTATCACAGTGGTTAACGTTTGTGAGAGTGCTATTGAACAATTCCAGCAGTTCTCCAAATGTGGGTTGGGACCCCAAAGTGGGTCACGACCCCGTTTTAATGGGTTCGCCAAGGGCTGACATTTGCCTTGCTGGGGGCTTTGGCCCCCTGCCCAGGGCAGCACGGCTCCGGTAGGCTCAGACTTTGGTCCCCCCTCTCCTGGGGTTGTGTAACAATTTTTGGTAGAAGTGGATCACGGTGCAGTGAAGTTTAAGAATCCCTGAACTATTCCATCTGGTCATCAGTTTCTAAAGATCTGTTTTTACACTTTGAAAATCCTAGTGCTTTTAGCACCCACTATTGCTTATTATTATGCTCACATAATAGGTCGTTGTATGACAGCAGACCTACACCTTAGTAGGCTGCAGCCGCCCTTATGAATGCATCTGCAACAATCTCTACATGGTCACTCAGCAAGGACAAAACTACAGTCTACTTGGTATAGATGACTAGGGTGATCTGGGAACTGGAAAACATGTATACGGACACTGTGATGGCAGGTGACTGGCAGTACTACTTTTTGAAGCTTGGAAAAAGGGATTCTTGTCTATATCTGGTGCTACTTGGTAGTCCCAACCAGCAGCACATTAACCAATGGTATAAATCTTCAGTAGTGTCTGAATTTAATAAAGCCACCCATGAGAAACATCACCTATGCCAGTCCCCTGGTTCCTTCTCAAGGTGGATTATTAGAGCTGAGAAAATATTACAAAAGAATTGTTGTGCAAGTATTGGCTTGGATGTTTAAATGATTTCCTTCAGTCATACATGCATCCTTTTGTGTACCCTCAAGTTGCACATTTTAAACAGTGAGGGTAATGAACCATTGGAACAATTTACCAATAGGTTTGGTGAGTTCTTCATTTACTGAACATTTTAAAAACAATATGGCATCTTTCTGTAGCTGAGATGGTCTAGTTCGAAGAAGAATTATATTCGAAGAAGTTCTGTGGCCTGTGTAATGTAGGAGGTCAGACTGCTAGAAGCTCGCAGTGGTCCCTTCTGGCCTTATAATCTACAAATCATGAATGCAGCGATGTCGCGTGACTATTGGTAGTAGGGGGAGAGTACAATTTGAAGGTTCTTCTGTGTTATACAGTGGGACTTAGGGCAGGGCGTATAAACCCTGGCAGAAATCGGGGGGGGGGGAGGAGAGGAGGGGGCAGGGGATGTGACTCTGCATCCCCCCCCCCCCCCCCAAAGGTGCTCCTGCATGAATGTTCCAGTTTGAAAAAACAACAAGGAGTCCTTGTGGCACCTTAGAGACTAACAAATGTATTTGGGTGTAAGCTTTTGTGGGCTAAAACCTACTTCATCAGATGCATCAGTGCCAGTTTGAGTTCACTGGCACTGATGTTGATGCATTTCAAAGTCACATGTATGAGTACCGATGGACATGCGTGAGTATTCATATCAAAATGTTTGCACACTCATTTAGTTGAGGATCAGAAACAATACTATGTGACTTTTCTGTCCAATTGTATCTATCCAACCCAGTCTGAAAAGCACACTGTGACCTTCGAATACTTTCAAAGAGCTGCTAGTAATCAGTCACAATCCACTTATGGATTTTCCAGGTGCAGAAAATTTACCAGATGAATTCTTCATTGCTAATGATTTGCTTACCTTTCAAACACTATATGTATTTAGAGTGCTGCTTTTTATATAAAACACTAAGAAATCTTTTATAATAATCTTATATGGGGATTTTGTAAGTATCCTTTTTAAAAAGGATGAATTTTACTCTTGTTAAAAAAAGTTAACATCTTCAGGAATTATTAATTGTTTAAAGTAGAAGTATGTCAGCTGAATAGGCCACAATACTGGCTCCTGTAGCTGACATTTGCCAATCAATAACGTGATTTTTTTTTTTTTTTAAATTATGCTTATGTGAAACCTGCTTTATTCTCTCCAATGAATACGATTCACTACAGTTTCTCTGGCCGTGTGAGGAAGTTGTACTTTATAGGATAGAGAAGGCAACTCTCTCAGTAAAATTTCCTATTTCTGTTACCATTCTGCTCATTACCTAATATTTATGTCTGATACTTTTGTTTATATTACCAGATCCTGAACTGTCCATCTTTATCTAATGTTCCATCTGAAACAGGGTTTGTAGAGGTTAGTAATACCAGCTTAGCAATAGAAATTTAAAGGGGCACTGTGAAATTACTTCTATCTTTAAATAATAATAGAGAAGTGAAATCCGCATACCTTTAATTACAAAAAAATTATTGCTGTGCCTGCTTTTCCAAATCCTTGTTGTGTTTTTGTGAAGCCATCACCATTTAACTTGCATTACCAGTTAAATGTTCGCATTTCAGTATCATCAGGCACTGAGAACAGGGCAAGAGCCTTCACAACCAGATGCTTTTTTCAAGCTTGTGAGAAATTAGGCTGGAAATTGTAGAACCTGCTTTACTTTTTGTTTCCTTCATTTTACATCAGTTTCCTACCTAGGAAAAGCAACGCAAACTACCTGAATCTCTAGCAGGTTTTTTTTCAGTAGAGAATTTGCATTCAAACATGGAGTCCATTCAGGAACATCACAAATGCATGTTAATGATGACCCCACCATGGGAATATTGAAGATGTCCTGAATTTTGGTGACATAAAATGATTCCCCCCTGTCCCCACCTTCATCTTAAAGCCTAAAAATAATGCAGAACTGAAAAGGAAATAATTGGTGAAATAAAATAAACATAAATCTGACCTGTATTTTTAAAGTTTTGAGGGAAAAAAACAAGACTTCAGAGTTTGACAATGTCCCTTTAATAAAGTTTGTCCAAGTACAGACAGCTTTGCAAATAGTCACAATCCATAGGGCTTCACAGCAAATTTCTATGTTAATGGAACATTTACAGGTAGTTACAAGGCAGCCTTGTGTGTAGCAGCTTAGTCTAGGTATGCCAGACAGCTGTGTGACTAGCCTCTGCTATATATTTATTTGATTATAGAATATGATTATATTTCCTGAATAGGCCAGGGACTTAAGGAATAAAATTCTAATAGTTTATGTCGTTCAGTGGTTACTAGACCCTTGCCAACTTTATTTTAAAATATGGGTTACTTTTCCATTGCAGGTTTTTTTTTACATATCTTCTGCCACACAGTGCTCCATCCTCCTTAAGACCATTATTGGACATGATAGTCAATGCTACAGGTAATCCCACTGTAAATATGTGATACTGCCAAATGTCTCCCCTTTTCATATCACTGTAAACTTGAGTGTTTGTTTAGCGGGGATGGAGGGAAGGGTGCTACATTTACATGTATTGCTTTAAGGCCAGATTCTGCTCTCACTTAGGGCATGTCTACACGGCAGCTGGAGGTGTAAGTTCCAGCCTAGGGAGATGTACCCATGCTAGCTTTGATCAAGTGAGCATGCTGAAAATTGCAGTGTTGCTATGGGCTAGCCACCAAAGCATCTACCTAGTATCTCTGATGGGATTGTACTTGGGTGGCTAGCCTGAGTCGCTGCTCAAACCACTTTGGCTACACTGCTATTTTTAGTTGCTAGTTTGGGCAGAGCTAGCACATGCATGTCTACCTGATCTGGGAATTACACCTCCAGGTGAAGTGTAGATGTGCCCTTAGAATTAAAATCACTCCAGATCAGAGGAGCTAAGATGAGGCCTATATACCATTTAACTCTCTATTTTGAGGTCTTAAGTAGTATTTAAGTAGTATGTGCCTTGTCCTGGGCCCTAGGACAGTGATGAATTCCACCCTTACATAGGTGCAGTTCCCACTGCAAGTCAATGGCAGTTTGACCAAAGCAGTATTTGACTCAGAATTTGGTCTCCTCTGCATGCAGATCTCAGGAGGAACAAACCAGCCCACAGAGTGAAATTCATCCTGACCAAAGGGCTCATGCACAGCCCTCTGCAAAATGTTAGTCCCATGTTAAGGAATTCATTGGTGTGGAGGACCATGAATGGGCCATCTCTAATGACAGGAATTAGAACTACAGAGACAATTTGTTGTATACATCTCCCAGATGACACTAGAGATTATTTTATGCTTCAGAATCCAGAGTAGACCATAAAATTATCTTTACCATAAAATGACATTCAGACAAGAGTAGCTTGAGTATGTCTTAACTGTACTTTTGATTTCACGCCAGAGGGTTTTTTCCCCTGCCTGGTCTTCAGTACATTTTATGGTGAGGTATAATGTACCAGGCTATAAATAATTTCAAAGGGAATTCACTGGAAAGGAGTTTTCATCTCTTGTGGGTAACCCATCCTATCATATTCAGACAGGAAGCTGGCTGTCTCAGTACACTAGCTGCTCAGCTTTGGAGACACAGGGTTAGGACTTGACTCATCACATATATGAACATCAATTTGGCAGTCACTTTGTAATGCCTTAAAACATCACACAGTTTGGCACAACTGAATCTTGATCCTTTGGACCTTACTCAGGTATAATGCCTATTAATCCCAAGTTCTTTGTCTAAATCACTGTTTTTCTGTACTTTTAAAGGAGAACTCCACTGGGGAATAGATGAAACAGTGGCTCAGCTAGAAAAAGTTTTGCATTTATACAAGAGTGGCACATACCTACAGAACACTACACGGATGCCGAAAGCTGGTAAAGTATTCCTTTGACAAATGTAAAGCTATTGGCTTGATCTAGACTGTGACGTGTGGAGGGGAGCAGAAATAAGGAGAAGAGACCAAAAAAGCCCCTGAAGTCATGGAAACTGAAGTCCACAGCAGGGCTTCCAGATAGTCAGAGTTCCATGGGTACCACAGAAGGTACTAAGGTGGGTTGTTGGTGCCATGGAGAGCAGCCATCAACCATGTCAAACCTGTGGGAAATCTGCAGTATGAATTCATGCTGAAAGGTGCATTGTGCTCAAACACTTATCTTCCAATATGCATTTTGGAACTTCCCTGAGGTGGGAGTTTGGGGGAGCTCTGGAAGGGGGAGCCAATTTATCTCCATGCTAATATCCTAGCTCTGCATGGATATCCTAAGATTCATGGGATTTCCTTGCAGATACTGTATTGCAGCTGCTGCAGGTTAGAAGCATTAACCCCCCTACCTGCTCTGCAGGGGAATATCCCTGTAGCCTTCAGCTTGCAGCAGTGATAGGGTAACAAAACTGCATAGATTGACAAAGAAATTCCATAAAGTTTACATGCTGAGGTTTTTCTTTTACATCTTAACAAAAATCTCTTGTATAGCTCCATAAATATATACAGTGCTTTTCAAACATACACTGTAGAGAGGGATAAATATTCTACCTAGAAGAAAACATTACAGATTGTAACATTTGAAAGAAGGTAATAGGTAAATGTTCTTGTTTAGCCACACCACCAAAAAAAGATCCTGTGCAGAATTTTTCTTTCTGTAGGTGCAATATCCATGTCAGACTTTGAACTGCAGGAGGGTGATAGGAAAATATGATGGTTTTGCGGCACATGCATAGTAGAGAGAAAGAGATGGGTGATAAATGAAGGTGGATTTAGGGTAAAGGATTTGAGAAGTTCAGTAAAGCATTTCCCTTGTGATAGACTCAAATTTATTCCTGGTGTAACTCTGCTGACTTTAGTGGACTCGGACCCCAGGGATGAATTTGGCCTACTAATCACAAATAATTCAGTATTTATTTTGTTGTAAGATTGGCAAGAAAATTGTTACAGGTGTTCATTTAACTTTCTAATGTTCAGATTTTCATCACGGTCTTTGCTGAGTGATACCTGTCAACACAGTCAAATCATTCTCAGCAGCACAATCAACAGTACAAACACATCCTTTGTTGAGGAAGTGCCAGGAAGGTTGAGGTTTTTCTGTGATGCTGGCTGATTCCAGATTTAGCTGCCATGTCAGGAGAATATGAGGTTTTGAATTTTAAAGGTTGTCCTGCCTATAAAGAATTGCGGGGAGAAAACCCAAGACAGTGATGCTAGATGTAACAGCGCAAGGCTTCACTTATATGGAGCAGACCTGCACTCACATTAGGCTTCTGTATTTCATGTGTGGTTTAGTTACATATAATCCTGAATAACTGTGGTCAGATTCTGCTACCCTTACTCAAGTTGGCTAGTGCCTTTGTTTGCAAGCAGTCCCATTAACTTTTCCGAAACTGCTCAGGGAGCAAAGTGCTACTCAACATGAGTAAAGGCTATAGAAATTGCCCTTTGTAACTGCACGTAGAACATGTAAGTACAGTTTTATGCAATTCTAATGAAATTCTAATCTAACATAACATTGAGGTTCTTTAAATTATTTTATGTGAGGATTCAGCCAATGGCAATCAAGAGAAATCAAATATCCTCACAGAAATTACACTGAAGCAAGACCTTGTTGACTTATGGGTAAATTTTCGTTCTTGGATACCATATCTTCAGAATGCATGGGCCTGTTTCTCATTTGCACTAAGGCCATTTTACACCACTAGAGTCATGTAAAAGGACTTTAAAGTGCGTGTGTGTATACATAATGTATTCATATTTTAAGGCCCCTTTATCCTATGGTGACCAGATAGCAAGCATGAAAAATTAGGACTCTTTTTTGGGGGTAGGAGTATAGTTGCATATACAAGAAAAAGCCCCTAATATTGGGACATTGGGTAACCCTACTTTATCCTCCCAGAGGCCTCAGTGCAGATGAGTGTAATCAGGTCCCATGTAAAAGCAGCAAAGAATCCTGTGGCACCTTATAGACTAACAGACGTTTTGGAGCATGAGCTTACGTGGGTGAATACCCACTTCGTTGGATGCATCCGACGAAGAGGGTATTCACCCACGAAAGCTCATGCTCCACTACGTCTGTTAGTCTATAAGGTGCCACAGGACTCTTTGCTGCTTTTACAGATCCAGACTAACATGGCTACCCCTCTGATACTTCTGGTCCCATGTCTCCACTTATATCCTTACTTCTCCACACAGGCTCCTCCTCTCTCTCAAGATTTCACTTTTAGCACATGACAACTCACTTTTTTAAAACTCTCAATCCAAAGATGATTTACCAATGGTGAAATTCTCCTGATGGCGCAGTGGAGCTGCAAGGCAGGGTTTGATGGTAGGGGAGGATTGGGTGCTCAGGAGAACAGCCAAATGCTGGTCCAGCACACAAGGCAACACTACTCCCAAGCCATGCTGGGGCCACAGACTAAGTAGTTTGGGCCATTGGGCCATGTAATAACTCTTGCAAGTGGTGATGGTGGGGGGCATGGATACTGTTCCAACCCATCAGTTCAGCAGCCATAGAGGCAGTAGCAGTCACAAAAGCAGTTACACTCCCATGTTCTGGCCCTGCCTGGGCCAGGGAAGGGGGATTTCACCTCCCTAATCCCTTGCATTTTATGTGGGTGAGACAAATTTCACCTTAAAACACCACTGAAAATGTTGTCCATGGAAAGACAGAGAAACCAGCAGCACTTTCACAGGACACTGTATAACTATCTCCCAAGGCAAGGGAAAAATATTTTTTTAAGTTGTAGCTTGTTTGTTCTTTTTCTGTCGTGCTCTATAATATAGTGAGAGGGGGAGGAGGCTATTTGTCAGATGCTCAGCTGATTTAGGTTTGGGCTAGGGATTGTGGTTTGGGTTCGAGGCTGAATTGGAACTAGGCTTTGGTTTCAGGTTAAAATGAGGCAAAAGCTTACAAGGTTGTTCTCATTAGATTTCAGTCTAAATGGTGGAAATCTCATCAGGTGATCTGGTCTCACAAGATTTCCACCATCCTGAATAATGGAAATCTCAAGAAATTAACTGCTCGTGACGTTACCTCCATTTTGGGCTGCAGTCTCACCAAATAACTGTTACCAACAGATTCCTGCTGCATCTGAAAGAGACCTAGAAAATAAGCCTGTTCTGGTATAGAATTTATACTGAAACCAAAGCCACAATAGTAAGTTCAGTTCCAGGAACTGCAAGCGATATCTCTTTCTTTTTTTGAAAAAGGAACATTAGAAGGTTCAACTCATGGTGCTTCATCATTTGATTTAGATCTAGAAACTCGGGAGTTATCCATTGTCTTCAATAGAGAGTTGTAAATCTTTACAAGAAGCGATGGCGATTTCTGAAAAGGGACTTATGGAAAAAGCTGAAATCTGATCTTTCATGAAACAGATTTCTCTATCTGAGCCTATGTTTTTGCAAAGACACCCTTTCTAAGTCAGAAAAGTGATACTGATCATTAGTAGGAAAGGTGATATTGACCATCAGAAGGAAAGTGGCACTAGGAAAGTTCTTGTCAATCTGAGCCTGCCCATAAATTAAATTTAACAACATAAACCATGGTCATGTCACAGAAGGACTTAGGTCTTAAGCTTTCACTGTCTTTCAGCTGTAAAACATTTTACAGTGTTGTAAACTGTATTGTACTCTGGACTTTGCTTCTAAATTACTGAAGCAAAGTAGAGAAGGGGTCGGGGAAGAAGTCCTTCAGTAGCCATGTAAGTTTTTTGTAATTGTAAATAACACAAAATTGTTATACAGGTGCTACACTGTTTGGAATGAAACTGTGTTCAAATGCTTTTATCTATAATGGGGTATTAGTCGCTTCTTCTGAGAACATTGAACAATGCGGAGCATACATTTCCTTGTGATGATTTTTTTTCTAAAATGATAGTAGCATTGCCATAACTGCAAGAATACTATACTATACAAACCCTGGATTTCATGGTGTAAATCAGCATCGCTCTTGAAGTCAATGGGAATTTTGCTGTAGATTTCAAGGAGGAAGGAATTTCACCCAGCTGAAGGTCTGGCTCTGGAGTTTTAGTCTAACCTCCCCAACCTTTCAGTGAATTCAGGAGTTACACAGAAATGTATGAGAGGCACTACAGCTAGTAAATCCTGTAGCTTTGTTATTCATTAAAGAAAATAGGTGACTCATTATTAAGTCTTGAGAAGTGGGTTAGCCAAAAGAAAGGCATAATTAGCAGAAATAAAAGCAGTTGTTGAACCAAGTACGTTTACAGGACTCGAGACAGAATGCCAGAGAGTAAGGTAAAAGACATTCCCTGTTTTCCTTTGTCCTTTGACATTTTGGCAGGGTTGCGCTGTATATAAATATTTACAGTGCAATAATGTTTCTTTAAAAATACTATAGCAACCTGCTTGAGAAATTATAAATCTGCTCAAGAAATTTTAATGGGAGGTGTGTGTGAGAGAGAGAGAGAGAGAAAGAGAAACATTGGAGGGTGGGAACAGATTATATTCAGGCAGTTTTTATGTCATATTAAGTTGAGCTACAAAAGACAATAAGCACTTTCTTGAAGATACTTAAAGACACACATGCTACAGATGGGATTACATTAAAACAATTCCCTACAAATAGTCTCACAGATTCTAAAATGAATTAGTTTTGGCCAGGATTGTGCCCCTGTTGTGTCCTTTTGCACGACCATATAGGTCCAGATTGTATGACACCTTTTACTGAGACCTGGTCTACGCTGGGGGGGATCGATCTAAGTTATGCAACTTCAGCTACGTGAATAACATAGCTGAAGTGGACGTACTTAGATCTACTTATGGCGGTGTCTTCTCTGTGATAGGTCGACTGCTACCACTCCCCCATTGACTCCGCCTACACTTCTTGCTCCGGTGGAGTACGGGAGTCGATGGGAGAGTGCTCGGCGGTTGATTTTATCGCGTCTTTCACTAGACGTGATAAATAAACCCCTGCTGGATCGATCGCTCTGGAGATAAGTGTAGACATGCCCTGAGTCACATAGGGATAGAAGGCATGGAGGAAGCCTCCCCATTGGCCATGCCAGGGCCTCCTCTGTTAGCAGTCTGTGTGTTCCCTCCACTTTAGGAGACTAAAAATAAGAAGGGGAGAGGCATGGTCTGACCTTCACCTTTATTGGCCCACGGAGTGGGGCCAATCCACTAGGAGTGCGTAGTTATGGAACAGCATGCCCGCCTCTACCGTCAGCGTGCAGCCCAAGGGAGTCAGCAGCTGACTCCATAGGGTGTAGCTCTGACTCACTTTCACGGGGTTGTAGCATAAATATAATGACCTAGCCCTGAGAAAATAAGGAGTTACAATATTCCTTTCCCTCACGTGTAGACAGTAGGATATACATCTCCACTCTTGTGCTGCCAAGGTACTCCTTTCCTCTCTGCTCTGAAAAATGACTCTAAAAATGGCATCATGGAGTTTCATATTATTATCTTTTCATTGCTCTAGATCAGATTTGACCAGCTTAGTAATAAAATGTTTTTTCTAACTGCTGGGCTGGACCTTCAGACGTGTTAGGGACCAGATTTTATTTAGGCTGCTAAAGATGCAGATAGGCACCTCAGCACTTTTGAAATTCCACTAGGTGCCTAACTCCCAATGGCAGTTAAGCCCTGTTGAAAATCTCACTTACTAGGTGCCTAACTCCAATTGGGCACTATGCACCTAGGAACTTCTGAAAATTACACTGTGTCTAGCTGCATCTTTAGCAGCTTTTAAATATGTTTAAAAATCTGACCCCATACATTTTCTGGCCTGTACAGTATCACAACCATTTGGTATGTTCACAGCATAGGAACAGAGAAGTTAGATAAAACCATACAATACTTTTTCTGGAAGGTAGCATTGTAACAATACTTGATTTTTTTGAGAATTTAGAATAATTCACAAGAACCCAAATAGAGAGACAAAGCAGGCTGCTCCCTAAAACAGAGAGGCACAGGTTACCTCACTTCACCTTAGTCTGCTTGTCTGCTGAGAGACTATTGCTCACACACTTTCCCACAAAGCTGCTAGCCTGCAAGCAAGACCTGGGAATCCCCCGAGCATTTAAAGTGATAGCTCTACAATTTTAATACAGTTTTTCATACACCAATAAAGATTTCGCTGGCCAAATTCTCCCTCAGTCACATCTGTGCAACCCCAGTCTCTGGTACAGCTACCTTCAATGAGGTTGCACTGCAGAGGCATAACTGCAGGTAGGATCTGCCCCTGTAGTTGGAACCTGGTTAACAGTTCTATTGTCAATGCATGAACCAGAAAAAAAATCCAACTTTTTCCCTCTCATGGTGCAATGTTGACAGGAGGAGAAAATGCAAATATTTGTGCTGCAGCAGGCTCCAATCAAGACAAGGGCTTCATTGTGCTAGGCACTGTACAGATGCATAGTAAGAGACCGTCCCTGCTCCAAAGAGCTGACAGTCTAAATAGACAGGACAGACAAAAGATGGAGCGGAAACAGAAGTGTCTTACCCAAGGTCATGCAGCAGGTCAGTGTCCTGTCCAGATGCCTTTTTCACTGGACCACAGCACGTCTCCCAACGGCTGCAGTGATTTAGTAGAGAAGGGCAGGTGTGATTGGAAGTGGAGAGTAATTTCCCCTGCTATACTACTGTTTTGATGCTGGCATGGGCATATAGTGTGCCCCCACCCCCTGCCCCCCAAAAAAAGCATTTGTGTAATGCAAAATCACATTAACTTGGCCTAAGAGCAGTATTTACGGGGCATTCTTTTTGAATGAATTAATATAGCGTATGAAAAGATGGACAAACGAAAAATGTAAAATGAGACCTACTGAAAGTCAAGCAAACAAATGTAATATCAAGAGGGCAAACATTTGTAATAACAAAATTCTCACTTTGTTTTTTAATCTGAACGTATGTGTGAAGCAGTAAGTATATTTTTCTGTGATTTAGAGTCTGATTCTGCCGTCCGTACTCATTGGGAAATCAGAGGGACTATTTGTATAGCAAGGTATTACTGAGATTGGTAGAATCAGGCCTTTTATGTTTAACTACAAGCAAGGGCAATTGATGGTAGGGGGAAAAGAAATCCAGAAGCAGGTTTCATTATTTTATCATTACAATGGAAGTGGGGGTGAAATAGGGAGTAACAGGATTACTTTGTCAAGGATGCAGCTGTGTCATTGACCCAAGGTGTATTGGTAGGTGATAACTAGAAAAGACGACTGGGCAATTTTCCACCTGGAAGCTGTAGCTGCCAGTAAAAATGCACTCTAGCTACTGTGGCTGAAATAAATGGTCATTAGGACTGATTAAAGTCAGATTTAAGGTGATTAAAGCAATTTAAAAGGGGGAACCACAGCCTGTTTATAATGTAGTCCTGGAGTTATTTATATGATTGAGTCTGGTACTGTGAAAATGGGCGTGTTTATATATTAGAGTCAGCACTGGGACAACAACAGGTGATTTTTTTGCTAAGGTAATTTTGGGATGTTAGTACCTTTTAAGCTTTGCTATTTTGTTTTTAATTATAGTATTTGGTCAGTGATTTGTTAGTTTGCCATGAACTGAATTCAGTTTTTAAATATCTCACTTTATCCTGTGAAATGGTACATTGTCAAGATGTCTTTTCTGGGTGGGGTGGGCCAGAGCCTTTAGGACCTGATCTAAGTTACTTGTCGATTTACAGCAGTGTAACATAAACGAATGGGCTTGAGTCTGATCTTGGTTTACACTTACTTTCTCCCAGTGTAACTGCCCCAGTTTCATTGGAGTTGCTTACCTTACATCTAGAGCTGGTTGGGAATTTTTCAGCTAAACATTTTTTGTTGGAAAATGCCAGTTAAACAAAGCAAATTTCATGGGAATGGGTCAGTTTCAACTGATTTCCTATTTACAAAGAAAGAGAGAAAGAAAGAAAAAGTTCTGAAATGAAACATTCTGGTTTTTTATTTGAAATGACTTTTTACTTCAAAATTCAGGTTAATTTATAGATAATTAAAAAACCGAAATGAAATATGAGTGATTTAAAAAAACATCTTGGATTTTTGGTTCATGAACAATTTTTAGATTTCAGCTTATGATTTGGGCTGGGAAAATGTTTTGAAATCTCAAATTTTTGTAGAATGGGAAAATTGTTTCCTGTCTGGCGTTACTTACATCAGTGTGAATAGAGAATTTGGTCCTAGAGGTTAAAGTGGTATGAAAAATGGTATAAGTGATAACAGAATCAGGCCTAGTGTAGTTAAAGTTTATTTGCTTCAACATTTACAAAAATATGTACAAGTGAAAAGGAATATTTTTGGTTAGGGCATTGGTAAGGAGTTATTTATGAACACAGAGTAATTCTTTGATCTATTCCTTGACTTTACAGTGATAGACTTTAAATATGCTATGTCAAATTGTATATATGTATGTGAAAGTGTAAATTTATTGCTGCATTTATAGTATTAGGCAAGTATTTATTGGTTTTAAACACCATTAGTCTGGAAATCGACCAGAACTTTGACCTTTTTATGATGTGATTTACTGCTGTGAGCTTTCAAATTCCATGGACTCCATTTAAGTAAGTTTCAGGTTTGGGAAGGCAAAAATCTGAGCTAAAGCTGTCTTTAAATCAGTAGGGTGTTTCTAAATAGAACAAGTATATTGAACAATTGTGGCCAGGATGAACATTTAAGGTAGTTGTTTTAAGAAATCTAAGTTGCATTTCTCAGCCATTTCACACAGCAGGTAAAAAGTCCTGATGTGGCTACAAATATCAAACCTCTCTTTGATATATACAACAAAGTACAAGTGAGCTATGTAACATTTTAATCTTGCTATATCCTACATAGTGAACCACAAAGAGCTAGGTGAGTGACATGAACATAAAAACAAATGGATAGAAAGTATGTGACTGGAAAGTTACCACTTAGTGGGTTTATTTTTCATCTTGATAGTTTATCTCAGATTG
The DNA here is from genome assembly GCF_003597395.2 of Chelonoidis abingdonii. Taxonomy (NCBI): domain Eukaryota; kingdom Metazoa; phylum Chordata; order Testudines; family Testudinidae; genus Chelonoidis; species Chelonoidis abingdonii. Next base: position 177,671,198 of record NC_133771.1, read on the forward strand.
AGCAAGTTTTGAATAGGAGAGGAATGCTCTCTGAACCATTGAATTAGTACCATGTTTATCAGTATTTTGATTCATTATGTATTTGAGTGGTTACATTTGGGCATATCTAGAATACATAGCTTACCTTTTAGTTGGACATACCAATTAGTGTTGTCAGAATTCATGTTAATTAAGTGACTCTCCAGTTGCCTTCAAGTAAGGGCTCCTTATCCTGCTATCCCTACTTAAGTGAGTAAAGTGTCTTGGTTTCAAATACTCACAGCACAATGGGATTACTCACAAGTAAAGGCTGTGGATCAGACCCTTGATTTGAAGTTATATACATGTGAGAGTTGCGTGAGATTTTTCTTCATTGTGCAAATTACAAAGATACTAGATCATCATGTTCTGAGACAAGGTGAATCTTTGGAAAAGGATTCACTTCTCAGACCAGTATTCAGTGGTTGTTGTCATGGGTTAGAATTTTTTCTAGGTTTAGGTACAAGCAGTTTGAAGATATTTTCTATAACCCAAAAAAACACATGGGCCTGACTGCCCTGGGTGGGAGGATGTCTCCTGGAGCTCCCTAATTGAGGAGGAGGAATAATTTGTGGCACTAGTTTAAAGGGGTACAGCAAACTTGTTCCCCTGCAAGGCTGGAAAGCTCTGCTGGCTAGTGAGAGTGAGTGAGAGAAAGAGAGGGGAGCGAGCTACATTTCAGCCTACTCTTCATCCTTGCTGCCCTCTTTCAGATGAGATGCTGCCAGGGGACCAAAGCCTCTTGACAGCAGCCCCTTCATTCAGGGCTGTGATTTAGGCTTTCCTGTTGTAGGCCACACAAGTAGCGGCAAAGGCTCCTTTCCTGTTCTTCCTCTGCATGGCCACTTACGGCAGAGGCACAGCTGGTCTTTAGGGATCAGCTCGCCCCCTCACATCTATTTTAAAAATAGACATGAAAAAAATGATGAAAGGGAAAATGTAGTGAGGGTTATTGTATTAGTGGTAAGGGGAAAAGTGGTGTATGGAGAAGGAAGCTAAAGAGTGTCTTGATGTGGCTCTCGGGGTTGCCGTATGGTCCTCTCTTTGATAGCAAGGCCGGTTGGCAGTTACTGTAGTCATATGTCAGGGACCCGAACATGGTGCCCCTGAAGCCAATGAGAGATTTTCTGTTGACTTCAGTGGAAGCAGGAGAGCATCCATAATGATCTAAGTTTCATGCAAAGTCCAGTTGTAGATATTGGATCAGGCTTTCTGTCAGGAAAATTTAGTGCTTTTAAAAAGTAAACTGCTCATCTCTTCACATTGTGCTTGCTGAAACGCATCATGCTCAGGACATCAGCCTTTTCACAGGAAAACCCACACAATGGAAAGGGAACCCCATGACAATCCCCTCACATTTCTCCTCCCCCCTACACTCTCACCACACTGGAAAACATAGGTGCTGGGACTGGGGATGGTGCTGCACCCCCTGGCTTGAAGTAGTTTCCATTATAAATAAGGTTTACAATGGCTCTCAGCACACCCCCGCCCCCCACTATAAAAATTGTTCCAGAACCCCTGCTGGAAAACCCAAGAATCTGTGGGTATTTTGAGAAATGTGCCAGTCTTAGGGTTCTGCCAGAGCTATCCACATGGAGGCCCTGTTCCTCCACACTTCCCATTGGCCTCCTATGTCTCTACCTCTGCCCCTCTGCCAGGACTGTGCAAGGAAGCTTAGTAACTTCTTAGCCAGATAATGTATCAGTCTTCCTCTGTGTATGTTTTTGTGGTTTGGATTATCATTTACTAAATACACTGTGACACTATTTACATTAATACAGAGCTCAGAGACTTTTGCAGACCATTGTGGCTTCCCTGCTCTAGGAACTGGACAAAGACATCATAAGAACATAACATAAGAATGGCCGTACTGGGTCAGACCAAAGGTCCATCTATTCCAGTATCCTGTCTACTGACAGTGGCCAATGCCAGGTGCCCCAGAGGGAGTGAACCTAACAGGTAATGATCAAGTGATCTCTCTCCTGCCATCCATCTCCACTCTCTGACAAACAGAGGCTATGGACACCATTCCTTACCCATCCTGGCCAATAGCCATTAACGGACTTAACCTCCATGAATTTATCCAGTTCTCTTTTAAACTCTGTTATAGTCCTAGCCTTCACAACCTCCTCAGGCAGGGAGTTCCACAAGTTGACTGGTTCCACAAGGTCACTGTTGCACACCTCAGAGCTGCTCCAGGTAGAAAGACTATCTTCACACTAATGTTTACATGAACATGAACTAGGTACCTTTTTGAATTTGTGCCAGCAGGGTCTACATGGGATAGTTGGATCACAACACATTAGTACAACCTATAATTCATATTCCTCAGTCAAAGCAAGCCCTCAGTCTCTTTTGAAAGTGAATGAAAACTGCTTTTTAATAGAGGTATGAATAAAGGAACTAGAGCTTCAGCTGCTCAGGCCCACTGTGGTTAAAGAACTGTAATGGTAGGTAGGGTAGGGAGTGGGGAAAACTGTTGAGAGAAACATTGAATATATAGTAACAGGTTAGAAATGAAACAATGTAATATGTAGTGGAGAGTCTTTTAAAACATATTTGCCTGTAGGAGAGTTTTTAAAAAAAGTAAATTGCCGTTTGATAGGTGGGTTACTCAGAGACAGATTTCTGTTTGTATAGTGAAGATATATCACATGATGTGGGGATTGCTATGCAGACTTCCTGCCAAGGCCTGCTAGAGCTTGGCCTTAGAAGCTGTCATCAGGAGCTTGGCAAGCTCTGAGGAGAATTCCCTGTAAGGGCCCAAGGCTTGAGCCCTACCAGCATTCCAGCACTAGAGCAGATGTTCATTTTCCTCTATTACTTAAAAAGTACGTCCAGCTTGCAGATGTCCATTTAGGTGTACTGCTTCACCTTTGCCTTGCACCTTTTGTAGCCACACCAGTGCAAGGTGGGCATTTCACATCCACTTTGCATTCGGTTGGCACTGGTATAATTGACTACATAAGGAACAGGGCAATGGTAGACTGGACCTGTTGTTTGCCTTACATGGATAGTCTCATTGACCTTAGAGTGAACACACAAACCAACTCAAATCAGTCTCTCTGCTGTAGCTCTGGTCAAATAATTCCATTACATTTAATACTAATGACATACGTCTGACTAGTGACCGTTCTTATTCGTGCAGCAGCTTTTTAAGCAGACATTTTTGGGGTAATTATTTCCCATTTTTTAAATCCATTCTGGGGTCTGATCCTGCATCTACTGTAGTTAATGGGAGTTTTGCCATTGACTAAAATGGGACATGATTGGACTCTTATTGTGCTTCCTGTTGGTGTATGTCTTATTTTTGTTTTGACCAGGCTCATAAGAGCATGTTGAATATTTCACACACTTTCCATATAAATAGTATGGAATGTAGCCTACATGGTGAGTAATTGTTTTATGAATCAAACTGTTGGCTGTTAAGTCTATGGTAAACATGGTCTGTTGGGCTGGAAGCATCCTTACAAAGCTCTCTCTGAGATATTAGCAGGCTGAAACTTTGTAGTTTCAAGCTAAAGATCCTTGAACTAAAGTGACAAAAGAAGTAGGGCACGCAGCTACAATTTCTGTAATAGATGCAATTAGAATAACGATCGAATTATTTTTTATTTCTCTGTTCTGGAAGCTAAGTAGAAATATTTCTAAATGATTAGTTTAGTTCTGCTGATGCGTTCGTGAGAGAAGCCCAAGAGCAGCTGGGAGACTGAGAGGAGCTGTGAACAGAGAACAAGAGGGAGCTCATAAAGGCAAGAGAGACTGAACGGCAGCCAAGGGAGCCAAGTAATCCGCAAGGCAATGCAGAGGAGCTGGGCAAAAACCAAGCTGACATGCTTCTTTTTGTCTCTCCTTCCTCCTCCCTCCCTCCCGACACCCATCAAGCAACTCCCCTTTTGTGTTAATCTGAGCAAGGAAAAAAGTTTGCTTAATTAAAAGCCTGTCTTTTCTTCGTGTTCTAAAGAAGCTAAAGTGAAATAACATGCTCTCCTGGCTGAGAGGGAGGGGCAGGAGTGCCTGATCAGGTCTCACCCTGACAAGCCCATTCAGTGTTAAGAACAAGGACAGGGAATCAGTTCATTCAAGTGGATGCTGTTTATTGAATGGGTCATTCTCCCAGTGAAACCCCACATAAAATATATTGTGCTTGCCGTACGCACAGTTTTACAGACGGATCCTTTTCTAAAAATAAATGAGAGCACCAAAGAGGTTTTAGCAAATAGAGGTGATGAAAATCTTTTGTGATAGATTATGAGAGATGTCCCTTCATATGTCTTCTCTCTCTCACCCCTCATGGCACTTTGACAACCCCTTTAGGAAGAACTTTCCAACTGATTGTTTAGCTCTGGTTTTTGCAGAGTACCAACAGATACCTGAAGCTGCTATTCCTGATGAGAACTACAGGTGCTGGCCTTCTTACCATCACAAGGGCTGCCTCCTCTCTGTGTTCGATGTCGGTGAAGCCATCGAGGTCTGTGAGAATCACTCCCAGTGCAAAGCTTTTGTCCTGACCAACCAGACAACGTGGACAGGTAACTGGTGCTATTGAACAAATGCAGCAGCTGGTGCTAATAATCCAAAACAGGCGACTGGCCCATATAAATATATATGGTTTTGAAACCATCGGGTGAATGAGTTATACTGGAGTAGGCTCGTGGGAGGAGCATAGTTGCTAGAAATGGGAGGATGTCCCTTAACCCCCAGCTGGGGCTGAGCAGAGGAGGTGGGTGAGGCTGTACTTTCCTTGTGCTCCACAGAGGGGGTCTGTGCACTGACTCAGAATAGCCTGGCATGAAGGGATCAATTAGGGGCAGCTGGACAGAGATCACAGAGACTTGACCTCCCTGGGAGTTTTCACATAAGTAAGATAGGCAAGATTTGGCCCAACATTTGAATTTGAAAGAAACATTCAAGTCCATATGATCTGGTTTGATATTAGGCCAAACAAGTTCTCTCATCTCTCCTTCCATCACTCAGCTATGACCCTCTGGCAGACAGAAGGTCATAGCTCTGGCAGACAGAAGGTCATGATCCTGACAGAAATACTGTGCTGTTGTCAGCTGGTGTTCTGGTTTACATGCTGTTTGTTGGTAAGGAGAGTTGGCACAACTTTCTAGACAAAGGATAGTTCAGTTGCTAGGGCACCATCCTAGAATTTGGGAGAGCTGGGGTTAAATCTCTGCTCTGCCATAGACTTCCTGGCTGAGCTTCGGTAAGTCTCTTCGCTTCTGAAGAAATATCTACACTGCGTGAAGACCTGTGGCAGTGAATTTTAGACTTGTGTTACATTGCTAAAAACAGCTGTGGAGATGTCTGGGCTTGGGCAGGAGCTCATGCTCTGAAGCTCAGTGGGGGGTGCGTTTTGGAGCCTGAGCTGCACTACGTACACAGCTGGTGTGAGCCTGTCGGTAGCCCTGGTAGCTCAGATTTGCTGCTGCAGGTTTAAAAAGCAGTGTGGTTATACCCTCCCTGTCTTAGTTCCCATCTGAGGGCGTGATACTCCTTCTTTACCTCAGAGGAGTATTGTGAGGGGCTCAGATACGGTGGTAATGGGAGCCATACAAGTACCTGAGATTGTAAACCCCTAGTTTAAAGAAGCGATGTGACTACATAATAAAAATCTCCTTCAGCTTCTCTGCACAGTAGTGCTCTTCTCCGGGAAAGTCAGCTCTAATCTTCAAAGTCATTGTGTATTAAGATCTATATGTAAATGATGGTATAACAGTGACACAAATCACCAGAAAGGGAGTAAAACGGTTAGGGAGAAATGTAAAAATGACAACGCTACCTGGGCATAACCTGGTGCTACTTTAACTGCTCATGCATTGTGCCCCATTGTGGGTAGATAGCAAAGATGCAGGCCTACATATTTAGAAGTGGCCACTTAGTTTGGTAGCTTAGTTTCTGGTGTCCAGCTAGAGACACCCTAAATCTGATTCTCAGCTAGTGTAAATCAATGTAGCTTTGACTTCAGTTAATTTAGTTAATTAATTTAGACCAGGCCAGAATCTGGCTCTTTATCTCACTCAGGTACCCCAACACTGGAGGCACCCACAACAGACACCTTTTTAAAAAAAGGTGTCCATAGGATGGTATTAGCTGTAAGGTGTGGTATGCAGCTGTGGGTCTTCACATCCATTGTGCACCCGGAAGACGTGAACAGAGCCTACCTAGAACAAAAGAATATATATCACAGGCTTATGCAAGCTTTATCCGGAGGAGCCAACATTTCTGGCTGATCATACCATACTGTCCATTACATAACAATCAGATTTACCAAATATACCACTAAAAACACCTTCTTGAGCTCTGGTGAGATTTGTAGGAAGAAAGGAACAGCTCCCTTAATTGAATAGCACTGTCAAAATAATTCTTTAAAATAATACTTTAATTCCTGCTATATTATCACTTGATTCTCAGGCATTCTGAGGAGTTATTGATTATTTAAAACCATATTTGTTGGCATCCAGATCAGCATGTGATACGTTTTTTAGGGAAATGTTATACAGCTGAAGAGGCAGGATTTATGGGAATATCATTTGGCTAAATTACCTTGAGGTAGAAGGTAGGGGAAGGTTGAATAACTGCCTAAAGACACAATAGCGTATATTCCAGTGACTCTCCTTTATCACTCACAGTGGGTGCCCTAGGGATTTCAGTATGCTGGGACCACATCCAGCCAGAGGGGTTGAAAGAAAGATCCTAGTTCGACAAGCATGATGAGAGCAGAAAGGGCTAGCGAGGCATCAGCAAATACCAACAACCAACCCCTTACCGAAGGATAGCCTTAAATGAACTCTGGCTTAGAGGATTAATTATGTAATGGAAACTGTACAGGCTGCCCATCACTCAGTGTTTTTTGTTGTACTAGTTTGTTGGTAAGAGTGGAAAATCTGCTGCAGTTGACTTAAAAATCTGTGCTGGGAACAATAGGAGATGATTAATTTAGCATCTGTGTTTCAGACTAGGCCAAATTTGGTGCATATATACATTTTTTTTTTGTGATGGTTCAAGCAGGCCAAGAAGATATTCTTGCATGATCTAGTGAAAGCCCTTCATTTAAGCTGTTATCCAGAGCCCATTAAAATCAATGGGATGACTTACAGAAGCTCCTTCAACTCTATATAAATAAATCTGATTAATATGATTTTTAATCTTCAAATGCTTCTCTTAGTTACACCTGGACAACCCCACAGAACCAAATCTTGATCACACTTATCCTAGCATATACCTGGAGTATCTATACTAGGCCAAATTCTGCTCTCAATGTAGTGTTGGTGTAACAGAGTGCAGTTTGGCCCTTGTGACTTCAGCAGAAAGACTCCAGATTTATACCAGCTTGAAAGAGAGAAGAATTTGGCTTCCAGTGTAGTTTAAAGAATGCAGAGAAAGAATCAGGATATGAGATTTCAATGTTTGGAATAGACCAAAATGTTGGTAATCACTTCTAATTATTTTCTTCTTTCATGTTCTGTTTAGGTCGGCAGCTTGTCTTCTTCAAGATGGGCTCAAATCGTATCGTGCCTGATCCTGACAAGATAACATATGTGAAAGTGACAGGCTGACAGCTTAAGTGGCTTAGTCTGACTTGTAAATGACAGGAGCTGTTTGTGTATAAATGTAGACAGCTGTTATGTACAAGATGTCTGCGGGAGGGAGAGATAATTGCACTATTACTCATTCTAATCTAGAGTGCTAAGCAAAACTTTAAAGAACTGACCTGCATGACCAGGATGAATGTGCAATACAACAACATTTTCAAAATGTGATTTTTAAAACAAAACAAAAAATACATGATGTGATACACTGTTGGAATATAAGTTGGGTTTTAAAGCAGTAGGTAACTCTAGCCTTTCTAATCAAGGTTAATAGTCTGTACATATTTGCACAGAGTTGGAAGTTCATAATTTCCATAGGAAGTCTGGGTCCTCTGCCATAATATTTATTTAGACAAGTACAATCACTACAGAGTTAATGAAGCTTATCAGTTACAAAGCTAAATATCAAATGTTATAGAAGACAATCAACATTTGTGTCAATATTATCAGATATGCAAGACCAAAAACATTTGTAGAAATAGTATGGGCCTGTCATCAATGGAACTCAGCCATATTTATAATTTCAAAAAGGTAGCCAATTTTCATTTTGTTTGAAAAGTTTATGAAAACATTTATCTTTAATTTAAGAAAGCCATATTTCAGTTGTTTAGGCCCTGATCCAGCAAAGCACTTACTCATATGCCAACTTTAAGCATGAGTAGTCCCACTGAAGCCAGGGGGATTTAAGTCCATGCTTAAGTGCTTTGCTGAATAGGGATAGCTTTAAGTATATATTTAAATGTTTTGCTGAATCAAGGCCTTAATCACTGTCCAAAATTTTCCCTAAGGTGTTTCACTGACAGATCAGCAAAGCAATCCAGCAGTTTGAACAACATAACTTTTTGGTGAAAATCTTGCCACGGAAAACTTTTTTCATTTGTAGTATCCTCAAATCCTTGGTTATCTAAGGTGCTTCTTACTAGTTCTTAGAACAAATGAAATGAAAAATGAACATTAGCCTTAAATTCTATATAAATAGATGCATTTTACAGGCATAATGTGTCTAGAGAATTTGCTTTCAGTGAAAGCAATAAACTAAATGCTAAAAGTGACCAATGTCATACTATTTTGTAGTTTGTACATTCAGAAAATTTTGTACTTTTGTTCCTTAAATTGTTTATTTTTGTAAAAAAAATAAAATTTAAAATTTGTCAATTTTTTTCTGTGCTTCACCCTAAGGCCTGAACCCTGTGAAGATGTACGTAAGTTCTTAATGTAGAATATTGTAAGTCGTGTGCACAAATCTTTGCAGAATTGGGATCTAAGAGAACCCAATTATGCCTTAGGATATACATGACTCCCTACTGACTTCAGTGGGAATCTGGTGTGTATATCCAAGAGCAAAGTTTGGCCCTGTATGTGTGTTTGTCTATGCTGAAATAAGTGACCTTTAGGTCAAGAGACCATATTTCAGTAGCTTCTCTTTCTTTGTGACTTCAGTCATGTAAATATAGCTCACAGTAATCTGAAGTATGTAAATATAGCATACAGTAATCTGAAGTAATTAATCATAGGACTAAATTCTGTTTGTCCTCACTGGGTTCTGCTCAGGGCAGTGTGGGAGAGGGAGGAAGGGAGCTGCATCAGCGAAGCAGTTCTCTCAGCTTTCTAACTATGCAGGAGAAGGTGTTCTTGGGGCAGCACATTCAGCAACAGTCCTTACTTCACTGCAGTTTCTCAGAGATCACTGATACTGTAATAATGTCTCACAAATCACTAAAATGATATGCTATAATTCACTGATTAGCATTTTAGCTGCTGCAATAACTGATTGTATAATTTGGAGTCCCTCATTCATTTAATGGTGATAAACGCACAGTAAGGAGTCCTTTAAAATTCATTACACATCACACCAACACATACTGTACTTCAGTGTACAGATCATTGAAGTGATACACCTTATTGGCATTGAGGTATCAGGACATACTTTGAAAGCCTTTAACCCTGGTTGTGTGCCTTCATATTAAACATTATATAAAATACTTGGCATTTTAAAAAAAGTAATGTATTTTATAAATGGTTTTTTAATTAGCCATTTTACTAAATAAAAAAATATCCAACAGTTTTTTAAATTTCAAGGGGAAAAAAGATATTCAAAGGCTAATGATCAGGATAATTTCATTCTACCCTTTCAAGTTTTCCTAAAAACATCTGAAACTGAAAACCAAAAACCATACTGCCCTGTGGAAACTGAAAAACTGCCAAAACAATTCTCACCAGAATTTGCAAAAAGAAAGAAACGTAGCTTTGAGCTAAAAGACTGGATGACAAATTTCAGTGGTCATTAATTTTATATGGACCATTTGATAACTCTTTGAAAATAAGGGTTTCCTATGGAAATGCTGATAGAATCTTAACAAGAGGAGAACTTTAGTACAGTAAATTCTAATAGCTGGAATAACCACTGGTAACAGAAGTATATTTACTATCTAGGGCAATGTGTCTTTGGCAGCTTAAGATCTGATTCAGCAAATGCTCAGACTGGTTCTTGTGTCATTTATTATTTATTTGATGTATGCAGTTCAGTCGAGCCAAGCCACGATGTTCAAGGCATGAAGACCTCCAGGAAGTGGAGTCATTTTGCAGTCCTCAATCCTGTGTCATGGTTTGTGGCTGCCCACATTGACACTGACTGTCTCTAGAATGCCACTGAAATTCTGCTGCAGCACAAATTCATGTCCGGAACGAAACTGGTTCAGAAGACTGCATTGCCTTTGCCGTAAATCAAACTCAGGTAGACGATGGGTAGGGTCTGAAACAAGATAATTTTGTATCACTTTCTCTGTGGACCATGAAGCTCAACATGCATCCCCTACCTTAAATCCTTCACTTGTTAAACTTATCCATAGTGGGCAATGTGAGGGCTGACTATAATGTAGTGGATAGTTGTGGCATGGAAACCCACAGTAGAAGAAGACTCACAAAAGCAATTTGGCAGGTTTGATCCAGTCAGACCCTTCTAGACTTGGAGCAGCAATCATGTATAATTTCTTTGTGGAAAAAGGTATTTTTATATTTTCTTTGAAAGGTTGGACTGTTTCTTACATTTCCTTGGCATCGTCAAACTGCTTCCTGCAGCTGAAACGCAGGAAAAGGAAAGACGACACCAACTAGGCTCTACGTGGTTGATCCCTGGTATTAAAAAAGAAATAAATCCTGAGATCTGAATAGAGATTTACTCAGTGCAAATCCAACAGACTGCATGTGAAATGAACTGCCAACAATGTACTGAATGGGCCTGGGGGAACTGAGATCTATCAAATAGTGAGCATTGTTCACAAAAGGCTCTATCTGATCATTTGTATAAATCTGACAAGGCGTAAGGAAGGCCTGATGACTCTTGGAAAGGCTTGAAAGTTTAGGGGTCTGTTAAGATCTGCCCATGGTCCCTTTGCTACAGGAGCTAATACAGGAAACTACAGGCTAGAAGCGATTACTTAGTAGCTAGCCTTACTCCTGCCAGACACTGATTGATCAGCTGACAGGCATCAAAAGGGATGGAGTAGAAGCCTATCTGAATGAACTTGAATAAGCAGTTGGTGAAATACTGTTATTGCCCAGGGAGGAAAAGCAAAGGGAATACACTAGGGGAATCCAGTGACAAAAAGACTAGAGGAAGCCCTGAGACAGAAAATCACTAGTCAATCCTACAAAAATTATGAGAATAAAAAAAAAATTCTCATTTTTCTTTGCTGGCTGGTTTCTGAGGGAGCCCTTGGGTCATATTACCAAGCTTTTCTCCACTACCAGAAGGAACAGAAACTTACCTTTTCTAAAAATGAACATTGAAGTGCTTACATAAATCCACAGCTCAAGTCAGCTGACTAAGAAAAAACACCAACTATAATGAAAATTGCAATACAAAGCATGAGAACCAGCAATAGATACAGAGGTACTCACACTTGAGTCCAGAGACTCCTTCCTTGTGCCTTGTACAATGAAGAAATAAGTAAAACTGGTCAAAAATTGGGGAAAAATCTTCATAAATATTTTCTTAGAAAATGGTCATTTTTTTTTTTTGGCCAAAATTTGAAATTCTAATGAGAAAATTGGGTTGTTTTTTTTTAAATAAAAGTTTGATAAAATACTTTATACTGTGTCAAACATCTGTGGAAACAAGCAGAGGGGGATTGGGAAGGGGAGGGGGAATCCAGGGAAGGGGAGGGGGAATACACTCTTACAAAGTGTATCACAAAGTGTCTCTGGAAAAGCCAGAGAACCCCAGATTAATGAAAAACAGAACATTGTGAAATACTGTTAAAAACAAATGTATATGCAAACTTAGTGGACTCTTTGGTAATTGGAATTTATCAAGAATGTGTTTTGTTTGGTTGTTTTATTTTCACATCTTCTAAGCTACAGCAATAGTGATTTGGTAGGCATGAGCCAATTTCCATTTTTGTAATTGCAGCATAGGGTCCCGTGCCACTGCCAGCTTTCACTGTGTGGTCAGGTGCTCCGCCCTCCCTTAGACAGACATAGAACTTGAAATCTCTGTTTTCAGCTCTATCTTCTGTAGCCTTTCAAGTCCTGTATTTTTATTTTCATCTAATTGATTTTCAGTCTTTTAGGAGATGCATGTGAGAGAGTGTTGGGAAAAAAAACTCCAAATCCCATAGCAGTTGCTCTGGGTCAGTAGCTGTGCCATTACCAAAGGGGAAAGTAACTACATTAAAAAGACATCACCCTCATTTTGCAATTACCTTTAATTTAAAGCCACGGGGAAAATAACTTATTTAATGGAAGCTACATTCTGTAAACAAACAGGCATGTTCAGCAACTGGCTGTGAGGCTACCAGGGAAGAAGAAAATTTCAATTCACCACTTGAGATGTTAGAGCCTGAATCTGATTTTTTCTATCTGGGTTTATTGGTATAACTCCATTGATTCCTGATTTACATCTGTGTAACAGATCAGAATCATGCTCTTAGAGTTCAGAGTGGCCATATTTTAAGATCTAAATAAAATCTTTTTCTTGACTGCAAATGTTTTGACCACGTAAATGAGACAAAAATGCATTGGGTCTCTCCATCATAGTTCTTGGTGATTCTGTGGGATTCAACAACTGACTGACAAAACACATTAATGAAGATAGCTTTCTTTTTGGTTTTAAGTTGGACTTTGCCAAATCTGTTTATGAAAAAAATAGAAGTCTCTTGCTTTGCTTTGCTTTGTGTAAAGAAAGCAGGGGATAGGTATTTTTTTCTCACTTTTTTTTTTTTTAACAAATAAATATCATTCCTCTATGTTATTCATCTGCTGACTAATTTCAAGTACATTCTAATGACAATTGCCAGTTCTCGATATTTAAAGGAATCTGCTACACATGTAGATAATAGCATAAATTGGTATTTATGAAATACAGATTTTCTGTAAATATACCAAATCAAATGTGTGCCAGCTAATCAGACAGTTGGGTGGCCAGTGCCAATTTTAGAAGTGCATGTGCATAACATTTTGTACACGACTTTGGCTTTGAGGGGTTATGACCTGTTAGAAACCCTCATCTCCGCCTCAATGACTGGAGATCTCCTCTCACTCTTGAGAACATTAGAGTTACTATGCTGACAGTTTGTCCAAAACGTGAATAATATCTAACCCAAAGCTTGTTTGAAAATCAAACAGATTTCAGCAAATTTTGTTTGTGTTTCTGATTTCTATTTCTAGATGGGATTGGGAGTGAAAGCTCTGAAATAGAGGCAACATGTATTAACAGTTGCTGTGGTGGGGTATCCAAGATTCAAGTAGGGGGTGTATACTTGTGGCCAGATTCTGCCCACCTTACTCAGATTGAGTAAGTGCTCTGTGCAACACTGACATGGCCTCAGCTGGAGGACTGTGTCCCATTCTGGGCACTGCACTTCATGAAGGATGTGGACAAACTGGAAAGAATCCAGAGGACAGCAACAAAAATGGTAAAAGGTTTAGATAACCTGACCTGTGAGGAAAGGTTAAAAAAACTGGGGATGTTTAGTCCTGAGACAAGATGAGTGAGGGTCTCCCTGATAACAGCAATGGGCTTAAATTGCAGAAAGGAAAATTTAGGTTAGATATTAGGAAAAACTGTCTAACCATAAGAGCGGGTAAGATCTGGAATAGTCTTCCAAGGGAGGCTGCGGAATCCCCATCATTAGAAGTTTTTAGTAGCAGGTTAGACAGACACTGGTCATGCAGGGTCTAGGTTTACTTAGTCCTGCCACAATGGAGGGGGCTGGACCTGATGATTTCAGGTCTTTTCCAACCCTATATTTCTAGAGTAGTACCTTACTCTGAGTGTAATCTCATTGCTTTCATGGGGGCTACTCATGGAGTACAGAGTTACCAGTGTGTCAGCTGTTGAAAGAAATTATACTTAATGTTGCCAACTCCCATGATTTTGATATTGGGTTCTTCTTAAAGCCCCAATTCCTGGAGTCATGCGTGAACAAAAAGCTGCTACATGTTGGTAAGTACTAACCAGTGTGGCTACATGAGCCATAAGTGATGCAATTCAACAGCAGCTCCAGTTGCGAGGTATTGTGTATTGATGCTATAAAACACTTGTACTCAGTGTGCAAGCATTGTCCTACTAGAATTAACTTTAGTCACATGAAACTCACAAGGTGGATGTGGGTGCTGAAATCCCAACTGCTACAAGATGACAAAGCTCCAAAAAGGAGATATAGAAAGAACAGGGGCATAGAAAAGGAGGCATAAGAAGAAATACATGGGTCAGACTCAGACCTGAACAGAGAGAGCACTGGCATAGCAAATGCTTGCACCATGTGCCAAACTGCTTGTGGCTGCACAATGACAATACCCAATCCACTCTGTGTGTCCGGAAAGAATTAACTCTTAATTCCCTGAAGCCAAATCAGAACACAACACAGCCCATAGTCTTCCCTCCCAGCTGTCAACTTCTCAAGAATTTCCTTGATTCTCTTCACAGCCTTGAGCTAGAGTCTTCCAATTCCTGATTACCAGTGAGCCCCAAACTCTAGGCGTTTGATACCTTTTGCATACAAACAGGACAATGCTCAGTTAGCGATTCTGACTGACTGCTCAGTCATCTTTCAAGTCTTCTTTCTCAGGTCAGACTGTGTTTCATCCCAAAATTGCACAGAAAAATGCCCTCCAGTTGCCCACTTTATGCCCAAATTATGCTGGAATAAATCTTTAAACAGCTAGAGAGATAAAGAACTAAACTCCAAATCATATACAACTAACAACCCAAATAAAATAGCCATAAACTATGGTAAAAATTACATATCCTTTAACACAAAGCAAGATTACCTGGCATCACCAGCTAACGCCATTGACAGATTCTTATTTAAACCTAGCTTCTGGAGCGTTGACAGGCACTATTCCAGCATGGGTCCCCTGCCTTCTGAGCAAAGCTAACTGTCTTCCGAATAAATCATAGCAATTAGAGCAATATAAGTCTTTTTCCCCCCCTGGTGGCTGGTCAATATAAGAGGTCACTTAGTGTGCCACAGTAGCTAGCTAAAAAGTGTTTAGCTCAACAGGTAGAAACTCACACTTTGAGTGCTATATGTCTCTGGTTCAAACATCACTGATGGTTAAGACTGACTACATTAGCATAGATGCTCATCCTCACAAAGCTTCAGCTACCATGCACTGACCTAACTGGGTCCTCACACTTTTTTTTCAGCTTAATATTTAGTGTAATGGACAAAATATAAACACATTATAAAATGTTCAGTTGCCATTACATCTCTGAGCTAGTCAGACTCAGAGTGATACGATTTCATATCACTGTAGAGCAGAAAATTTGGGGGATGTATGATGGGGGAGGGATGAAGAAGGGAATAGCAAATTTGCTATTTTTTATGTATTGGACAGCATCTGTATTTTATTCAAATAGGGTTATATATTTTGTGAAAATAAAAAACAGCCTCATGAGTCAGTGTGTGCATGGCAGTCCCTTGAATGTCTATAATGGGAAACATGTTTTAGGTTGGAAGTTGCAAAGGGAAATCAAATGTTTGAAGTGTCAGAGTTGGAGAAATATAAAATATGCCTGACATCAGAGCGATTGAAGCCAAAAGGAATAAATCATCATCTCAGGAAAGAAAAACCCCACCAAGCTCCTGGCTGTAACATGCATTTTCCTACACTCAAATAAATTACATACAACCTGATAATTTAACCAGACTTGTCAATAAGAACTGATGGATTCAGCAGACACTATCACGGCATGCTCCAGAGTAGACTTCAAAAGCCTCTAGTATGTTAGCCAAAAATTTGAAATGGAACGTTAAATATTAGGGCTGAAGTAAAATATCTCATTTTTGCAGAACATTTGACTAAAGTAATTAATGGCAATTTAGTAGTTTAGTCCCAATGTAATGTCTTGCCTAAGCTGTTATATAAGTGTCTGTGTAAGTAGGGCAACCAGAGCATCCAAGGAGGAACTTGAGAAGAACTCTGAGGTTGTACTAATAAGCGTTTGAATGTGCGCTCATTTTTGTTATGCACTTTGCCATGATTCTGGTTGAGTTTTCACTCATTTTCGGTTCTCATTATGCTCTTTGTCAGAAAGATGATTTACTATAAGTTTACACCTAAAGTTGCATGCTTTGTGAATGGTACTGCTACAGACTGTTCTGGTTTGAGCAGTATCTAACTCTACTTGAAATAATTAGAGCAGTTCAGTGAGGAAATGAAAATACTCCCTTTAAACTGTAAATTCACATGCTATAATTTGGCCAGGCCACTGATTTCGTTTTGCTGTTTAATAAACATTGATATGACTTTTTTTCAAAAGGACACAGCTCCTTGCATGTCAAGCCAAGGTCTAATCTTTCTTTGTTTAAAGAATAAACTTATGCAGTCGTATTCTCCACTGTGTCCAGCTTAGGGTGTGTGCAGCTGCACAGTTGGAAAGAGAGCTCATGATTCTTGCATTGACTCTGGCCCATGGTCTGGGGTAGAGCAGCCTGGGGGAATTATCTGAAGCATGTTGGCTTTCTGTGATTCCCTAGGGACCATATGCCAGAATGCATCATGCTCCAGCCACCTCTCCTCACCTTGACTCCCAGCCCCTATCCCGCCATGACACAGAGCATGGCAGGCAGCTCTGCCATTTCTGGTCCTCCTGGGCACTTCCTCATGCTGGGAGCATCCACAGCAAGGCACTTGAGGGGGCTTCAGGTCCTTTGGTGCCACTCCAGGACCCAAAAAGTAGTATAGAGGGGTTGAGAATCTGGCCCAATATAGGTTTTATTTTGTCCGATCAAAAATGCATCAACCAGTCAGAAAGCTGAATCACTGTTATGCTCTGATAAGATCTGAAAGAATGGATTTTAGACAGACACTAGCTTACCTGTTCATTTCACTTTCGAACCCCCCCACTATATGTTTATAGATAAGTCCGTTCTCTGATTGGCTACAGCACACAATAAGCCTCTTTTTCTAATCAGTGAGCATGAAACTGTTCAATAGTGATACAGGGCCAGAGTCTGGTTCCTCTTCTCCCACTGGGTAGCACCTGGCTTTAGAGAAGCCACTTGTGGAGTAACACGAGGAAGGGTATCGGAATCATGCTCACAGAGAGAACCTGTCACTCTACTGTACCAGGGAAATTATTAAATCAACATAAGTCACTAGGTATAAGAGAATCAAAGTCACTTCACTCGAAAGGGGTCACAGGACCAGCGTCCCCTGCTTTGAAAATAAACGTCTTAGCTTTGCCTTGCTATTTATATAGCAGCAGGAGACCATTATCCTATGACAGTGCAATGCTCTATTGACATGATCTCCTAATTAAATCTACAAATGGAAATCATCTTTTTGTGTTTCCAGTATTTTTTTCCCTGCAAAGTGCTTTCAATATTTGTTTGTTCGCTGGCCAGAAATCTATTCCAAGGGAATTTAGAAACAGTGTTCAGTTTAGAACTTTCATATTAGCACACGGAGCCAATACAGGATGGTAAAAAACATGCATTTAATAAAGTGGCATCTCCAAGACAGATGGGCTTTTTCACTGGAGAATAAGTCAAACCTCTTTCAGCGGATGGCACTGATAGATGCAGGCTGGCACTTTCTGTCACCCTTCCTTTGAAAATCTGTATTTGGACAAGTTTCTTGAAGTAAATATTTAAATCAATACTCACCAATCAGAAACAAATCAATAGTAGTACATTTGTTTCCATACAAATTATTATGTAGATATGGGATCAAGCATCTGTACTCGGTTTGTGAATAACCTCCAAGTTCCACAGGGCTCACTCCATCTCTATCATGTAAAGACTGCCCCCACAATTCAATTTGGCCCATACTTCAGCCCCTTGCCCTAAATCTTAGGCACTTATATGTCACCCCACTACTGTAGTATCTTGGCACCTCGTAATCTTTAATGTATTTATCCTCACAGCAGCCGTGTGAGGTAGGGCAGTACTGTTATCCCTGCTTTACAGATGAGGAACTGAGATTCAGAGATATTAAGTCACTTGCCCAAGGACACATAGGAAGTCTGAGACAAAGCAAGAAATTCCAGGTTAAGGCCCTAATCTCTGGATCAGCCTTCCTCTCATATTCCTAGACTCATGGATTTCAGTGCCAGAAGGACCACTGTGATCCTCTAGTCTGACTTGCTATATAAAACACAGAAGTACAATGTTTATTATGGATTAAATGATTAAACTACTTTTCTCTTCCCTCAGTTAACTACTGCCTTCCCCATTCCCTGTGACTTCAAAAAGGTCACGTACTCACTCCTGAGTATCCATCATAGACATCTCTTTAGCACTAAGGACCTTCTAGAGGGGTGCAGCATGTCTGGTGGTCTTGATGCTGGGCTTTTCATTCACAATATGAATGGCTGGAGGGAGTTCCATTCAAATGTTGAGTGCTTTAAATATTGGTGCATAATGCACTTCCCTCTGAACTAGGAAACCCCACAGTCAAAGGAGTTTAGTTGGGAGAGGTTTTCAAGACAGGGGGTTAGTGTGGGTGTATAATCCCACTGGTGGAAGGGACTTTGATCCAAATCAAGTGCTTTCAAACTTTTTCAGAAAGTTTACCATATGTTAATAATATAAGAGTCACCTTGAGATTCACCTCTCCTCTTATTCACGACAGCACAGGCGACCTTCCCTCTCCTATTCACAATTGCATACTATTCCTGTGGCGATTAGAGCAATTGCTTTAATGAAAAAATTAAATTAGGAATGTATTTGATGTTTGTTTAGCTGCCTTTTGATGTGAACTAACTGATGCAAATAAGGAGGAGTTTTCCAGGAACCACCAGTAAGTGCTTTTTGGACCACATTTGCCATACACAATCAAACAGCTGTGAAGGACCATACAAAGCACTGGAGACATTATCTAAGGTTGTTACAAAGTGAAAGTAGAGAAGTAAAAGTTTCTCTTTTCTATTGGTCTTACAACTCTTGGTCTGTAGGGTATAATGAAGCATCAGTTGCTGACACCACTGTATATGTTGGCTGAACATGGTAAGGAACAATCAGTGATATAATGTTTAAATTCTAACCTGTACCGTTTGCCAGTGGAAATATACATGGGAGGGAGAGGGAAAGATTAATCCTTGTTCATATATTTTTCCAGTTCTGTAATATAAAGTGTCATGTGAAGTTGGCATCTCTATATGGAACACGTATGTACCTTATGGTTATAAAAAGGTTATACCTTTAAAAAAAACTTTCAAAACTTCCTTTACTCCAAGATGTTAAGAATAAATTTCAGTATAGATACGTATTTCCTTAATTATTATCAGTACATACATTTTGAAGTGATTATGATGACTAGTGGACTACTGGCTCTTGGTAAAGCTATTAGGTGTACATCAAACCAGGGAATGCTTGTAAAACTCTATGCACCCCTTTTGCCCTCCGCCAGTTGGCGGCCCTGTGCCCCAGATATACATACAACTAGCGTACAGGTACACAGCATTTTTCATCTACAAGGATTCCCAAAGCCCTTTATAGCTTGTACACAGCATACAAGGATCATTTGTCCACCATAGAAATTCAGCTATTCTTTGGTGGGGCTAAGCAGTCCTTCTGTACCAGCAACGCTACACAATAGGTTATTTTTCACTTGCTATAAACTTTTTACACCGAGACTGCAGGGGAAATTTTATATAAGAAAGAATGTACTTAACCAAGCTGGAATTTGCCAGGATATTGGCAAACACCCTCACTGTTCCCAGCATTTTAAAGCACTTACTGATCCTCAGAGGAAAGGTGCTACATGTGTGTAAAGTGTTATCGCTTTTCTCATTCTGACAAATGCCAGGGAATCATTTGATCACCAGGAATGTGAGTGGCCAGGGCCTCAGATCTCTTTCAAAATGTGGCACCTGCATCAGTGCAGTTTCCTTTTCCACATTATGCTGGGGGCATTGGTTCAAAACAGGATCATTCATCAACACTGTTTAATTTTCACCTAGCAACGAGAATTCCTCTGGAGGTCTCCTATCCAAGTAGAGACCAGGTCCAACCCTGCTTAGGCCAAATTGGGCCATTTAGCCACTGGCTGAGATAAGGAATTGGTGCCGAGCTGTGCTGTTCCATTAGGAATTCAGGGAGGAATAGTGCCTCAAAGAGGCATAACCTCCCCATGAGCAACCAGGTGTGCCAGGCAACTTCATAGACTGCACTGTTCTTTGGAGTCATGCAGCCCAATTCCCCTGGTGCAGCTGGCCTGAGCTATGGGCCAGAGGAGAGAGGAAAGACAGTGTCATAGCCTCATCACCTCCATGCCTATCTCTGCCTCCTTTGAGGCACCATTCTGCCCTCAGTGCAGGAAGTACAATTGTGATGGCTCTGTCTGCAGGCCACACAAGGTACTGCAGGTCTGCACAATTGTTTTAGTGCTTGTCATCTGACTCCTAAATTTGTGGGATGTGATGAGATCACAATCCATGATGGCACATCACCCATCATATATCTTACCTATGACCGACCAGAACCGGAGTCTTTAGAGTGCATGTCCAGCTGTCCCTTCTAGAAAAAGCAACTACTTGCAATATCTGTGAACTATTACCTCTGCTCATTGGATTCTGCATATAAGTCTTATTGCTATCAGTACTAAGTGCATGACAGCCAAACAAGTGACTTTGAAAGCCCTAAAGGCTACTTCAACTTACCCTTCTTTCTATTCCTTGCTGTGTAAGTTACACTCAGATTCTCCTACACATCAGTAGAGCAGGTGTCGGTAGATTTATAGGAGCCTGGGTGAATATAAAGGCACTGAAGTTAACTGAAAGGGGTCAAACTTACACCACCTTACCCATCACTTTGAATCTGATCTTAAGATGACAGCTCAATCCTGCATCTCTTATTCACCCTTCTCTTACCCACACAAAGAGTCCCATTCACTTCAGTGTGACTGCTCGACTGAGTGAAGACCGCAGGATCAGGCCTCAAAACACCAAACTGCCCACCTGTTCTCTGCATTATCACCACCACAAATAAATATCTTTAGGAGGCTTTGTGAATGAAACCATTCAACTCCTTTCCCTTCCAACATCTAGCAATATAACGGACTTCAGTTTTTTCCTCTATATTGCCCCTCTGTAAAACAGCCATTCAGCGTAGCTCACTGAAACTGAAAATTGATGTCTAATCTGCAATTTCAAATCCCACATTCCACCTTGGGCAACAATGGCTGAAGAGTTGAAAGGCGATGGTTTGCCTTTGCCATCCGCAGCTGAAGCTTGTCCGCTGAAATTTCAAAAGTGGAAAATGACAATGGTACAGGGCACATTTTGTCCATTAACTCA
Organism: Chelonoidis abingdonii; assembly: GCF_003597395.2. NCBI lineage: Eukaryota > Metazoa > Chordata > Testudines > Testudinidae > Chelonoidis > Chelonoidis abingdonii. The sequence goes on from NC_133771.1 coordinate 177,692,561, forward strand.
CTTGCTGAGAGGAGTGAAACATTGCACTGAATGTTCATTTTTTCCCGACTGTGAAATGCTGTTTCACAGGTATGCTGCTGAAGCAGGTCATAGAATATATTTGCATAAACTTTTTGTTAGAAACAGAAGGTTCTTTGAAAGGACTATTAAAAAACCACATAATACACTTTTCTGTTCTTATGCGAGTCATAGTTCATTGTAAACAGTAACTAGATACACATGCTGGGTATGTTTTGTCTGCAATCAAGATTCCACAAACAATAAATTTGGAGTTAAAAAATGAATGTACCTGGAATTGATTATTGTAATGTTAATGATTTCCCATTACTATCTGAGAGCCTGGAAGTTTAGCTACTAATACCAAGCAATTTTGATTTAATTGAGAAGACACAATCTAAATTCGATTCTGAGATGGGTCACCCTAATACAACTTTTTTCCCCTAATCAATCGGGATCAATTTTTGATCATTCAAAGTAGTGGGAAAATTCACCACCTTCCTTTTTTCTTTTTCAAATTAGCATTTCTGCAGTACAGAAGAGGAAATTCGTCTTCTACATTCAGTTGTGGATTTTAATAAATCATTTCACTTTCATTTCTGTTTGTATTGCTTGACTGAACACTTCTGTCTAGAGAGGTGGCTGCAGAGATTGCTTCTGTATGATTCCACCTCTCCTTCTTTACGTTTCATTGCACTTTTCCAGTAGCTGAACTTGTGCACACTCAAGGAGGACTTCTACCACCTACACGATCACACAAACTGGGATAAGAAAGCCAGATAAGTAAAGGCAAACAAAGCCCAAGTGTGGCACACTGAACAGCCAAAGAGATTAGTGCTCATGCGATTAACATCTTTTCATGCCCCTACTCCCACTGCAAGATGGTCTTGTTTCCTTTTAATTGGACAAAACATGCTGAAGTATTTCCCACTTTGTGTTTCACTGTGATGAATTTTTCAGGCAGTTCCTCTATTATTTGGCAGCATCTACTGCTATTTATCAGGGATAAACATTGGAGGAGTGCTCATAAGAAACACATAGGCAAATTCACTTTTGGACAAATTTCCCAAGGCAATGCTTTGCAAATAATATGTTGCTGTAAATGTACTGATTGGGGTTTTTGTAAAAAATATTGGATAATTAAATATTTTCAATTAAAGCAGTGGCAGAAGTGACTTTATTTTGAATGAACTAGGAAACTTATGTGGATAACATATGCCTCCGGTGTTGACTATTAATTGCTTGGACTAACAGAATACAGCCAATTACCTGCAATCATTATCATCAAGAAAAATAGTATGCTATATTTATATAGTCCGTTTAATCCAGGTACTCTTTCCAGACTACTGTACCCCTTTCAGGAGTCTGATTTGTCTTGCGTACCCCAAGTTTCATCTCACTTAAAAACTACTTGATTACAAATCAGACATAAAAATACAAGTGTCACAGCACACTATTACTGAAAAATTGCTGACTTTATCATTTTAACCATATAATTATAAAATAAATCAATTGGAATAGAAATATTGTACTTAAATTGCATCTAGAGCAATATAAACAAATCATTGCATGAAATTTTATTTGTATTGACGTCGCTAGGTTTTTTTTTTAACGTACCCTGTTGTAAAACTAGGCAAATGTCTAGATGAGTTGTGTACCCTCTGGAAGACCTCTGCAAACCCACAGGCATACACATACCTCTGGTTGAGAATCATTGCTTTTAAATCTAAGCATCTCAAGATGTTCTACCAACATTAATTTATTAGAGCTCAATCCTATAGGGTACAAAGTGTGTCCTCAGAGGTACTGAACACTATCAACTCCTAGTGAAATCTACGGGTGTCAAGGATTTTCATAATCTCTCAGGAGGGGCTGGATCAGGCTTGTAATCCTCACAATACTCCTGTTTGGTGGGCTAATTTTTCTAGCTGGTTACATGCAGGAATTCTGGTGGAAAATAATTGAACAAGAAAGGCCATCAATTTTTTTAAAGTTAAAAAAATAGCAAGGAAAGTCAGAGGGAAGTGGTGTGAGGTGTCTACATTGAAAAATATTCTAGAACACTTTGCCCTTATAAAGGCCTTGATTCAGCAAAGCACATAAGCACATAAGAACAGCCATATTGGGTCAGATCAAAGGTTCATCTAGCCCAGTATCCTGTCTTTTGACAGTGGCCAATGCCAGGTGCCCCAGACAGAATGAACAGAACAGGTAATCATCAAGTGATCCTTCCACATGCTTAACTTTAAGCACATAAGTAGTCTAAATGAAGCCAATGGCACTACACATGTGCTTAAATTTAAGCATGTGATCAGGTTTGCTAGATCAGAGTCATAGGCCTGGTCTACATTACGCGTTTTTACCAAATTTAGCAGCATTCAACCAAATTAACCCTGCACCTGTCCACACAACGAAGCCCTTTATTTCAATATAAAGGGCTCTTAATACCGATATCTGTACTCCTCTCTGATAAGGGGAGTAGCGCTGAAATTGGTATTGCCATGTCTGATTAAGGTTAGTGTGGCCACAATTCGACGGTATTGGCCTCCGGGCGCTATCCCACAGTGCACTAATGTGACCGCTCCGGACAGCAATCTGAACTCGGATGCACTGGCCAGGTAAACAGGAAAAGCCCCGCGAACTTTTGAATTTCATTTCCTGTTTGTCCAGCGTGGAGTGCCGATCAGTATAGACTGTATGGGAGATACTGGATCTGATCGCTTTATGGGGAGACAAATCTGTTCTATCAGAGCTCCGTTCCAGAAGACGAAATGCTAAAGCATTTGAAAAAATATCCAGGCTATGATAGACAGAGGCCACAGCAGGGACTCAACACAATGCTGTGTGACAAGCGTAACGGACTGCAGAATCAAATGGACGCTTATGAGAGGAGAGGGTTGGGGACTGAGTACTCCGCTATCCCACAGTCCCCGCAGTCTCAAAAAGCATTGCATTCTTGGTCGAGCTCCCATATGGCTGAAGGCGTCAACACATTGTCATCTGGGTGCGGTCAGGGTAAATCTCCCTCATTTCACCAGAACCTGCTCCCGCCCGTGAAAGAAAATGGATAAAAATCATTTCATTCCCTTTTTTCATTCATCATATTGGTCACTGCATCTGCTGTGAGACACGATGTGCCGTGCCTGAACTAGGCCGCATACCCTCCCCCTTCATGTTTCCTGATGGCGAATGATGCAAAAGCGCTGTGAAAACATCCTTCATATCCGTGAAGTGCTCCTGGGTGGCCACGGTTGAGTCGGCCGGGAAAAACACCTGCGGCAAAAATGGGAATGACTCCCTGTCCTTCCCTTCTTTCTACAGCTATCCTCCATGGCGAGGCAGATGTGCAATAGGTCTCGCTACCGTCTCTCATCAAGCTAGCTGAAGGCGAGAGCTCCTGCTCACTCCTCCCATTCCTATAGTCTTAATGAATATTTAGTGGTACTGACCTGGCCCAATTCTGATAGGAGCTTGGAGGCGTGCCTACCACCTGCCATATTTTATCTCACTAAAAAAGTCAGCTGTATTCTTTTCCTTCATTCTTAATTACTTTCACACATGGCGGATAACTGCCCGGTTAGCCCAGGAGGGGTATGGAGAGGAGGGAAGCAACAAGGTGGGGTTGTTAGCACGGGGCATCTGCCCTGAGGAAAAATGCATACCAGCTCAACATTTATGCGGAGTATCTCTGGCGGCTACTCGAGAGAACCGGATGCAGAACTGTGCTCATTCGGTTCGTCTGCATAATAGACTTGCCCAATTCTAGCAGGTACTGACTTATTGGTTTAGACAATAACATAAAGGAGCAGAATAGACGCGGGGAGTCACATGTCGCCATTTTTGTACTCATTGCACCTCCCGGCCGACCTGCCATCTGAGGCACGCCAGCGACCCCATGAACAGCAAGACAGAGGTACAAAAGGACTGGTAACGCATCATCAGCCCAATTTCCAAGCAGCAGATGGTGCACATAGTGGCTGGTCACTATCTCTGCTACCAGATTGCAAAGGCCAAGATGATATGCTGCTGTGTAGCAACTTCGTACCTACGTCTGTAGCATCGCATCCGAGTAAACATCTGGACAGGTGAATCCATAAGCTAAACTGGGTCGCGATGGTGCCATGCATGTGCGCGCGCCAGCGCGCAATCCAGGGAAAAGTGGTATAATTGATGCCGCTGTGGCTATTCACGGAGGAAATTTGCAGTGACGACATATTAACCAGAATAAACCTGCGGACACGTTTTTGCTCCCATCATGCTGTGAGGAAATTCTAACCCAGAATTCCAATGGGTGGGGGAGACTGCGGGAACTATGGGATAGCTACCCACAGTGCAACGCTCCGGAAATCGACGCTAGCCTCAGTACATGGACTCACACCGCCGAATTAATGTGCTTAGTGTGGCCGTATGCACTCGACTTTATACAATCTGTTTTAAAAAAACAGTTTCTGTAAAATCGGAATAATCCCGTCGTGTAGACATACCCATAGTGACATTCTTCCAGGACTGTGAAGTGCTTAGGTGAAAATAGTCCATATACACTTTACAGATGTACAAAGAGCTCTAGGGGAAAATTTTCAAACATGGGTACTAAAAATTAGGTACCTAAATCTGTAAATAAGTGGCCTGATTTTCAGAGGGACTGAGCACTACTTCCTCTTTCATTTCAGTAGTGGCTGCAGATGCTCAGCCCCTCTGAAACTAAAAGATGAGCTTTTCAAAGCAGACAGAGAGGACTGAAATTGATGAGAGTAATGTGGCTAAATCCCTTATCTGATTTGCAAACCTAAATCAAACCACTCATTGAGGTGACTTATTATGGATTTAGGTGCCTAACTTTGGGCACTCAGATTTGAAAATGTTGGCCCAGGTAGCTTGCCCAAGTGTCAAGGTGTATGTCTACATAGCAGCTGGGAGGTGTACACATGCTAGCTTGGCTCAAGCTAAAAACAACAGTATCACCCTGGCAGCACAGACAGTGGCACAGATCAGCTGAGTTAGTACATATCCTGGAGTTGGGCAGGACTGTACTTGGACATCTGATCAGCTACCACCCATGTTGCCATGGCCACACTGCTATTTTTAGGGTATGTCTACACTGCAATGTAAGCACAGGATAAGTGGAACTTGAATCAGCTGACCAATGTACCCTGGGCATGAGCATCTACATTGTATTTATACCCTATATTAAGACTTTTCTAACCCACGCTCCAACCTAGGGCTCTGGCATCCACACTGCAAGACCTGAGTCAAAGTAACTATATCCCAGAGTCCCTAGTACCTCCCTGAAATGTGGCCTTTCTAGCCCTAGGACCGTGGTACACTGTAGGAAATTTTTACTGCCTGCCCTGTATGTTATAGGAAGTTTGAACAGACCGCCAAACTCATTACAAACACAGGAGACTCTCTGATAAAGTGCTTGTGTAACCCACACACCTTCTGTCTCATCTAGTGGCACTGAGACCACTTAGAGAACAAGTCTGCTTTACAGCCTTAGCTAACAGCCACTTGGCTTTCAGCTCATGCGGTAGGGGCTCACGCGCTAAGCTCCAGTGGTCCCAGGTTTGATGGAGTCTGTCAGTGTTATGCTTGCAGACCAGTGATCAGAAGAGAATGCTGATCTGACCTGAGCTACTGCCATCCACCAAGGTGGTGGGCAGCTTCTGTTTTCAACAGAGCGAATTACAGATTCTTGGGATAGAGAGGACTAAGGAAGCGGTCCCATGAAATCATGGGATACTTCTGAATGGCTCCTGGGACCAGTCAAGCAGGGCTGCATCTATACTGCAAAGCAATAGGGCTCAGATCCTGGGGCCCTGGGTTAGTGCAATTGTAGTATAGTTGCAAGGGGGGGTTAGGCTCAAGGCTGGGCTTACACTGAGTGTAGACATACTCAAAATATGCACTAGCTCAAGCAGAGCCAGTCCTGCCAGCTGCTGGATAAACATACCCTTAGTGACAGAATAGGGCACAGAACTCTGGGCTCGTACTCCAATTATGAATCAGGATCTGCCACTAAAGCTGGGTGAATAGTGCAGATATTAGGAGCTTTACATGAATTTATTTTGGCTGAGCTCACATAACTGTAGTGTTCACTTTCCATGACAGTTCATGTGATCAAGTTTTACTGGCACAAATGTGTGCAGGAAGTGAAGATTGAAGTTTGAGGAAATACATTTTAAATTTAAACATTCATGACTCATCCAATGAGGACACAAGTCAATATCCTAACTCTTCTGGCCAATCCCATCTAAACTGCAGCACTTGAACCCAAAATATTGATGATCAATTCATATAGTAAAATAAATCAATCAAAAAGATAATTCTGAAATCAATTTGAATAACAGCAACTGGAGCAAACCAGGATCTACTTGCAGGATCTATTTCCACAAGGAGAAAAGAGGCAAAATTAATCAAATAGAAGCTGATACAAAGCCTGATCCTGATCCTTTTGAAGTCAATGGGAATCTTTCCCACTGAGATTCACAAATGGGAGTCATGTTATATGCTAAACTCTAGTAAACAGTTTATCAAGTGTTAATTAACAAACAAATAAAACTGCTAGATGGATATGTCAGACAGACAACAAAAAATAGGTTTATAGCACCTGATAAATGATTAATCCTCTACACCAGACCAATGTATAAAGAAACACAAAGTTGTTTGGAGAAAACAGTACTTAATTTTAACTTAAATTCAGACTGGGTTTGTGAAAGTCCAAAGAGAGAAAAATCAGATTAGGAGAAGAATGTTTTATTCTTTCACTTGTGTCGTTTGGGCCTGTGGCCAAGTGTAAGGAGCATAAAAAGAAGACTTCTAAGTGTTTCAACAGCAGTTTAGTTTTAGGCATACTTATTCTTCTTATCAAAATATCCCTTTAGTCAATACTACAGTACATAACAAATCATTCATTACTAACCAATAATGTCTGAGTTGATAACCAATGGCACACGCAGAGAACTGAAATAACGATTGACTCCAGATTTTGATCCGAGATCTTGAAAACAGCTGTGTGTTTTAGGCAGATCATTTACTTTTGGTTAAGAACAACATTTAGCCAAGTGGGTCATTCTTAAGTGCAGACATGTGCCAGGTGGGTCTGTTTTGTTTAGACATATGCCAGGCCTTGGAAGTAATTTGGGTAGCTTCAAACAGGGGGCTATCTGATGACTTTCTAGTAGTGTGGATATTATAATATCACACTGCATGCCGTTCAAAAATTATGTTTGAGAATGGGCATTCAGTACATGTGTGTGTTTAGTTTTGGAATACAATCTCAGCAAAATAGAAACTTACAAACAGTGTTTAGGTGAAAAATTCTTAACTGTGATATTCAAATTATATAATAGGAGATATCCTATCTCCTAGAACTGGAAGGGACCCTGAAAGGTCATTGAGTCCAGCCCCTGCCTTCACTAGCAGGACCAAGTACTGATTTTGCCCCAGATCCCTAAATATCCTGCTCAAGGATTGAGCTCACAACGCTGGGTTTAGCAGGCTAATGCTCAAATCACTGAGCTATCCCTCCCCCCCTAAATTGCTGCTGAAGAGTCCAAATGAGATGCATTTCATTCTGCCATATGCCTTATACTTCTGACTACCCTCTGGCTCACTTAGACTGAAATTTGCAATTGAGTCTAATGCAGTTAGGAACCCTGCTCCTACTGATATTTGGTGGGAGTTAGTCACCAAACTTCCCTAGGCCCCTTCAGAAATCCCAGGCTTAAGCTAGACAAATGACACTGGCTCTAAACTGGCTAGCTACATTATACACAGGCTCCAGGTCTGTGCATACTGAATAGCTAAGTGCATCCCTGACCGATTATTTTGTGCACAAATCTGAGACTGGTGCAACGATTTAGGCAGCCACTTTGGAAACTTTGCCCTGAACATTTAATTAGGAACAAATGCATGTTTCTTTAAAAAAACAACAACACAACCTGACAACAGATCTTGCCTCTTCTATACTTTGAATGTATCTCCTTCATGTGAATTTTCATCTGATCTTTATATTTTATTTATCTACAGAATTACATCCATAGTATTCTTCAAACATATTCTTTCCCTCATAAACATGTTATTTATACATGCAAAAAACAAGAAAATAAGGAACTAAAAAAACCCCTCCACAAATATACTGTTCCTGCATCAAACCAAAGGGATGGCATATTTTGTACCATACACAAGAAATAGGCCAAACCAGCACCCTTAGACAACCCCCCAAACTTTGTGGGTTCAGATAAATGGGAGCTGAAGCTGAGTTAACCCCTGGCTTTGCCTTTGCAAAACTAAAACCTGACAGGGGAGATTTTGCAAAATTAAAACCTTCTCAAAGCCCTGGTTTTGCTCAACTCTCTCAATCACTTTCTCTTTTTACTTTAGCTTACATCCAAAATCAGGTGCTGGAAGTGTAGCAAGTGGCTATGTATCATGTGAAAACACTACACTGTCAGCTGAGTGACGACCTCAGACTCAACATTCCATCAGTTCTCACTCGTGCCAAAGATCCCCAAAGCCAGCAGTAAGTTTGATAACACTGGAAGGAAAAGGTAAAAAGTACCCCCTTGGATTCCTTCTACATTTTTGAGTGGAGACACATCATACAGCATTATATTCTTTAGATTGCATTCTTCCCTAGTGGATGCAGGGTCCTAGACTAAGTCATTATTTCTGACTTCTTACATTCAGGAATGGAATGAAACTGTTACATATTAGGCCAAAATTTAAGATGAGAGAGTTTTTCCCACCTGTCACTGGAAAATGTGGAAAAGGCTAAATTTTGTCAGTTTGGCTTTAGGTGTAAAATTCTCTTCAAATGTCTACCTGTGAGGCAAATATACAAGTTTAGGCAGGACTTGTGACAAACTTAAGAAAATTCAGGCACATGTTTTCTTTTCATTTTTCTTCAGTGGATTCTTTTCTCACCAAGAAGTGTCCTCACTGTGTCCCTTTGGAGACATTTAGCAACGCCTGAGGTGTGACAGAAAATAAGTGTAAGGAAGTTGGAGCCAGTGAAGTAGGGTAGTAGGGCAAGTTAGAAGCAATTGGGAAGCAACTGAGACTAATGGAAAAGGTGAACACTTCCTTATCTGAGACTGATTCTAGGTTGGCAGCACTGCCGGTACCCTACAGCTCAAACTTTGGAAGAACCTCGTCATCTGTTTAGCCCAGTTTGATCTTTGCAGTGAATTGGGTTTAACCAGAGAAAGATTGTGTCCAGAGCGAAAGGGTGATTTTTAAAAGTAGCAGCCATAGTGTCCTTCAGTTCAACACAAAAACAGGGCACTGGCTTGAGGGAACACTACATTGTAAAGGGAGGCACTGTTGTCTACTGGCTAGTGCTCTACCCCTCCCTTTATATTTTTGAGGCTTTATTAAAAATCTAGACATTTCAGAGCATTCCTTGAATCTCAATAATAAGCACTTGTAAGGTGCTTTACATGCTCAGAGCCCTTTTCAGATACTAACTAATCCTCTGAATATCCTGTGCGAGGTACAACAAAGAGCATTAAGACAGTAGAACCAGTAGCTCCCTGCACTTCCCTTGCCCTTGATAACCTTACCTGGTATTTAGTTCTTAACATAAGCTTAGATACCTGAAGAGCTCTTGGCATAGCTCAGGAGGAGATGAAGCAAAAGTGGCTTTTGAGGCATCTTTGTAGTCCCCTGATCCTGAGTATGGTAAGCACTGGACCAATGTCAAGGTATAACTTAGAGAAGGCATAGGATGCTCTAAGCTGTATGGGCTGCCCATGACAATCAACGGCCATTCCATCTGTAGGAGACTGCTGTGTTGTAAGCATGTCCTAGTCCCACCCACTTTCCCATGGGTATGCCCTCTGTTCCAGCAGCTGGAAGGGGAGGGTGGTTGCTACTGCATTTCTATGCCCTCTGAGGATCCCCATTCTAAAGCGACTGGATCTGTTGAGTTTAAGGTTGCTTTGTGCCAGAGAGGAGTGCTTAAAGCAGACCTAGCGCTGTGGAGAACTGGGCTAAAACATAAAATATAATCTCAAAAAGGCTTTGTTAAAATCATTAACAGAAAAAATGCAGGTAAGAGTATTCTACTACAAAGGATCTAAGATCGTGGGAATCTTTCATAGGGAAGTGTTAGATTTTTTTATTTGAAAAAAAATATCTAGCAATCCCAGAGTTCTCTGTGCTGTTTAATATCAACCAGAAGAGTAAGACAACTGCCACATATTAAAGAATTCCCTGACATTCTGATTTTACCCTCTCTGTGGTTAAATTTATTTCTTTTCCTGCCATTCATCTATCCAGGCATTCCACTAAAAATCAATGGGAATTTTATTTAAAAAAAAACAAAACCTGATGATACAACATGGCCCTATTAAGTGAACAGGATGTCTTCTTGGGAGTCTTTTGTTCTATTTAGAAACCAAATAATTGTGGAGAATGTATGGGGAACTTTACTAATGGGTTGCAGAGCGGAAGGAAGGAGGACATGCTGAGTTTTACTTTGACAGATTTTCACAATAGAAATGAAAATATTCCTGACATGGAGATTGCAGAACTGCCCCACTCAGATGCAGCGTGCTGCCAGACATCCAAAAATGTAACATGCAATCAATTTAGCTTACAAATAAACTCTCTCTCTTTCCACTCCTCTTCCCTTTGGTGTGTCAGAGAAGATAAATGAAAGAAGCAGTAAGAAGGGCAAACAACAGTAGCACCTAAAGCAGAGACTGCTTGTGTGGGGTGAATCATAGTGCCAGCCAAAGGCAGAACCCATGGTTACAGGACAAAACACAGAAGTGAATGAAAGATCTTTTTGAAGGAGCAAATGAAAGACTCCAGTGACCTCTTGGTGGAAGGGAAAACTTCAAAGGAGATATAACAGTTAAAAGACACAGCCATCCTGCAGCAAGGGCTGCTGTTGTACTTGGTGCTAGCACAATGAAACCAAGCAAGCTACACAGTGGCTGTGGATGGGAGAGTTTTTCCCACCAGTCATTGGAAAATGCAGAATACGCTAATTTTGTCAGTTTGGCTTTAGCTGTAGAATTCCTCTTAAAATCTCCATGTGAAGAAAGTATAGAAATTTAGGCAGGACTCATGACAAGCTTAGGAAAATTCAGGCTCATGTTTTATTTTCATGTTTTCTTCAGTGAATTCTTTTCAAGAACATTCAACAGCTCAAGAAATGTTCCCATCATGCCCCTTTGGAAACATTAAGCATCACCTGAGGAATGACAGAAAATAAATGTAAGGAAGTTGGTGCCAGTGAAGTAGGGTATTTACATACAACCTTGTTGAATGCCATAAGTACTGGATGTTTTATTTGGAAAATACACTAGAAAGAAAAAAAAATGTGCTGATTGCCAGAGGATGATGCATTCTGATGTTTTTCCTGAGCTGGGGCTCAATTTTGCAATTTGCTGAACACTCGATTTAGCAAAAATATTTAAGCACATGCTTAATTTTAAGCATAAGTAGTCCAGTTGGCTTCAGTGAGACAATCCTTGTGCTTAACGTTAGGCAAGTGGATAAAGTCTTTGCTGGATGGGGGCCAGAATGCTCAGCACCTTGCCTGAGCCAACCCCTGAATTCCAAGGATTGGAGAGCAAGTAAATCACAGCACTTCAATGAACAAAGGCTTTGCTCTTTAATCTGTCTTTAGTTGGGAAAAGATAAGGCTCCAAATGGAATCTACTTCAAGACTAGATTACACATTAAGATAAGCATACCATGATAAAGACCAACCAAGGCAGCTTCTGTAAGGGTAAATTGTGCCTCTGTAACCTGCAAGAATTCTTTGAAGGAGTGAATAAACTAAAGGATAGAGTGAACTTTGTGGTCACAATTTACTGGGATCTTCAAAAGGCTTTTGACATGGCCCCTTATGAGCAGGGCCGGTGCAAGGAAGGTTCGCGCCCTAGGCTAAACTTCCACCTTGCACCCCCTCCTAGCTAGCCCCCCCCCCATGGCAGCTAACTCAGTCCCCCACCCGGGGAGCCCCCCCTGCAGCAGCTACCCCCCCCCACCGTGACAGCTAACGCCTCTCCCCCCCATCCCTCCATGGCAACTAACCCTGCCTGGGGAGACTTCCCCTCTCCCCCTTCCCCCGGCAGCTAACCCTACCTGAAGAGACTCCCCCCCCTCCCCGACAGCTAACCCTGCCTGGAGAGACTTCCCTCCCGCCCCAGCAGCTAACCTGCCTGGGGAGACCTCCTGCGGAAACTAAGCCTACCTGAGTAGCCCGCCCCAGCTCACCTCAGCTCCACCTCCTCCACTGAGCACGTTGGTGCTGCTCTAATTCTCCCCGCGCAGGCTTGCAACACTGAGTGGAGGAGACTTAGAGCAGGGCTGTGTGCTCAGCGGAGGAGGCAAAGCGGAGGTGAGCTGGGGCAGGGAGCGGTTCCCCTGTGCGCCCCCCTCCCTCGTTATTGCGGGCAACCCTCTCTGCGCGCCACCCCACCCAGCTCACCTCCGCCTCCTCGCCTGAGGGGGCTTTTAGGCGCCTCCAACCACTAGGCGCCCTAGGCGGCCGCCTAGTTTGCCTAAATGGTTGCACCGGCCCTGCTTATGAGAGATCTTGAAGGAAAATAAATAAGTTCTGTTGTGACTCAAAAGCCGTAGGAAACAAGTAGGCCATAATAAACATTGATTTTTAGTATAGAGAAGAATTGGCAATAGGGTTACCTATGGGAAGTAGCACAGATCCATACTTATTAATAATTGGAAACAAATATGGTAATAATGAAATTGGCCAAAACTTAAATGTAGTAAAAGTTAAGGAAGATTGCTACAAACTCCAAAAAGATGTAGGTCCAACTAAATCTATGTTCATCCATCTTAACAGCAAATCTAGTGCAAAATTGTACGTTAGAAAACATAATAAATTTCTCAGTGTGCTAGTGGACTCTGATTTAGCATGGTTCCCTCAGGTTTTAGATAAGGATCATTAGCGCAATGATCTGATCTGATAGCGCAATGAAAATGCCTGTCCAAAACAAAAAAGCAAAGATGACTTGAATGTATTAAATATTTTACATAATTAATACTTCTCAAATATTAACTATTTCATAGAAAACTATGATACATCTTGACCCAAAGTACTTTATTCAGAGCTGGTTGTCTCAACATAGGACTGACATGGGAGAAACTGAAAACAAAATTGATTCAAGATATAGGGGATGGCTCAGCTAATGAGAACAAAAAATGAACCTCCTCATTAAACATTAGATTTTACACAGAAATAAGACGCTAATGACTACTTGTCTGCTTTGCTGATTATGTATTTGTGCTTGTAAATGGACAGGAATAAATGGCACATACTTCAGCCTGTTCACTCACAGTCACTGACTATATGTTATGCAAATAGCTGTAGTAGCATGAAGATTGATTATACTTGTTGGTAGGCAGCAGATGTAATTTTACAAATGCCAATGAGTGATTCTCGTGAGGCTTGTACTACAATACTAGCAATAGTGCTGGTTTATTTCAATTAGCTGCATATGCATGTGCAATTTTTTGTACTTACTTGCTTAAAATGTCTCTACTTAACTGGCTATTCATCTGTTTTCCATTTTCAACATGCACATCTTGTAACATATACCCATATTCTACTCAGATATGTTTTTTTACTCATAGTACAGGACTGATAAATGCAGAGTCATTTACTCCAGCTAAAGTGTTACTCTTATGTTGATTTGTCTGTGTTGTAAAGAAACAACTCTGTACTTTTGGTGGGCATCATGCTCTCAAGAAGCAATCTTGGGTCAGTTTCCTTTCTTTTTGCACAGATGCAGTTTGCCTGGTTCAAGATTAGCCACAGCAATCACTTGATATTTTACAAGACGTAGACAGACTGGGCTGAATCCTGCTTGCCTTACACAGGCAAGTAGTTGCCTTGACTTCTGAATTTAGCCCATTATTTCTTTACTGTATACTGAGCTGTATCAAGCAAATGTGGTAACAACACGAAAGTTCAGAGAGTGGGGTTGAGACAAGCCAGTGTGCCAAGTCCACTTCTCTTCATCCTAGTTACGGGGTTACTTAATAGGGGACCCAAGCCTGTGGGGAGATGGAGGGAATGAACGTATGCTGGTGATCTGGCCCTTTAGAGTGACAGAAAAGAGAGACTGGTAAATATGGTAGGGTGGGCATCTGTGTTTGAAGACTATGGTTGAAGGTAAACAAAGAAAACTGAAGTTATGCAAGTAGGAAGAGTGGCAGAAGAGATACTGATTGAAGTTTCAAGAGAGAAGCTGAATCAGAAGACTGAATCTGCGTGCTTTGGAATGGCACTTAGTACCATCAGCAAGAGTTCTGGATAGTTGAAAAGAACAACACAGTGCACAGGCAGCAGTGAAAAAGGGTTTCAGGCATACAGTGGGACCAACAATTAAATAACCAACTGAAAGGAAAAGCATATGCTGCGTGTGTCTGTCCCTGTATGGTTTGGAATGGAGGGTCTTAAAGAGATGGAAGAAAAGAAGATACAGGTAGTAGAAAATAATATACTGAGGAGAATGGAAGGCAAGCAGAGCGCACATGGAAGAAATTAGGGGCGAGATGAACTTTGGGCTCTCAGAGATAGATAGGCTGGAGCGCTCACGTTTGATGTGGGCTGGGTATGTGAAAATAATGGGAGAAGAACCACCAGCAAAGCAAGCATGGGAGGAAGAGGACAGCAAGAAAGGACATGGAAGACCAAGGGTACAATGGAAAGACTTTGTCAACAGAAGTTTGACAAGAAAAGGACCGGTATTCTAAGACTTACAAACCAGTGCAATGGATCCAAGAGAGCTGCAAAGAATTGTGGGCACCTCTGACCCTATGTAAAGAGGAAAAGGAGCTGGAGAGGGGATTTCTTTATATCTTCCACATCAGAGACTAACGTACAGAAAAGTTGCTCTAAAGTCCTTAGTTTCACATGGGGCCAGATTCTGCCATCCAACCGAGCAGTACCTAGCAGGGCAAGTAATCCCCCGGATTTCACTTGGACTGCTTGTGGAGTAAGGAGATAATTCAGCATGATAAACGATGTTGCCAATTCTTGCAATTGAAAACAAATATTATGATATTTGTGATACTTTCTTAGAGTCCCAGCTGCTAGAATAAGGGAATTTAATGAGAATCGCAGCTTTCATTTAAAAATGAAGTAAGTTTCTAACTCTCATGGTTGTTGAGAAAAGCTTGGAAATCTGAAGTAAGTCAACCCCAAAGTTTCCCCAGATTTATTATTTTTTAAAATTCATAATTTAAGACAGTCTTATGAGTTTGGCCCACTTCATGATTTTTGAACGTTTGGAATAGGCTATACTGAATCGCAGGGGTATTGTACTACCATGAAGTAGCTGACTTATAGAAGTCTGACTCCCTGAAAAGAATTGAAGGAGGAAAACCTGGGGGCGGGGGGCGAAGGGATGCTAAAACAATAACAGTGGTATGATACAGGGCCAAATCCGGCTCCCCTTACAGAAGTAGGCAGTCTGCTGTCTACACTATCTGGTGATTCCCCAGTTTCCTGCTTAGGTCAGCTTTGTAACCCCTCTGTGCCACCAGAGCAGTCCAAAGGGAACTTACCAATGCCACACATCTGGCTCTATATGTGCGACATAGATTATGATGATTAACAGATGGCTCAGGCAGTGGTGCTATAAGGAGGGCTTTGGGATGTACGGTCATTGGGAAGCGTTTACGGACAGGCAACTGTTCGCTCGGGATGGACTTCATCTAAGTAAGGAAGGAAATAGACTTCTGGGATGGAGGCTCGCCGACCTCATTAAGAGAGCTTTAAACTAGGAAGTTGGGGGAGATGGCTGGGAGATGTTCAGGAGATCTCCACGCCGGAATTTAACCTGGAGAGGGAAGTAAACAAAGTGAGAGGGGATACCCTTGTGGACCGAAGAATTGACCCAAGGAGGAAAAGCGGAGTTGAAACTAGACTAACGGGTGATGCTGGTGGTAGAAGGTCTGTGCACGACGGGGGAAAGAATGTCACTGACGCCAAACGCCAAAAATTAAAATGTCTGTACACTAATGCGAGGAGCCTAGGGAACAAGATGGAGGAACTGGAGCTACTGGTGCAGGAAGTGAAACCGGATATTATAGGGATAACAGAAACCTGGTGGAATAGTACTCATGACTGGAGTACGGGTATTGAAGGCTATGTGCTGTTTAGAAAAGACAGGAAGAAAGGCAAAGGTGGTGGAGTAGCCTTGTACATCAATGATGGGGTGAACTGTAATGAAATAAGAAGTGATGGAATAGATAAGACGGAGTCTGTCTGGGTAAAAATCACGCTGGGTAAAAAAGCTACTAGAGCTTCCCCTGAGATAGTGCTTGGGGTGTGCTACAGACCGCCGGGATCTGATTTGGATATGGATAGAGACCTCTTTAATGTCTTTAATGAAGTAAACACAAAGGGGAAATGTGTGATTATGGGAGACTTCAACTTCCCGGATATAGACTGGAGGACGAGTGCTTGCAAGAATAATAGGGGTCAGATTTTTCTGGATGTGATAGCGGATGGATTTCTTCATCAAGTAGTTGAAGTACCTACGAGAGGGGATGCCATTTTAGATTTGGTTTTGGTGAGTAGTGAGGACCTCGTAGAAGAAATGGTGGTAGGGGACAACCTTGGTTCGAGTGATCATGAGCTGATTCAATTCAAATTAGATGGAAGGATAAACAAACGTAGATCTGGGATTAGGGTTTTCGACTTCTCGAGGGCTAATTTTAAAGAGTTAAGGAAATTAGTTAGGGAAGTGGATTGGACGGAGGAACTTGTGGATTTAAATGCGGAGGAGGCCTGGAATTACTTTAAGTCGCAGCTGCGGAAACTGTCGGAAGCCTGCATCCCAAGAAAGGGGAAAAAAACCATGGGCAGGAGTTGTAGGCCAAGCTGGATGAGCAAGCAACTCAGAGAGGGGATTAGGAAAAAGCAGAAAGCTTACAGGGAGTGGAAGAAAGGCGGGATTAGCAAGGGAAGCTACCTTAGTGAGGTCAGAACATGTAGGGATAAAGTGAGGAAGGCTAAAAGCTGCGTAGAACTGGACCTTGCAAAGGGAATCAAAACCAATAGTAAAAGGTTCTACAGCCACATAAATAAGAAGAAAACAAAGAAAGAAGAAGTGGGGCCGCTATACACTGAGGATGGAACGGAGGTTAAGGATAACCTAGGCATGGCCCAATATCTAAATAAGTACTTTGCCTCGGTCTTTCATAAGACTAGTGAGGAGTTTAGGGATGATGGAGGGATGATAAACGGGAATGTGGATATGGAGGTGGATATTACCGCATCTGAGGTAGAGGCCAAACTTGAACAGCTTAATGGGACAAAATCGGAGGGCCCGGACAATCTCCATCCGAGGATATTAAAGGAACTGGCGCGTGAAATTGCGAGCCCGTTAGCGAGAATTTTTAAGCAATCGGTAAACTCGGGGGTTGTACCGTACGACTGGAGAATTGCTAACGTAGTTCCTATTTTTAAGAAAGGGAATAAAAGTGATCCGGGTAATTATAGGCCTGTTAGCTTGACGTCTGTAGTGTGTAAGGTCTTGGAAAAAATTTTAAGGGAGAAAGTAGTTAAGGACATTGAGGTCAATGGTAATTGGGACGAATTGCAACATGGATTTACTAAAGGTAGATCGTGCCAAACCAACCTGATCTCCTTCTTTGAGAAGGTGACGGATTACTTAGACAAAGGAAATGCGGTAGATCTAATTTACCTCGATTTCAGTAAGGCGTTTGACACGGTTCCGCATGGGGAACTGTTAGTTAAATTGGAAAAGATGGGGATGAATATGAAAGTTGTAAGGTGGATAAGGAACTGGTTAAAGGGGAGACTCCAGCGGGTCGTACTGAAGGGTGAACTGTCAGGCTGGAAGGAGGTTACTAGTGGAGTCCCTCAAGGATCGGTTTTGGGACCGATCTTATTTAACCTTTTTGTTACTGACCTTGGCACAAAGAGCGGGAATGTGCTAATAAAGTTTGCGGATGACACGAAGCTGGGGGGTATTGCTAACACGGAGAAGGACCGGGATACTATTCAGGAAGATCTGGACCACCTTGTAAACTGGAGTAATAGTAATAGGATGAAATATAATAGTGAAAAGTGCAAGGTCATGCACTTAGGGATTAATAATAAGAATTTTAGATATACGTTGGGGACGCATCAGTTGGAAGCGACGGAGGAGGAGAAGGACCTTGGGGTATTGGTTGATAGCAGGATGACTATGAGCCGCCAATGTGATATGGCTGTTAAAAAAGCAAATGCGGTTTTAGGATGCATCAGGCGAGGTATTTCCAGCAAGGAGAAGGAGGTGTTAGTGCCGTTATATACGGCGCTGGTGAGACCCCACCTGGAATATTGTGTGCAGTTCTGGTGTCCCATGTTTAAGAAGGATGAATTCAAACTGGAACAGGTTCAGAGACGGGCTACTAGGATGATCCGAGGAATGGAAAATCTGCCTTATGAAAGGAGACTCAAAGAGCTTGGCTTGTTTAGCCTGGCCAAAAGAAGGCTGCGGGGGGATATGCTTGCTCTATATAAATATATCAGGGGGATTAACGTTAGGGAGGGAGAGGAATTATTTAAGCTTAGTACTAATGTAGGCACAAGGACAAATGGGTACAAACTGGATATTAGGAAGTTTAGACTTGAAATTAGACGAAGGTTTCTAACCATTAGGGGAGTGAAGTTCTGGAACAGCCTTCCGAGGGAAGTAGTGGGGGCAAAAGACTTATCTGGCTTTAAGACTAAGCTTGATAAGTATATGGAGGGGATGTTATGATGGGATAGTTTAATTTGGGCAATTGATCTTGGATTATCGGCAGATAAGTCTGCTCAATGGTCTGTGAGGGGATGTTGGATGGGATGGGAACTGAGTTACTGCAGAGAATTCTTTCTTGGGTGCTAGCTGGTGAGTCTTGCCCACATGCTCAGGGTTTAGCTGATCGCCATATTTGGGGTCGGGAAGGAATTTTCCTCCAGGGCGGATTGGCAGAGGCCCTGGAGGTTTTTCGCCTTCCTCTGCAGCGTGGGGCATGGGTCGCTTGCTGGTGGATTCCCTGCAGCTTGAGGTCTTCAAATCTCAATTTTGAGGATTTCAATAACTCAGTCATGGGTTCCGGGTTGTTATAAATGTGTATGGGTAGGGTTTTGTTGCCTGCCTTGTGCAGGAGGTCAGACTAGATGATCATATTGGTCCCTTCTGACCTATGAGTCTATGAGTCTATGAGTCTATAATAAAGTAGATTACATATGTCAAATTTTATCTATCTTTGTAAGTTTTACTTGGTTCCTCTGACATGCAGAAGCTAGAACCCAATTTCTCATCACCCTTTGTGAACAAAATATGCTCATTAAAGATCCAACTTGTTTTGGTGCCCAGGCATGCCTTTCTTGCACACCTCAAACTCCCAGTGTAATCTATAGAAGTTTTAGGAACACAAAAGTGAAGGATCAAGCCTACCTCTGCAAAGGACACACTGAAAGTGTAGCTATTTTATAATGATCTAAGAAATCTAGCAGCTGGACTACAAAGAATAACGGCTCAACAGAAGCAATATCTCTTTTCTCACATTCTGTTAACCAAAATATCGGAAAGCAAACAAGTTTATTATGATCAACTTTAATTATGAAGCTGATACTGGTGCCTCAATGCTAACAAGTGTTTTTGGGTGGGGCAATCTAAAGAGCAGTTGGAGGCAAGCCACAGCATCTCTAAATCAGCGCACAATCCAGCAGTCATTCCATAGAGTCTCTACATCATTTCTGTCTGATTTGTTGTTTTGTCCTTGGCTCTGCACTAAAATAAGACAGGTGGCTTGACACATGGTTGTCAATGGCTCCATCTCCCAACATCCTCTCCCTCCCACAAGCGAGCTAGGTATATTGTTGAATCTTTTAATTTTTTTTAAGCAATCTTGTCCATAGCTGTAAAAGACTAAATTAAAACTCTCTTTGACCTGCTTTTCCTGGCCAGTGCCATGCTAGCAAGTAATCCATCACCAGAGGAATGTCAGCCTTATGATCCATTGCTCAAAAGGGGCGCCAACCAAGAAGCAGGACTTGGAGATCCAGCCATTTAAAATTTATTATTGTAAAACTTCAAAAAATAAAAAATAACCTTATGGTTTATGGAGTGGGAAGAAGAGGGTTAGAAAGTTTATGATGTCTCAAAGGTCAACCAAAGGCTTTAAATAATTGGATTCTGGCAAGTCCAGCTTTATTTCACATGGGAGTTATCTAGTTCTGGAATCAGGATAAGAGCAGAACTTTTTTCTCCACTCCCAGAAAAGCAAAGCAAAGAAACCACTCAAGCCCTAGATTCTTAGCCAGTCAACTGTGAACATTTTCCCCTCCTTGCAGACTCACCCTTCACTCCAACCCTCTACCTCCCAGTCCTCATCCCTCTGCTGCTGTCTCACTCCCCTTGTTCTCCATTCTGCCTTCCCTTTCTTCTCCTCTTTCCTCCCTCAAACTTCAAAATTTCCCTTCCTTTACCTACTTCCATGTTCTTATTAACATCTCCTCTGTCTTGACCTCTCTCTCTCACACACACACACAAAACCAGAACTACCCCGAAAACAAATGCCCAAACAATATGACGACATTTGCCATCCATCACGCCGAAGATTTTGCTAACACATTGAGACCTTTTTCACACATCCTTAATCTGTTTTTATCCATTTAGATTCTAAGTCTTTTCAGGAGAGGGGCTGTCATATTTTATTTGCACAGCCAATAGTGGGTTACACTAGCACAACAGAGCCCCAGTCTTGACTGAGGCTTCTGAGTGCTATTAAAATGCAAATGATAAGTATTGATTATAATAACAACAACCCTACTGAGGGCATTAGAAGTCACAGTATTGCAGCCTCCTATGGCAAGCTATTTGACTATGCCTATATTTATGCCTTGCATTCTTGTAAAATACTTTAATTTTGTCATGACAGGTTTCAGAGGGGTAGCTGTGTTAGTCTGTATCAACAAAAACAACGAGGAGACCTTGTGCCACTTTAGAGACTAAACACATTTATTTGGGTATAAGCTTTCATGGGCTATAACCCACTTTGTCAGATGCATGGAGTGACAAATACAGTAGGCAGGTATAAATATACAGCACATGAAAAGATGGGAGTTGCCTTACCAAGTGGGGGTCAGTGCTAACAAGGCCAATTCAATCAGGGTGGATGTGGCCCACTCCCAGCAGTTGATAGGTAGGTGTGAGTATCAGAGGGAAAATTACCTTTTGTAGTGACCCAGCCACTCCCAGGCTTTATTCAGGCCTGATTTGATGGTGTCAAGTTTGCAAATTAATTCCAGTTCTGCAGTTTCTCACTGAAGTCTGTTTTTGAAGTTTTTTTGTTGAAGAATGGCACTTTTAAGTCTGTTATTGAGTGTCCAGGGAGATTGAAGTGCTCTCCTACTGGTTTTTGAATGTTACAATTCTTGATGTCAGATTTGTGTCCATTTATTCTCTAGTGTAGAGACTGTCTAGTTTGGCCAATGTACATGGCAGAGGAACATTGCTGGCACATGATGGCCTATATCACATTGGTAGATGTGCAGGTGAACGAGCTCCTGATGGTGTGGCTGATGTGGTTAGGTCCCATTTGTTAGTCTCTAAGGTGCCACAAGGACTTGTTTTTAATTTTGTTTGTTTGCCACATTCAGTACCAGTATTTTAGTCTCTCCAAATGGGATATGGCAAGTTTTTATATCCTGTAAGCCAGGGTGCAACAATTTTGGTCATGGGCCTGAGGGTCTCGCTTTGACCAACCAAAGCCAAAAAGTTCACAGTCACAGAGAAAACAGCATCTTTCACCCTTTGCACCTAGATTTTGCTGCTGACAGAGGACTCTATTGGGGGGACTGAGTACAAAGAGTGACCTTATGTAAGATGAGAGACATGAAACCTAGGCATAACAGGATAAGCAAAGGGCAAAATTTCAGCCTCAGTTCTTCTTGGCTTATGTTATTTTAACCTAGTTTTGTGTGTGACACATAATGTTTTGGAGTGCTTCAGGAGAAAGAAAAATGTCAGAGGCCTTACATGGTTAGGGGAATTTTTTAAAATGTTAAACAGCTCAGACTTGCTGTGTATTACCCTATTTTCTTTTAACTATATAAAGTTTCACAGTTCCTGCAGTGCAAGGATTGTTTTTTTTCATTAACTTTGTATTAGATTTTGTGAAGTAACAACAATACATTATCTCACTTATCCATGGCTATGCAAGACATTTGTGAATTAATGCAACTTATTCTAACATCTGAGGGACTGCAGCAGGATGGAGAAAAAGGGACCGAGATTTAGGGCCAAATTTGGGTATCATTTGCACCCAGGTGAGCCCATTATTGCTCACTATAGGGTGTTGCATGAGTCTGAGAGAAAACTGAATTCACACTATTGTTATAGAGTCTCACTCGTATCCTGTATTAATAACCACTGTCCCTCCTCTCTTTGGTGTGCTGCTTTCCCATCACATCAGGTCTTTGTTAGGTGCTGAACCTGCGATTAGCTCTGCAAGGGCAGATCTCTGCAATCATGTGGATCCCCACTGAATTAATACAGGGTCTACCCATATGAAGCTCCTTGCAGGAGCCTTAATCTATAAACTGTTTGGGGTAAAGATTGTCTTGTGAAATATGTTTTGTGGTACTTAGAACAAGGAGCTCCTGTTTCTGAATGGGGTCTTTGGGTTTCACTGTAATAATATTAAATAATGACCAGGATACTTGGTCTTTCTATAGTGATACATATAGGGTGGAAAACAAATTTATGCTAATAAAATAATTATTTTAAAAGCTTAGTTCCATAGTTGCACTCTTGCTTTTTGTAATGATAATCCCCAACGTGGTATCAAGCTAAGGGGCTGAAGAAACATAGGAAGCAGAAGGAGAAGTAAGTAAGAGGGTAGCACAGACAAGGTAATACTTACCTGTACACTAGGGAGTGTGCAACAGGATGATGTATGATTCAACTCAAAAGTTTCTGCTTCTCCATTTCTAGATAATGCTATAACACACTAAGAACTTTGGTGGCATTTTATTTTGCGCTGCTTTGAAGTGCTTGTCCATAGAATAATAGTAGTTCTTAACAAAAGGACTTGTGCTGAGTTTCTTCCACTTCCAAATCCTTTTTTGCCTCATTTTCTAACTCGACTATATCTATTCTCTCATTCACAATCTCCCTCTTTCCTCTCTTCTGCCTTCATCCTTTAACATACACGCAAACTTTAGTATTCCCCATTCTTTAAAAAAATGAATCTTCAGCTCTATCTTTTCTCCCTTCCTTCTAAGCTTATAGAACAGGCTATTTACCACCATTACAGTGACTTCCTGCCCTGGAGCTCCTTCATGCGATGGTTTTCCTTCTGCTGAAACTGCTTTCGCCCAGTGGCATTGGAACAAGTTGTATAGCAGAGCGTTGAGAGCCATTGAACAAGACTGTATCTGATGTTAACCACGTCAGGCCAAGAGATGCTGTTGCATCTCAGCACCTCTAGTTCCAGCACCCCTGCTCTCATCTGTTCCCAACAACCTCTTCCTGCCTAGGTCTCAGGGCCTCTACTCCACCCTCATGTTCCCTCACCTTTTGGAGCCTTTGGTATAATTGACTATCTTCTGCTCCTTGACACAATGTTCTGACTTGGCTTTTGTGTCCCTACACTCTCTTGGTTCTCTTCCTCCTAATGCTTCAACTGCCCATTTGACATTTCCAATAGGCTGCTTCATAATCCTTCTAATATTCTTGTACTTACGCATCTGGATACTGGCAGTGATTGTTACTTTCTCAACATCTCTCTCCTCCTCACCTCTCCCTGTTGGTGGGAGTCCCATAGGGCTTTGTCCTTTATCCACTTATCTTATTCTATACCTTTCCCCTCAGCCATCTCAGCTGTTCCCAAAGATTCAACTGCCATATCTATGCTGTAAAAGCAGCAGAGAATCCTGTGGCACCTTATAGACTAACAGACGTTTTGGAGATATTACATTGGTGGACGTGCAGGTGAATGAACCAGTGATGGTATGGCTGATCTGGTTAGGTCCTGTGATGGTGTCGCTGGTGTAGATATGTGGGCAGAGTTGGCATCGAGGTTTGTTGCATGGATTGGTTCCTGAGCTAGAGTTACTATGGTGTACGGTGTGCAGTTGCTGGTGAGAATACGTTTCAGGTTGGCAGGTTGTCTGTGGGCAAGGATGGCCTGCCACCCAAGACCTGTGAAAGTGTTGGATCATTGTCCAGGATGGGTTGTAGATCCCTGATGATGCGTTGGAGGGGTTTTAGCTGGGGCTGTATGTGATGGCCAGTGGAGTCCTGTTGGTTTCTTTCTTGGTTTGTCTTGCAGTAGGAGGCTTCTGGGTACACGTCTGGCTCTGTTGATCTGTTTCCTAATTTCCTCGTGCGGGTATTGTAGTTTTGAGAATGCTTGGTGGAGATTTTGTAGGTGTTGGTCTCTGTCTGAGGGGTTAGAGCAGATGCGGTTGTACCTCAGTGCTTGGCTGTAGACAAGGATCGTGTGATGTGCCCGGGATGGAAGCTGGAGGCATGAAGGTAGGCATAGCGGTCGGTAGGTTTTCGATATAGGGTGGTGTTAATGTGACCATCACTTATTTGCACCGTGGTGTCTAGAAAGTGGACCTCCGTGTAGATTGGTCCAGGCTGAGGTTGATGGTGGGGTGGAAGTTGTTGAAATCGTGGTGGAATTTTTCTAGAGTCTCCTTCCCATGGGTCCAGATGATGAAGATGTCATCAATGTAGCGTAGGTAGAGAAGGGGCGTGAGTGGACGAGAGCTGAGGAAGCGTTGTTCCAGGTCAGCCATAAAAATATTGGCATATTGTGGGGCCATGCGGGTGCCCATAGCAGTGCCACTGATCTGGAGATATATATTGTCATCAAACTTGAAATAGTTGTGTGTGAGTATAAAGGCACAGAGCTCAGCAGCCAGTTGTGCTGTGGCATCATCAGGGATACTGTTCCTGACAGCTTGTATTCCATCTGTGTGTGGGATGTTTGTGTAGAGAGCCTCTACATCCATGGTGGCTAGGATGGTGTTTTCTGGAGGTGACAAATGCATTGTAGTTTCCTCAGGAAATCAGTGGTGTCACGGAGATAGCTGGGAGTGCTGGTGGCATAGGGTCTGAGTAGAGAGTCCACATATCCAGACTGCATATCCACCAATGTAATATACGCCTCATATGCCAGCAATGCCTCTCTGCTATGTACATCGGCCAAACTGGACAGTCACTACGGAAAAGGATAAATGGACACAAATCAGATTATCAGGAATGGCAATATACAAAAAACCTGTAGGAGAGCACTTCAACCTCCCTGGCCACACTATAGCAGACCTTAAGGTGGCCATCTGCAGCAAAAAATCTTTCAGGACCAGACTTTCAAAGAGAAACTGCTGAAGCTTCAGTCATCTGCAAATTTGACACCATCAGCTCTGGACTAAACAAAGACTGTGAATGGCTTGCCAATTACAGAACCAGTTTCTCCTCCCATTTGGTTTTCACACCTCTACTGCTAGAACAGGGCCCCATCCTCCCTGACTGAACTAACCTCGTTATCTCTAGCTTGCTTGCTAGCATATATATACCTGCCCCTGGAAATTTCCACTACCTGCGTCTGACGAAGTGGGTATTCACCCACGAAAGCTCACGCTCCAAAACGTCTGTTAGTCTATAAGGTGCCACAGGATTCTCTGCTGCTTTTACAGATCCAGACTAACACGGCTACCCCTCTGATACATATCTATGCTGATGACCACCCCACTACACATCTTTCCAACAGGCAGCCATTTGGGTGAGGTGTTGGGCTCTGGATCTGAGGCCAAAAGTCCAATGGGAGTATTCAATGTACAATGGTTGGTTCCTAAGGGACCATTTCCAAATTCTATTTGCCCTTCCAAATGTATTTCTTAGAACTCTCTGGTGAACTCTCAGTCTAAACTCTGAACTGAAGTTTTTTGGGTAAAGATCCTTGAATAAGAAAAATGGCTATCTGGGTATAGACTGTCAAATTCATCTGAACTGCAAAACCAAAACAGCCACTTCTTTGGCAGCTTATATAAGGGCAACAATCTATTTTTATTGTTCATATAATAGAAAGGAAGCATGCCCAAACGTTAGTCTAATGTCACAACAGAAAAGTGATCTTAGAAGTGTCAGTAACACTAGTGAAACAACATTAACCTTAGCAAAACAATTATTCTGTGTACGCTACATACTTGTGATTTATATTACAGTTTCAGAAGGGAATAAGTGCAACTCTGGGTTGAATTTGGCCCCAAAAGAGCAAAAGTAAGATTAATGTATCAAAACGCATCTACCATTTATGGCATTTACCAAACAAATCAGTCTCTTTTGATGCTAGAAATCCAACCTATTTCAAAATATTTTAACCCACTGATTTTACTTCTGAATTTTTATATAAACATATTATATTTATTTATAGTTCTCCAAACTATGTGCCTTAAATACATATATTAACATAAGTCCCTGCTCTGAAGAACTTATGGTCTAAGGACCTGAGCATGCAAACATATATAAGCTCAGTAATCTTGCTCAAGCGAGTAGTTACGCACATGCATAAGTTTTGCAAGACTGTGTCCTGTATAAAGAGCAGGGGAATGCATGTGAGAGGCCTGAAAATCAGGAGATCCAAAATATGACTATTTTTAAGGCTGATTTTTAACTTAAGGGTACGTCTACACTGCACAATTATTTCAAATTAGCTTAAACCGATATTACAAAACAGATCTAATAAAATCGGTTTAGCGCGTCCACAGTGGGATCACGAAATCGATTGTTTGCGTCCATGGTCCAAAGCTACCATCGATTTCAGGAGCAGTGCACTGTGGGTAGCTGTTCCTCAGCTATCCCATAGTTCCCACTTC
>NC_133771.1:177721331-177808628 GCF_003597395.2 Chelonoidis abingdonii
AATGCAGGAGCTACTTTTGCATTTGAACTGCATCGCCACCCGTGCTGATCAGAGCTGGACACGTGAAAGCAGGAAATGTCATTCTAAAGGTCTCGGGGCTTTTCCTGTTTACCGGCACTCCGCATCCGAGTTCGGATTGCGGACCAGAGCGGTCAGTGGTGCACTGTGGGATACCTCTAGGAGGCCAATAATGTCGATTTCCGTCCACACGAACCCTAATCCAAGTTATCACTTTCGAATTTAGCGCTACTCCTCTCGTCTGGGAGGAGTTCCGAAATCGATTTAAGGAGCCGTTTAACTCGATATTAATGACGACGTCATGTGAATGGGTACAGCGTTAAATCGGTATATCGGCCATTAAACTGATTTAAAGTCGCAGTGTAGACCTGGCCTTAGATTCAGAAGTTAACAGAGGATAAATGGGAGGCTGCCTCCCAAGGTCCCACTGCAAGTCCTGTCAGAGGATGTGCCCGGAGTTTGGGATCAGCACATCAGGGCTGCAGCACATAGCACTGCAGAGATTCCAAGCAAATGCTGTGACCCATCTGGCAGCCTGGGGACACTGCCTGAACTCTGGACAGGCCCCCAGGGATGTCAAAGTCCTGCCCCCAGAAACAGCCCAGGATTGCGAGGATACAAAGGTAATTTAAAGCCACCTCTAACTCCATCTCCCCTGGACTCAGAGGCACAGCACAGAATCTCCCACCACTATTTTTCATATCAAAATAAGCTTTAAGGGCACCACCTGTGACCTTACCCTATACAACTCGATGAGAGTTTGGACACTGACATCAGTGAGAGGCATCCCAGACCCTATATGCACAATAGAATCAACCTTTAACTACGAGTCATTACCATGCCTCCATAACTTCATACAAACAAACATCACAGCAAATGGACATGTCTGTAATTATAATCACTTGCCACAGAAAATTTGACTCCTTAAAGGAAGCATAGCGGGTTTTAAAATCTGCTTGGTAGAAACTGCTCAGCACTAAGGGCTTGATTCTACATCTGCTCCTTGCACAAAACTGTTGAAATCAATTTGAGTTTTATGCACTAAGTGGCTTAGCAGCATCAGGCCTTCATCTCCTGAGGGAACCATGCAACCAGCTGTAATAGACCCTACCTACTGGAGCTCTTCCAATGTTCATTTTAGGGCTGCCAGGTGATTAAAAAAATTAATTGCAATTAATTGTGCAATTAATTCCACTGTTAAACAATAATAGAATACCATTTATTTAAATATTTTTAGATGTTTTCTGTGTTTTCAAATATATTGATTTCAGTTACAGAACAGAATATGGAGTATACAGTGCTCACTTTATTTCTGATTATAAATATTTGTATCTTTTAATTCACCTAACACAAGTACCATAGTGCAATCTCTTTATCATGAAAGTTGAACTTACAAATATAGAATTATGTACAAAAAAACCCTTGCATTCAAAAATAAAAAAATGTAAAAATTTAGAGCCTACAAGTCCACTCAGTCCTACTTCAGCCAATCGCGCAGACAAACAAATTTATTTACATTTTCAGAAGATAATGCTGCCTAATTCTTGTTTACAATGTCACCTGAAAGTGAGAACAAGTGTTTGCGTGGCGCTGTTGTAGTCAGCGTTGCAAGATATTTACATGCCAGATGTGCTAAAGATTCATATGTCCCTTGATGCTTCAACCACCATTCCAGGGGACATGCATCCATGCTGATGACCGGTTCTGCTCGATAACGATGCAAAGCAGTGCGGACCAACGCATGCTCATTTTCATTATCTGAGTCAGATACCACCAGCAGAAGGTTGATTTTCTTTTTTGGTGGTTTGGGTTCTGTAGTTTCCACATCAGAGTGTTGCTTCTTTAAGACTTCTGAAAGCATGCTCCACACCTCATCCCTCCCAGAGTTTGGAAGGCACTTCAGATTCTTAAATCTTGGGTCGAGTGCAGTAGCTATCTTTGGAAATTTCACAATGGTATCTTCTTTGCATTTTTTCAAATTTGCAGTGAAAGTGTTCTTGAAATGAAAAACATGTGCTGGGTCTTCATCCAAGACTGCTATAACACGAAATATATGGCAGAATGCAGGTAAAATACAGAGCAGGAGACATACAATTCTCCCCCAAGGAGTTCAGTCACAAATTTAATTATCACATTTTTTTTTAATGTACATCATCAGCATGGAAGCATGTCCTCTGGAACAATGGCTAAAGCATGACGAGGAATAGGAATTTTTAGTGCATCTGGCACATAAATACCTTGGGATACCAGCTACACCAGTGCTATGCAAATGCCTGTTCTCACTTTCAGGTGATATTGTAATTAAGAAGTGGACAGTATTATCTCCTGTAAATGTAAACAAACTTGTTTCTCTTCACAATTGGCTGAACAAGAAGTAGGACTGAGAGGACTTGTAGGGTTCTAAAGTTTTACATGTTTTGTTTTTAAGTGCAGATATGTAACAAAAAACCCAACAACCCTACATTTGAAGTTGCGCTTTTATGATAAAGAGATTGCAATGCAGTACTTGTATGAGGTGAATTGAAAAATACTGCTTTGGTTTATTATTTTTCAGTGCAAATATTTTTAAGCAAAAATAATATAAAGTGATCACTGTACACTTCATATTTTGTGTTGTAATTGAAATTGATATATTTGAAAATGTAGAAAAACATGAAAAATAATTAATAAATTTCAGTTGGTATTCTAATGTTAAACAGTGCGATTAATTGTAAGTCATTTTTAAATCGCGATTCACTTTTTTGAGTTAATTGCGAGTTAACTGCGATTAATCAGCAGCCCTAGTTCGTTTTTCTTAATGCAATATCAAAACAAACAAATGTCCCTAATTATGATGAATATCCACCAAAGTCTCAAATCATGTGTAAGCTTCCAATTTCTTTTTACATACGGCAATTTTATTTGTGAGGTTTTGTGTGTGGCTCAGAAAATGCCATAAAACTCATCCTCAAATATTTACAGTGTGTTTATACTTGTGTTCATCTCTGAACAAATTGTTTGACCTTATTTTCAAATGTGTTACAAGAATTCACAATGACAGATGATCTCTCACGGGCAATCACAACATAGAAGTGAAATTGAAGTAAGGCTGCTGCACTTCTTTGTATATCAAAGCGCACTGATCCACTTGAGACACAAGTCTGAACTGTAGCCACCATGAAAGGGCTAGGGTGGAGATGGAGGACAGCCTTCTTTTAACCTTTAATGTATGAACATGCACTTCATGGGTCAGTTTGTGCAGTACACGATGACATTCTGACATGCAAAGCCTGAGGGGTTGATGTTACCCAGTCATTCAAATCACATAATTAATGTGCATCTGGGTTACAATAATAAACAATTCTGATGTATATCCACTACAGGCAAACTTCCCTGGTTAAGTAAACAACCCTTTTCCTAAAAATGGCTCCTATCCAAAACAAAGGTTTCAACGATCGACCAATCTGACTTTCAGTTTATAAATTCATGTTCAGGAGTATCAACTATTTCAGCCTCCTAAAGCTGACAACAAGGTTGAAATCATTAAAGAATTATTTGACTTTGTATGTATAAATCTTATGTGTGCGTGCGTACAGTATCTGTAGGTATAATAGCCATGGTTAAAAACTTAAAAATCAGAACCGCAATCAGGGATATAGAGCTTTGTTCTTTTACCACACATCTGTTTTACTTTGACATAAGAAGTGTATCAAAAACAGGAAAAAAACCCCTACTTTTTCATGTTATTCATTGATTATTCCATAAACATATGCTGCATGTCAACCACAATAATGATTAGAAATAGCTGCAATTTCACTGCTGACTACATATTCCTTTATACTGGACAGACTTAAAAAATTAAACATGAACATCTTCTTTTATCAGGATGTTTTTGATTCTAAGTAGAAAAACTATTTCCCTCCAATTCATTTCCCCTTGAAAATCACTAGGACTGGTTCAAAATTAAAAAGTGAGAAAATATTTTGACATTTCCACAACTTCCCCCTCCATTTTCCAACCAGCCCTAAGCTAGTCAAGACATGTTTAATTTCTAATTTTCACAGTACAA
This sequence comes from Chelonoidis abingdonii, assembly GCF_003597395.2. NCBI lineage: Eukaryota > Metazoa > Chordata > Testudines > Testudinidae > Chelonoidis > Chelonoidis abingdonii. Next base: position 177,725,398 of record NC_133771.1, read on the forward strand.
AATATTTGTTAATTCCATCCCCTTTTTCGATTAGCCCTAAAAAATAATCACAAACCACTTCAATTACTTCTGTCCAGTAAAGTAAGTTATTGGTGAAGATGCAGCATGAGCATAAGCTGCAGTATGTAACAACAAGTATTGTCAATGGGCACATTTTATATCAGAGAAAATATTAAAAACCTTTCAGAGGCAGAACATCCTTGCAAATGATGTACCTGCAGTGATGATGCATCTTGATGGGTACACTCAGTGGGAGTAAAATGGATAAAAGACATGGCTGAAGATCATATTCATCACCCAAAAAATATATTGAAAGGGTAGAAGTCAGTCCAGGCTAGTGAATCTACTCACCCATCCTGTACCATGAAGATTAATTCATGTTTTCATTATAATCAATGTTATTTTACTTACACAAAACTACGACTTATTCTGGGCAAGTGGGAAGGTAGATTTTTGCATGGCTCGCATAAGGACGAGTCCCAACCTGGCCCCACTGAAACAACAAACATCACTTGGACTAGGTTTTTGTCCATAATCTCCTCTCAGTCCATGGGGCAGGGAGGGCAGGCATACAGGAATGTGGAGTTGTTTCTAAGAAGCATAAATCGCTGGTGAGTGTCCTGCCCTCTGAGCACTTTTGCAGAGATGAATTTTAGGGGTCAGATCCTCATCTGGCCTAAATTGTCATAGCGTTATGTCAGTATCAGTGGAGCTATGATAATTTACAGTAGCTGAGAATCTGCCCTACAAGTTTTGATCAGTTTTTAAATCCATGTTACTTACATAATATCATTAAAAGACTTAAGTTAGAAAGCTTTGCAAGATCTCATTTGTTAACCATTGTGATGCTCAGTATGACCTTAATGCACCAGAACCATTCTACAATCAGAGTTTCCCATATTATTTCAGCAAACACCTGGAGCTGTAGTCTCTGGTAATTTCCCCCCAACATGCATATTCATAAAAACTGTCAGACAAGTATTCTATATTATTTTTTCACATGTATTTTTCTGTCTAGCCAGATAGAGGTTCACTATTTAGAAATAGCCATGACAAGTGAAATGACTCTTTTGTCCTTCAGTTATGATGAGAATGAAATCAGAGTGCTTGGTTACACATTAACAGTTGTACTTTCAATTAAACTTCTCTGAATTCAGGTGCCACTAAATGAGCTACCGATAACAAAGGCAAAGTTTAAAGGTTTAATTTGATCTCACGCCCGGTTGAGCCAGGAGTGCTTCTCAGTCATTAAACACAGCTAGGCAAAATATATAGAGAGAGAACAAGGCTATTTTAAAAATTGGTTATAACAGTATTAGCAACTACCAGATGCATTTGATTAAAAACCTGTTACAAGAGTTGGTATTATTATTCTAAATTATGGTGAATCTACATGATTCAAAATGCACTAACGTCAATGGAAACATTCCCAGTCAGTTCAGTGGGTTTGGACTGGGCCCTCCATCTGCTTTTTTATAGTCTTTGGCGTTTAAGTCCTGCCCCTACCTAGGGAGAGCTCATTTTAGGGCACCCTCAGGGCTGATCTAGATTGAACTAGCTTGTAATAGCCCCTGAGGGTCTGTCTACACTGCAGTTGGGAGTAAGCCTCCCAGCTCAGGTAGGCAGAGTTGAGCTAGCAGGGCTCCAGCCAGCATGTTAAAATAGCAGTGTGGGTGCTCCAGCTCAGGCTGCTGAGCCTAGGGGGTCATCGGGCGGATGAGAGATCCTGAACAGCCTAAGCTGTAAAGTTCACACTGCTCTTTTTAGCAAGCTGGTGCAAGCCCTGCTAGTGTGAGTCTGTCGACCCAGGCTGGGACACTCACTCCAGTTGTAGTGCAGACAGAACTTAGAAGCCAGTGTGCCAAGAATTCACACAACTTTAAAACTCCTTTTCTGGTTTTTTAAACAAGCTTCCCTTGGAAAATTGTAAAGAGAGGTGCAGTGTGACATTAATCTGCTTCTTTTTGAGGTAGTTAAGGAGAATTGAAAACCAGATTTATAATGGCATCTTTAACTGTAGACTTATTACCATCACTACATAATTATCACCAGCATCGCCTCCCACGTACCATTCATCAATTTTTACTCTCTAAGTGCATTAAATGAGCTATTGCTAATGGATGAGTTGTCTCTGGAGTCATAGAGATTAATGAACCAAATTGGGGAGGCAGACTGGATTTTTTTTTTTTAAATCATGATCAAAAAGGGAACCTTTCCTCACAGATGTTTCTAATGCAACTCAGGCCAGGTGGAAAACACTAACTAGAACTAAATTTGCCTCACTGGGAATCTCCACTCCAATTTTATTTCCATCAAAGTTATGCTTAAATTAAGAACAACAAAGTTATATTTTTTCTTTGATGATGAAGCTAAAGTCTTTTAAAAGAGTTCACGTGGACACCAACGAATCCCATTTGGATAATGTTGATAATGGGCCAAACTAATTCTGCACCTCCTAAATAATACTTATTTCCTTGTAGGGAAGAACAGCATCCTTAAAAACATAGTAGAGAAGATCAGCATGCAGGGCAATTTGTTCCCGTCTGTGAGTTACAACCATAGAACACCAGATTTACCAAAGAAAATTTACTTCAAGTAGTTCATTAAAGGCCTGATCCAACACACTTTGAAGTCAGTGGAAAGACTCTTATTGACATTAGTGGGTTTTGGAATGGGCTTGAAGCAATCATCAATTCAGTGCCAGGTGGTATTGAATAATACTTGCTACCATCTGTATAGTGGTGGTTAGGTGGCTTGGTGAAACCAAAATTAAATCCAAAACTAAAGTGGATTGAGTGGCTCCATGTCCCACTTCTTACTCCTACTGTTTGGGAGAAACCTGGTTCTGATATTGACCCTTCTCTAATTTTTCATAACCCTAAAACTGAAGGGTTTTTTTGCTGTGAAAGGTAAGCAAGTAGTCACTACTGCAAGCCATATGTTAGCCACACTGCTCTGCTAATAATATGTAGGCAAACCATGGACTATTGCAGACTCACTGCAGAAACTAGGCCAGTTCCCTGTTGCCTTGCACCTTATCTAGTCATTTATTATAGCAGTTCAGAGTGAGTGTGAAAAGCTGCCATTTTACTCTCGTGATGTGGAGTAACCAAGGTGCAGGACCACAGTGAATCAGATGCACTGTTTGGTGAAATATCTGCTCTTTTAAATCATCACATTGGGTAAGAGCTAAACTTGTTTTAATGCAGCATTTGGCTTTATCTAACTGTACCATACAGAATGGAAAAAAAGACAATGATTACATTTAGATCAGCAACCTTCGGCACATGGCCTGCCAGGGTAAGCCCCTAAGTGGGCTGGGCACTTTGTTTACCTGCCACGTTCGTAGGTTTGGCTGATCACGGCTCCCACCGGCTGCGGTTCGCCACTCCAGGCCAATGGGGGCTGTGGGAAGTGGCGCGGGCCAACAGATGTGCTGCCGCCCTTCTTGCAGCCCCCATTGGCCTGGAGCAGCGAACTGCAGCCAGTGGGAGCCATGATTGGTTGAACCTGCGGACGCGGCAGGTAAACAAATCTGCCCAGACCGCCGGGGCATACCCTGGCAGGCCGCGTGCTGAAGGTTGCCGAGCCCTGATTTAGATTAAAACCCATTTTCTCTGTCTGAAAAGACAAGTTCTTCTTTTGTCCTTAATACTGACAACACCCAGGGTCACTGGGCAAAGCTCTGGTTCCTGGGCTAAGCTGAACTGTCTGCCCATAGGCACAGGGGGTTCCCCCCAACGAATCTTCCTTCCTAGAGGATGCACAGCAGCAACAGGACTGATCTGATGCCCTGCAGCCTCAGGGATGCAATATATTAATAGGTTTTAATGCCAGAAGGGACACTCATGATCTTCTAGTCTGACCCATTGCATCACACGGTACTTCCTACATCAACCCTGTATCTTCTGGTTGAACTAGAGCATATATTGTAGAAAGTTGTCTGGAGTGAATTAGACTGCAGAGGATGGAGTTTCCACCACATAGCTCCTGCTGCTGCAGTACCCCCTACTTCTGCATGAGGAATGGCTGATGGAGACATGCAGATGTGCATTCACCCTTCCCCCAAAATCCCCATCTGTTGCGGGGCTTAGGAAACACCCATGGGGCTATGATCTAGCCACTTCTTGTGTGTGCTCCCCTACATGCTGATACCCTCTGTCCCACTTGGAAGATCCCCGTTAGGTCTCTGGTGTTCAGGGCCTTCCACAGCTGTAGGAAAGAATTAGCCCTGAGGAATATATATTCTGAGTGAGAGATTGCCATTTACAATTCACTGTGGTTCATGTTATTTTCTAAGTGCAATAGGCGGTTAAGCAATATATGTACCAAAATAGCCACCTTGCTTTACAACTACTAGAGTTCCCTGGGATCATTTGGTAAGTGTAAACCCGTGGCCTTCTCCCGGACACCTCTTTGTTGCCTCAGGGGAGCCCTGCAAGTGGCCTCTTGCCTCAGTTTCTCTCTTGATTCCTCAAACTCAGTCCAGCCTTTGGAGTACATAAATAGCCCTTCTAGGGGGTTAATTAAATACCACAAACCAGAATTCCCCAGCACAGTCCAGACAGTATGTTCATCCCAACAGCCCTACACCAGGTACGGTTCTGATCTGAGGCTCTCACCACATCTTTCCCCAGCTTCCTGGTACAGTTCCAGCTCTTGCCTGGAGACATCAGCAGGCTCACCTTTTCATCATTCCCCAGCCTTCAACCCTCTCTGCAGTTCAGCCAGCAAGCATCTCCCTCCACTACTGCTCTCCGCCCTCTCTGGCCATGGTTCTGTGGACCCCTGCCTGCCTTCTGCTTTTACAAGCCTGATCTGGCTCCACTGCTCAACTAGCGAATTCCCACCACTCCCTCCTTCAGGGACACCCCCTCCTTGAAGCTCTCAGCCCAGCTCTCCTCTTCCTCCAAGCTCTCTTTACCCTCAGACGTCTTTTTCCTTTTCTAAACACTGGGTTATAAAATGCTCCCTCTAAGCTCGCTGTCTCTCTCTCAGGATTCTGGGCTCTCTTCCGAACTCTTATTTATAACTCCTGGGGCAGCCCCACCGCCCTCATTACACCACACTAGGGTGCACTTGGACTGTAACAGGACAGCCAAGCCCCATTTCATTTAAGGGGCCAGCTACCCTGCAGCAGTAAGTTAGGAATACAGAAACTGCCATACTGTACCAGTTGTCGGATCAGTCCAGTATCCTGTATCTGGCATTGGTCAATACCAGCTGCTTCAGAGGAAGGTGTAAGAATCCCACAGTTGGTAGCTAGGGGACAACCTGCCCCCCGTGGAAAGTTTCTTCCTAACTCTCGCTAGTTTAAAGTTGGCTCATGTTTTAAACCACGTTAATGTCACTAGTGATCCTGGCACTAGCACTGCATGACTTGGTCACAGGAGTTGCAGGACTGTCAAGCTGTGATTATATATATGGATGGATGAATTATCACCATCAGTAGGGCGTCCCTCCTGATAATATTAAAATGTATTTTCTTGAGCTTTTATGTAGCCCCGTACCACCAGCGTCATCCTGAAATTCACAATCAGTTCCTGAGAGATTGGCAAATGGAGCAGTCAGAATGGCAGATCAGATAGTCCCTTTGACTGCTCAAAATTCTGGACAAAAAAGGACCTGATAGAATTGCAGTGATGCCAGTGGGAGTCTTTCCATTGGTATTAATAGAATTTGGATTGGGCCTCTGGATGTGGAATGAAAGTATTTCATATAAGCGGCTACAGTGAAATGTTATCCTGATTTGGCATTTTCTAGTACTGGTTAAAATTCATAACAAGCAGGGGGAAAACAATTTAGAGGGATTTTCTCTGCCTTTTGCTGCCCAGCCTCCAATATCTGTCAATGCTCAGCACAACAGAAGAAAAAGCACAATCTTCCTAATATGTTAAACTATTTTAAGGCCTGATCCTACACACTCTATTCAGGTCAGTGGGGATTTGGAGTACTCAAGGAAAGCAGAACCAGACCCTTAGTGCCTTTCATGACTGAATGTAATTGTAATTCTAATAATGTATTTCATAGCCAGGGCCAAGCAACAGGGCAACCCACAGTCAAGAAAACATCCTAATAGATAAGTGAACAAACCACTGCTTACATAGCTTTGGTCGCCTATTGTGCATTGTTAGGAAATAAAAATGACTCTAGCAAGCCTCTAATAGTAATGGCCCCAGCAATACTTATCAGGAGCAGACTGCTTTTTGCACAAATGGGTCTGATAAAGACCATGCAGCAGAGCAGACAACAATTTAAACTTGTAGAATGAACAAAGATGTATAGCTTATCTCTTGGGGGCATTTTCCATGCCTTCAGAGTATCTGACAGTGGAGCCAGTGTGAATATGTACTTTGCATGATAACAGCTACATATGTAGCCTGTACTTTGCACATTGTCTGGGTCTGAGCATGCATAGCTTCCTATCTAATGATGCAAGGCAGGTTACCTCTGGCACATGGGATCTGCCACCACTTCAGCTATCCTGGCTTCAGCATTCAAGGTGATTAAAGCCCTTATCTAAGGATAAGAATGAGCTACATTGATCATTTCCCATTGCTGATGCTAAAAGTGGTCTTGGAACAAATGCAAGTAGTATTTTAAATCAGCTCTTAATACAATTTTGGTCACAGCATGACATTTTAGGGAGTGTCTCTCATTTTCTAATATTCTGAGTGCAGCAGATTTGCTGTTAGTATATTCTCATTCAGTTGTCTCTCTCCCTCCAGGAAATACATGAGCCTCACTTTTATGAGAAAACCCTAAATTCTGTCACTCCTCTACTCCTCCCATCAGAAACATACAAACCTATTTCGGGCTCTGCATGTTTGCTAGATCAAGAGCCAGCTATAATTGTACCCAGAATCTGTACATTTGGGATGAAATCATTGAGGCAGATGCTGCTCTCATTTACACTGGCTGAAGACAATGGAATTACTCTGTATTTACGGTGGTGTAACTCATCACAGTCTCTCTCTCTCTGTGTCTATATTTCTTACCTATTTAGGTTTTCGTGTTGCACTTATCACCAAGGTGTTGGGGGCTTGCTCTGGCTCCTACTGAAGTCACTGAAAGAAACTTCCATTGATTCCAGTTCGTACAAGACTGGGACCTGAGTCTACAACAATTGCAGGATTGGACTCTTTGAGTGTTACATGAACTGCAGATTACTTCCATCTGTAGTAGTTTCATGAAAGGAAAAGCAAGGACATTTTGCCAGAAGAGGAGAAGATATCAGGAGAAAGGCCAAAAAGTGGTTTATACAACAAGTTTGAGTTGACATTAAAATAATGGGATTCTCGCCTGTAGGAATAAAATTTCACAACAATGGAGGAAATGCATGATATTAAGAAGCTTCATTTTTTTGGGAATGTCCCAAAGTGAAAGACTCCATATTTCAGAAAACTGATGCATGATTTTATGGAACACATATAATACTCATATTTCCATTACTAAGGCATTAAGGAAGTGTCCTTATTTACTGAAATATAAGCATTGTATCTCTACCCTGATATAACACGACCTGATATAACACGAAATTTGGATGTAACACGATTAAGCAGTGCTCCGGGGGATGGGGCTGCGTGCTCCAGCAGATCAAAGCAAGTTCAATATAATGCTGTTTCACCTATAATGAGGTAAGATTTTTTGGCTCCCGAGGACAGCGTTATATCAGGGTAGAGGTGTACTTGTATTCACTCTGCTCGTCTGATGAGGGTAAGGAATGGAATAAACTAATATTTGTCACTAATGCTAGTATTATTTTGGTATACCCAGAGCCCTGTACATCTGCATGGTGCTCCACAGACAAATGTAGGAGGAGTTGATGACCTGTCCCTGCAAAGTGATAAGCACTTCATGTGAGCAGTTTAGCTCCCTCAATTTTCATCAACTTCAGTATGAGCTGAGAGCAACCAGAGCCTCAGTTTCTCCTCCCTTGGTTTTCACACCTCAACTGCTAGAACAGGGCCTCATCCTCCCTGATTGAACTAACCTCATTATCTCTAGCTTGCTTGCTAGCATATATATACCTGCCCCTGGAAATTTCCACTACATTCATCTGACGAAGTGGGTATTCACCCACGAAAGCTCATGCTCCAAAACGTCTGTTAGTCTATAAGGTGCCACAGGATTCTCTGCTGCTTTTACAGATTCAGACTAACACGGCTACCCCTCTGATACTTGACAATCACTATAGCAGCACAAAACTGAATATCCCTGAGTTTTTGGACATTGTGAGAAAATCATTAGCTGGAAACACTGCATTATCCTTCCAGGTATGGATGTCCCCCACCTGCCTTCTGAAATACATGTAGTCACTACTAGAACTGCAGGGCCTGTTTTCAAACCCTGCACTTCAGTTCAAGAGATCCTATTAGAGAGCTGGAGACAAAGCTTGCTGACATCAAAATGAAAGATTTGTATTGGGTCCAATAGGCTGTGGATTGGGCCTACAGTCATACTTTAAAACAAGGGCCCCTTCATTCCGAACGATCATGAGCATTACCATTGTCCATTTCCTTATGGTTGATTTCAGCAAACACTGGAATAGTCTAACATTTAGCATCACAATCAGATATTTAAGCTGCAGTTAATAAACATGGAGATGAAGGAAAGGTATCACTGCTCTTCTGCCTCTCAAGCATGGCCACTCCTAATCAAGAGAAATGGGAGAAGTTTGGTGTATGGAGAATGGATACTGTTTATCCCATTCTCTTTTTCAGATGGACATCTATCATTCCAAACAGCTGTCTGCAATATGTATGGTCATGTATCTTGAGAGAGGCATTTTGATACTCTTGGAGGTTAACATGTAAAAAAATACGTTACTGAAAAAAGTCCATACTTTGAAAATTATACTCGTACTGCAGATAGTTATAAAAAGGGACGTGTATGACCCAGTTTGAAATCCACATAACTTTCCATGTGGTTCACATATGTGTAAAATGGGCATGTTTTTATGAATCATTTGTATACTCCCTGGCCAGGATCCTGTGTTTAAACAATTGAGGAAACAACACAATACAGCTGTATGAGGAATTTTTTTGTTCATAAATAGGATCTATAGATTTTTAAAGCTGCATTTCAAGCAATAAAGAAATTGTCCATATTGCTGGACCGTACTTCATGCTTTGCTGAAATTGTTCGTTCTTTTGGTCTGGAAATAAGGACCTAAGCACATGAGATTGATGCCAACTTAACATTTGTTATAGTTATTAATAGTCAAGGCTGAAGGTGCTATTCATTATGAAGATATCAAAACAGGCCTATCTATTTGGCAAGAAAGAGTAGATCTGGTGTTTCTAAAACTTAATAACATCTTATTAAATGAAATAGTTCAGACTTGGATAGTTGAACATTAAAACATTGAACAAATTAAATGTAAAAGGTATTGCATTTATTGGCAGTTCCCTCAACATATTTCTAAAACTTTTCCTCCCTAAAGACCCTGCAATGAATAGTAGATTAGAAGAAAGTGGCCCCATTTGTTGTACTAAGTGACTTGAAATATCTCCTTTTGGAACGGATGCAGGCAGTATCAACAAAAACTAAGGCTTTGTCTACACTTACAGTTTTGCAGCGCTGGCAGTTACAGCTGTGGTCGTACAGCTGTGTACAGCCAGCGCTGCAGCCAGGAAATTGCAGCGCTGGCTGAGCTTTTAAGTGTAGACACCTGCTAAGTTGCAGCGCTGTAACCCCCTCGCCAGCGCTGCAACTTGCAAGTGCAGCCAAGCCCTAAAGACCTGAAAAGCAAATACTTGCCAAAATATAATGTTGAATTTGGACAGTGTGAATACTTTGGGGATCAAATGCACTGATTCAGTGGTAGGATAGTGCACACAGATAAACTGTGTAGTCTTTACCTTGTCTGAGATGAGAAGATGAAGCGTGTCCAAAGTCTATCTTGTTATATGAAGAGAACAGACCTTATTCTGATCTCATTTCACCACAGTAAGTTCCCTAACTGCACTGAAGTCAGTGACATTACACTGGAGTGAAACTAGCGTGAGATCAGAATCAGGTCCAAAATGTTCATGGATGGGATTTTCAAATGAGCCTAACAAAGAGAGAAACGCAATGGGATATGAGTGACTATGGGAGTTGGGTGTCTAATTCCCCTAGGTTCCTTTGAAATACCAACCCATATTTTTAAAAGGACATATTTATGTTTGTCTGTGTACAGTACTAACCCCAGGCTAAATTGTGGCATTTAGCTGTACCACTGTGTTGGTGGCAAAGTAAAATCGTATCACCTCAGAGCTAGCACAAGGCAGCATTCTACTTCTGACAGGCACAGTGCTTCCCAGAGCTCTCCAGTAAGGGAGAAGGAGCAAAATCCAACACCTATTTAAGGGTTAGAGCATATCACCTCCCCCAGAGCTGGCCTGCTTTGTTGGCTGGTACATAGGTTTTTTTATGAGATGGTTCCCAATGGGTGCAACTCAATAGCAACTTACTGGCCTTACCCTCTATTAGCATTTTAAAATGCCTTTTCAGGAAAGCTCACTCACATAGTAGTGTATTTTTGTTCAGATTAGTTTTTGGAAAAGATGATCTCTACAGGTAACTAATATATTTAAAAAAGTAAGTAATTTCCCTACCTAGAATGCAATCAAATAAAAGTCAATGTGTTCATGTTGACCCCAGATATTAAGAATGGGGCTGGGGGAGAATTGATGTGAGAGGTGAGGTACATTTCTGGAAGTTTCATACAGTCTTTGGAAGAAAGTGAGGAAAAAATATTAAGTTTTAACAAATAAATAAAATGTAACTGACTCAAGGGTTCATTTTAACTTTACACAAGAGTTTTTAACTAGAGAATTCAGGGTGTGGGTACATTCTTAACTTTATTCAACATGCTATTATGCAGTTTGCTTCAGAAGTCCCTGAAATTGCTATCTCAGCTCAAGAGGTTAATATATTAAAATGTAATGATACATTTGTGGTTTCAGTATGCAACATTGTATCAGTAGCAACCCCAAAATACAAAACTTCACACACAAAACTAAAGTGACTTCCTTGAATTTGATGAGTTAATTTTCAACCCCTTGTAGAGACTGTACTTAAAGCACATTGGGCCAGATCCTGAGCTGGTGTAAATTGGCAATTTACCCCAGCTGAGAATTTGTCCTATTGAAGTCAATTTATAAAATCTCTTATGCTCAGCTTTACTTACTCCATATCCAGACAACTTCTTTAAGTTCCATTTAAGGTTTCAAAGTACAATTTAAAGAAGTAGGAGTCTGGTGGCACCTTAAAGACTAACAGATTTATTTGGGTATAAGCTTTCATGAGTAACGCCCCCGCCCCCCCACTTCTTCAGATACATGGAGTGAAAATTACAGATGCAGGCATTGTTATAGTGATATGTGAAGAGAAGGGAGTTACCTCACAAGTGGAGAACCAGTGCTGACAAGGCCAATTCAGTCAGGGTGGAGGTAGTTCACTCCCAATACTTGATGAGGAGGTATCAATTCCAAGAGAGGAAAAGTTGCTTCTGTAATGAGCCAGCCACTCCCAGTCCCTATTCAAGCCCAAATTAATGATGCTAAATTTGCAAATGAATTTTAGTTCTGCAGTTTCTCTTTGAAGTCTGTTTCTGAAGTTTTTTTGTTCAAGTATGGGTACTTTTAAATCGGTTATAGAATATCCACGATGACTGAAGTGTTCTCCTACTGGCTTTTGTATGTTACCATTCCTGATGTCTGATATGCGTTTATTTATTCTTTTATGTAGAGACTGTCTGGTTTGGTGAATGTACATGGCAAAGGGGCATTGCTGGCACATGATGGCATATATTACATTAGTAGATGTGCAGGTGAATGAGTCCCTGATGGTGTGGCTGATGTGGTTGGGTCCTCTGATGGTGCAACTAGAGTAGATATGGAGACAGAATAAGCAAAGAGGTTTGTTACAGGGTTTGGTTCCTGGGTTAGTGTTTCTGTGGAGTGGTGTATAGTTGCTGGTGAGTATTTGCTTCAGGTTCGGGGGCTGTCTGTAAGCGAGGACTGGCCTGCCTCCCAAGGTCTGTGAGAGTGAGGGATCATTTTCCAGGATATGTTGTAGATCATTGATGATGTGCTGGAGGGGTTTTAGCTGTGGGCTGTATGTGATGGCCAGTGGTGTTCTGTTATTTTCCTTGGTGGACCTGTCCTGTAGTAGGTGACTTCTGGGTACCCATCTCGCTCTGTCAATCTGTTTCTTCACTTACCCAGGTGGGTACAGTAATTTTAAGAATGTATGATAAAGATCTTGTAGGTGTTTGTCTTTGTCTGAGGGATTGGAGCAAATTCAGTTGTATCTTAGGGCTTGGCTGCAGACAATGGATTACGTGACATGTCCTGGATGGAAGCTGGAGGCATGTAAGTATGTGTAGTGGTCAGTAGGTTTCCGGTATAGGGTGATATTTATGTGACCATCACTTATTTGCACTGTAGTGTCCAGGAAGTGAATCTCTTGTGTGGACTGATCCAGGCTGAGGTTGATGGAGGGGTGGAAATTGTTGAAATCTAGGTGGAATTCTTCAAGGGCCTCCTTCTTATGAGTCCATATGATGAAGATGTCATCAGTGTAGTGCAAGTAGAGGAGTGGCGAAGGAAGATGTGTTATTAAACATACATATTAAAACTGAATACTGACTAATCCTGAGAATATGGGGGCCAAAACATTATGAAACACTAGGAAAAACACAATATTTCATTAATTAGTTTATAAACATCTGTCTCCTTTCACATTCAAAAAAAATGGGGAAAAAAAAATCAGTCAGTCATTCTCCTTCCCAAGTTGAAGTATCCCAATTTGTATGCAAATAAGCTAATCCAGTCAAAAGTTGGAGTGGAATCATAGGGCTTAGAATGGAAAACTCAGCCTTAATTATGCAACTGATGCCTCCTTGATACTGCATATTAGGGTGTATTCCACACCCTGCAGCGTACCATAAGTTTTATCTACTGTTATAGCAACTGACACTTTATTTAGGTCACAAGTCTTTCCCCAAAGTCACCGGAGAAGAAGTTTACATTTAAATTACGCTGGTACAAATCCAAACTAATTCTACTGCCTTCACATTGCTGCGAGATTTGAATTAGGACCTGGGAGTTTTGCAACTGATTTCAGAGGGAGCTGGATTGGGCCCTGAATTCTTTCATGTATGTTGCTTATCAGAACAGTATTAGTTGCTTACAGCATGCCATTTTCATGACAACTCATATATCTGGAGGGCAAGACAGGGAAAGATGCTAATGGAAATCAGAGATGTTTAGACACTAATACCCAGCATGTATTGGTAACTGAGAGAATTCTTCATTTTTTTGGCCAGAAGAGAGAGAGAAAAGAGACATCCTAAGAAAAGACTGGAGATGGACCCTACTAAGGTTGGAGATGTTCAGATCTGGGTGGAGGTGGGGAGTGGAGAGAGAAGGGATGAGGGAGAAGGCAGGCAGGAAGTACTGGCCTATTGTGAAGATTGAATCCAGAGCCACACTTGTAGCAAATGTGTCTAAACTGAGATCTTCACAAATCCAAAAAGATGTGTGGAAAAGTATTAATCTCAGGAGATGCTGTTTGTGACCTTTAAGATTTCTTATGCCCTGGACTATGAAAAATATTTACTAAAGCTATCAAAATCCTGACATTTAAATAGATCACCAAAGCATTTGTGACCCCACTAGAATGAATTTTTACCAAAACTGATCCTGTGACATTGAAAAACGCCTTATGTCCCTGTGTGATTGTATAGATGGGGTTAGAACATATGCAAATAAGAGCCTAATTAAGAGGTTCATAACAAAGCATGAAAATTTACCTGTGTAATCACCTGTTGGTTTGCAATATCCCATTCCAAAAAGACTTTTTTTTTTAAATTAGCAGCATGGAAACAAAAATATACCTCCACTAGCCTCAAGTAGTTTATTCAGCTCTAAAATTTGCTGCAGTTTTGGTTTGGGCCTCTGTCTAATAAAGACTAACTCTAAAGACTGCTCAGTTAGAAAAGGAGCAGCATCGTGCCCATAATTCACAATTTTACGGTTTTTCCCTAAAACAAGAAGGGATAAATATGGGAAACTTTAAGGGCTGGAATGTCATATGAGAGACGGTGGGGGCAGACTCCCCAGCACATGCAGGCTGTCATGCATTGCTCCAATGACACAAAGCAGCCATAAGCCTAGTGTAACAGGCCAGCGAAATTGGGTTTATTGCTACTTTGTGTCACTGGACCAGCCCAAGGCAGCCAGAGCTAATCACTGACTCTGGCCCTAGGTTTGCATAAACATCAGTAGAGCAATCATATATAGATCTGAGCCTGAGACTGATTCTGTAGAAAGTGTAGTAGGAGACATCTTGCTGGATTCCTGGCAGGATGCATAGAGTCAGTATCTGTATTAGCAATAAGTGCTGAAATTCGGAAGAATGACTTACTGCACATTATGGTACTTGTTCTTTAGTTCTTTCCTATTGGAAGAAAATAGTTATGTTAATCTAACTCTGCATACAGGCTCTCCTCCTAATCCTAGACCTTTTTCTATTAGGGGCTTTTAATAATGTATCAAGTATTAATAGGGTACATGAAGTATTCCTGCTAAAGGCTAGCATAATAGCTAAAAGACTTAAAATTTAGGAGTGAGCTATTAAAAATATACACTATAGACTGGTATTTAGTACTGAGTTATGGCAAACTCAGAAAAGACTACTTAAATAAATGCTAGATCTGAGAAATTTCAAAACATTTGCTCATTCCGCTTGGCAGCGTATTCATAGTCATAGATTATAGGGGCAGAAGGAACCATCATAATCATCTAGTCTGACCCATAGAACCTGCCTGAATTAACTCCTGTTTGAAGTAGACAATATCTTCTAGATAAAACATCCAGTCTTGAGTTAAAAATTTCCAGTCATGGAAAAATCCACCACAACACTAAGTATGTTGTTCTGATGGTTAATTACCTCCACTGCTAAACATTTGCACCTTATTTCCAGTCTGACTTTATCTAGCTTCAGCTTCCAGCGATTTGACCTTGTTATACCCATGTCAGCTAGAAGAACCTTGTATTATCAAAATTTCTGTTCCCGGGAGGATATTTATAGACTGAGATCAAGTCATTCCTTAACTTTCTCTTAGATAAACTAAATAGATTGAACTCCTTGAGTCTTTCACTATAACGCATGTTTTCCAGTCCTTTATTATTTTCAGGACTCTTCTGTGTTCTTCTCTATTTATCAACATCCTTTTTGAATTGTAGAAACCAGAACTGGAAATAGTATTCTGTATAGGTCACATCAGTGCCAAATACAGAAGTAATATGCCTCTCTACTCCTACTAGAGATTTTCCTGTTTATACATCCAATAATTGCATTCTTTCTGGGAGCCCATATTCAGATGATTATCCACCATGACTCCTAAGTCTTTTTCAGAGTCACTGCTTCCCAGGATAGAGTCCCCCATCTAGTAAATATGGCCTGCATTCTTTATTCCTAGATGTAGGACTTTCCATTTGGCTGTGTTGAAATGCATAGCCTGTTTATGCTCAGTTTATCAGGCAATCCAGAACTCTTAGTTACATTTCCCCATTTTTGTGTCATCTGAAAATTTATCAGTGATGATTTTATGTTTTCTTTCAGGTCAGTGAAAAAAAATGTTAAATAGTGTAAGACCAAGAACCAATCCCTGCAGGACCACATTAGAAATAGACATACTTGATGAGGATTACCAGTTTAAAGTTGCATTTTGAGATCTATCAGTTAGCTAATTTTTAATTTATGTAAAGTGTGCCAATTTTGTGTCATTCTAATCTACATCAAAGTGCTGTGCGATACCAGAAGTCTAGCACATCAACAGCATTGCCTCTATCATCCAAATACATAATCTCATCAAAAAGATACAAAGTTAGTTTGACAATATCCATTTTCCATAAACCCATACCGACTGGCACTTAGTCTCCTATAATTCTTCATTAATAAAATGCCATATCAACCATTCCATCATTCTGCTTGTGATTGATGGCAGGCGGACAGGGTTATTACCCATGTAATCCCATTTACTCTTTTAAAATATTGTCACATTAGTTTTCTTCTAGTTTTCTTGAATTTCCTCAGTGTTTCAAGACTTATTGAAAATCAACAGTACTGGTCCAGAGAGCTCCCTGGCTCCTCCTCAAATGCAAATTATTCAGACCTGCTGATTTAAGTGTCTAACTTTAGTAGCTGGCATTTAACCTGAGTTACTGTTGCGAATGAAAATATTTTATCCGATATAAATACATCATCCATTTTTTTCCTCAGATACAGGACACAAATATTTATTGTAAACACTTGCCTTTTTTGCCTTATTCTACCATTTCCATCTAATAATGGACCAATACCATTATTAGGATTCCTTCTGTTACCAATACACTCCTTATTGTTGTCAACTCTTCAGCTATTGATTTCTTCTTGTGTCCCTTTGGTTCTGTTATCAATTTTCCACAATTCCTAGCTCTAATTTCCCCTTTCTCTCAATTGATCTATATTATTTCTATTGCCATTTTCACTTCTCCTCTAAGCCAGGAAGTTTTTTTCCTCTCTATCTCCAGCCTCAGTTGTGCATTTTTGAACATATAGTAAAAAAACAAAACAAAACAGAAAACCACAGTTCCCAAATGTATTTTGTTTTTAGTTCTAAATTCTCTCTTTCAGATGGTTTGGCTCTTAATTATTTTTAGCTTTTGAAACTGGCCTTTTAAAGAACCAAGTATACATATTACTGAGTTGGAATCTATTCTGTTTATACATAACAAATGTGATCAAGTCATAATCACTTGTACCTAATAACCACTAGGTTTTAGTTGTGTGATCAATTTCTCTTTGTTTTTCAAGATGAGATCTAATGCAGAATTCCCCTATGTTAGATAAAATATCTTTTGAGTTAGGAAATTGTGATCTATAATTTTTAGGAGCCTGGAGAATAAATAGTAGGAATTGGAATTGTATGACTGAATAACATGGCTGATAGGGCTAGTTATCTCTTTAATTATATCTTGCTTGTGTGTGTTTGGGATGAATTACTACATATGCACAAACTATACTTCTATCGAATGCATAGTTCAGGGACACATTCTGCTTGCAATGCCACTGAAATGGCTGGCATAGATTTTGGTCCTGGAGCCTGTGTAATGGGTAGAGAAGTGACTCCCTGTGTGCTCTGGAACATAGCCTAGCAGAGCTTTTGAACAGCAGCAGCTTTTTGGCAGAAGGGCTGTTGTGGCCAGGAGATGGACTACAGTCCCTATGCCAGTCCTTACACCAGATTAATAGCTGTGGAGTAGCTCTGCAGCCTGGGGAGTGGGATTCCTCCCACTGTGCTACAGTTGAAGTCTCCGGCACCCAAACAGGTTACTCATGAGATTATACTGTCCAAACCAACTGCTGCAACACACATTCAGTATGGAGAGGAAACCTAAAGTCACCAACACAAGTCACTCCAAGATGCTATATTATTACTTTCTCTTTCAGTTCAACCTGAATTTTTTTAAAAAACATGTCAAGCAAACTGAAAAATTCTTTATTCTCTCAGCTCTACTTACAAAGCAATGCTCCATGAAGGCTGTAAACTGGTGGAACAGCTCATCAGATACACAACACAGAAGCTTCTGGCTAGGTTTTTTCTCAAGGGAAAAGGTTTATAACCAGAAATCAAAACAAGTTAACATAAGCAAAGAAGAGTAGTAGCAGAAAACTTCCCATTCTGGGCTCAACCAAATCCTCTGACCTATTTCCACATACATCTTCCCTTTGCAGTCTTTCACAGGTTCACCTGTGCAGAGCTGAGATTAACCCCTTGCTCTCCTGAGATCAAGTCACGTACTCTGTATCAGGTCATATAGGCAAGAGGGGGCACTGATGTTTGGCTAAAGGAACCTGTCACGGGGCGCTCCATTCACAGCTGGGCTGACGCCTCTTCCTGGTCACTCTGGGAATTAGCTCTTGCCCTCAATGCCACTCATCTGTGGTTTGTATACCATTGCTCCTCCTCCTCCACCACCACCCCCGGTCTGGAGCCCCTCTCTTGCTCCAGGAATTGCAGCATCCTCTTTGTGACATAGAGCTCTGTCTGGGTCACTCACTGTCCCCGACTCACAATCCATCAACAGTCATAGGCAGTCTCCCCATTCACTTTCCTGGTACCACTCCCCAGGGCTGGCTCTAGGTTTTTTGCTGCCCCAAGCAAAAAAAATTTTGGCTGCCCCCATCCTAGCTCTGAGCTCTCACCCCCACCCACATCAATGCCCCCCCACCTACACCCCGTTGCCCCAGCCATGGGCTCCCCCTCCCCCACTAGTGCTGACTGTGCCCACTTCCCCCTCACCACCAGCCAGTCCAGCGCTGGCTGGGTCAGGGTAAGCAGCGGGGCTTCCGGGTCTCTCCAGCCAGGGCTCCCACCTCCAGGCCTAGTCAGGACCCGGAAAGGCAGAGGTGGGGGACCGCCCTGTCAGGGGGCTGAGAAACCAGGGCAGGGTAGCCCCAGAGGGACCAGGGCCCAGCATGACAGCACTCTACCCTCTATGCAGGAGCGCCAGCAGCCTTTTTGGCATTCTAGGCAGAAGAAAGTCCTGCCCCCAAAATGGCACCCCTGACAGAGGCAGCAGAAGGTCCCACCTCCAAAATACTGCCCACGACTGCAGCCCCCCCAAATGTCAGCTCCCTAGGCGACTACCTAGGTTGCCTAATGGGTTGTTCTGGCCCTGTCTCTATGGCCCTGCTGCTTCTGGCCGCCCTGCCACAGTCCCTAGGCAGCTCGGGCTGCTTCAGTCAGCCCCATCAGTGATGCGGAGGGGCGGCCGCCCTGTGGCACCTGCAGACTGTGCCATGTGCCCACCGAGGCAGCCCCCAGCCCGAGTGTTCCGCATTCAGAGCCTGCCTGGCTCAGGCACAAGGTGCGGACACTGCTCCCCCAAGGCACGAACCGCATCAGCCCCAGGGCGCCCCCTGTGCATGATGTGCTGCTGCTGCCAGGACTGGCTCTAGGCTTTTGCCGCCCAAAGCAGAACAAACAAAAAAAGGTGTCCAGAATGCTGCCCCTCAAAACGTGCTGCCCCAAGCACATGCTTGGTTTGCTGGTACCTAGAGCCTGCCCTGCTACTCCCTCAGTGGCTGGTAGGGGAACCTGGGCCTGCCCTCTACTTCAGGTTCCAGTCCAAGTACCCTCAGATCAGCAGTTCTGGGCCTTCCTCTCTCCCCCATCAATGCTCTTTCCCTGGATTGCTTCCTACTCTCTGGTTTCTCTTCTGTCTCTGAGGGTACTAGCTCCAAGAACCCTCTGCTCTGGGAGTCACTATCTATCTGCCTGCGGCCTTTCCTAGCAGTCCCTAAGCACTCCTCCCTCTTCCCAAAGAGTGACTGCCCTTTCTCAGCAGACATCCAGTATGTAGCTGGCTACCTGGCTTTATAGGCCCCACCTGTTCCTGCACGGGTGAGCCTGTTCTCTAATTAGCCCTCCAGCCAAAAGCTCCCCTGTTTACAGCCTAATTAGCTGATTGAGCCCACTTGAAACAATTCCACTCTTGAAAGACTAGTGTGGGGATCTTTTCTCACCCCATCACAGAACCCTAGAAAGTATCTTCATTGCTACTCTTGAGCTCAGCCAGTTCTAAAATGAGAAGATCATGCCTTTGTTGAAATAGCTCGTAATGGAATTCTGAATACAATTAAAATCCCCAGCATTTTCAGTATCTGTCTAGACACAACACCAGATGCCATTAAAAGAGACCAGATGTCAAGTATTTTCTGTTACGTCCTAAAACAGGGGCAATAAATGTCTCTACTTGACTTTATTCATATCAGCCCCACATGGTGAATCATTGTGTAATTATGCCCAGATATTTCAGTGATATAATAATTACACTGGGGACACAGATGTTCTGCAAAGTCATGATAATATCAGCACCTCCAGGATAATGTTTGGGGGAAATGATCTGCAGGATTTACATCTTCAGTGCTTTAGTCACAGATGAAAACTTGGCCTGATATAGACATTGGGCCAAATTCTCCCTCAAAAGTTCATGCACAATTCCTATCAAAGCCAATGGGAGTTGTGCATGTGTCTACAAGGGCAGAATTTGTCCCACTGTCTCTTCTGTGTCCCTTTTTCCACAAACCCTTTTGATAAAGCTAAGGGGTTTTATCATTCATTTTTTCAGTGAAAGAGATACAAAGGGCAGCTAGAGTCATGTTCAGCTCCAAGTATCATAGAACATGGCTTTGACCTCTGAAAAATACTTAAGCAAGTTTTTAACTTAAAGCATAGGAGTAGTTCCATTGACTTCTACAGGATTATTTACATGCTGAAAGTTAAGCACATGCTTAAATGTTTTGTTGGATCAGGTCTTAAACAAACTGACAGTAAATCTGACGTATTTGAATGAATCTGGGATAAATTTCTTATTTTGCAGATTTTCTAAAATTTCCCAAGAATGTTAAATTTCCATTAAAGTATTTACAACCTGAAATCTTGTTGCACCGATTTAATAACATCTCCTTAAAGGGACTGAAACATGAATATGACCCAGAAGCTAATGATAGAAGATGGAAGCATGTTCACCAGTGTTCAGTGGGCTACGTGCTTTAAGCCATAGTTTGCAGTTGGGACCGCCTGTGTATCGGATATGCTTTAGGGGAAACTTCACTAATACTTTCTAAAGCAGCTCACAGAGAAATAAGAAAATCTATTAAGTTTTGTAGTCAGGAATATGCATTTCCAGAAAACTATGTTTTCCATCTGTGTATTTTTATTTTTGTGTAGTGAGTTAGTTCATGCCTTTGGCTTTTCTGAGGCAGTCTGGAGGTTTCCTTGTAGAATTTAACGAAAGTTGGTGTTACTGGTATTCCAGGTTTCATGCAAATCTTTTTGTTTGTTTGTTTGTATTTTTTGAGTGATTCTAGAGTATTTAGCCCTGAGGCTTGGGGTTCAAAACCCAAACCTCAAAGTAAATCTCAGCTAAACTCCTCACATTTTGACTTGCTTTGTGATGATATCAGGCAATGCTCACCCACAGCTCGCTTGAAACCTGACTCTAGATTTGCTGTAAAGCATTTCAGTCTTCTATAGTATGTATCTACGTGGCCCATCCAAACACCTCTTCCTCACTAACTATTTTATTCTTACAACACTCTGTAAGGCAGGAAAATATTACTCCCCACTTTACAGATGGGAGTCAGGGTAGATTAAGTCTCTTGGGGTATATCTTCACAGCAGCTGGGAGTGTGCCTCCCAGCCTGGGTAGACAGACTCATGTTGGCTTGGCTCAAGTTATCGCACAGACAGACAGCCTGAGCCTCTGTTGGTGCCACAACACCCACATTCTGTTAGTGTTGTTAGCATGAGCCAAGCTGCACATACCTCTCTATCTGACCTGGGACGCATGCTCCCAGCTGCAGTGTAGACATACCCTTACCCAATGTCACACAAGATGTCTGTAGTTAAGCCAGCAATCAAACCCACATCTCTTGAGGCCTAGTCCAGTACTCCATCCATTAGACCATCCATTCTACTTTTTCTCCTCATTAAGGTAGTATGAGTGTTAGGCTTCCAAAGGAACCTGAAATCAGGCAAGCTATTTTTGTGCCACTCTATTAATTTGCAAAGCAGTTGTTTGAGAGGGGATGAAAGTGCATAGTCTGCCTTTCCCTCCAAACATTTCAAACTTTCGCTTATCTTCATTTTTGATACCTTGCATGAGCGGAGCTGGAGTCTGGGCAGCCCTAATTTGTCTGTATGCCAGAGCACTTTGTAAGCAGGCAGTTCCTTAGCCTCTTATCTTTTGTAAGAGAAGGAAAAAAATGACTCCAGTGAGCTAGCCAGTCATGTCATAGGTCATTTCTTTTCATTCTTGCCAAAGCCAGCTACATTTACAAAGTGATAGACCATTTTCCTCTAGGAAAAAAAGTCTTTTTGAAAAGCAATTGGAATTCTCATTCAATGCATCATCTGAATTCACATAATTTTTAGGAGAAGACATTGAAATAGTAAATGTGAAAGGTTCACTGGAAACCTTGCTTAACCTTTCAATTTTACAAAGCTTATATAGTCCAGGGTTGCACAGCAAGATGCCCTTTTCAGTAATTTTAGGTTGTTGTTTTTTTTTTTCATTGCACTATTGTCAGACCCATTATGAGGAGAAGAGGTCAAGTTTGTTTGCTTTTTTCTCTGCAATTTAAGCATTCCGTCCTGCTAGGGTTCACTGTTCGGTGACCTCTGAATTCATCTAAAATTGCCCCAAAGAACCCAAGTCAATACAAGTGTGGGAACCTGCCTGTTGTCATCTCCACAATCAGCAGACCTGGTGCAGGCCGTTTGCCATTGTTTCTAAGTGGAGACAGCAAACATGTCTAGGCTGGCTTGATAAAGCTCACAGATTCTCCACTCTTTATAGCACTTGCCTGCTAGGCTCAGTATTAAAACTGAATATGAATTGAAAGCTGCTGCTATTTATGACCCAGATTTTTCAAGTGACTAGTGATTTTGGGTGCCTTGATTTTCAGGTGCCCAACCTGAGACACCTTAGAGATCCTCCATTCTCAAAGCAGCGAGTGCCTAGTACTTTGAAAAATCTTAGGGTTTGGGTTTAGGTAATGTACTTATTTCGCATGAGTTAGGGTAGTTGGTGAGAGGAAAAACTGCTGAAGATCAGAACTAAAAAAAGATGCATCTTAATTATTTTCTTCTTGGAATTTTGTTGAAACTCTCCTTAGAGTCAAGAATTTTCAGAGATTACTTACCAGACAGAGGTCTGCAGCTTTTCACTGCTGGGATCTTGAATTCTAGTCTGTGAGATGGCTTGACTTCAGCCCCTTTTCCCATCTTTTACTCAGGGTAGAAAAAATGCAAAGGCAAAATATTTCTCTCTCTCCTTCATTATTATTATTATATTATTATTAATGAACTGAGCATTCATTTAGAACATTTGGGTCTGTTTAAATGTCATCTTCAACCTGTATATTCAATACATTTATTAATGGCAGAAATAAACTAAATAGTAAAATCCTCATATGTTAAACAGCTGTTTTGTATATGAACGTGCTGTAAATAGCATACAAAAGCTTCAGAAATGCTTCCTGGAATGTTGGGATTCAGTTTTATTCCACTAAGTTTACAGTTTACATTTGCAAATATTATACAGAAGTTCTGCGTGAAATTAGTTAAGCACTAGATTTAGGCAAATTATTTGCAACAAACCATTTATTTGGTGAATCTAGCCCTTTTTTCAAGCCGTGAATTATTCACAAACAGACTTCAATTTTTACAAAATGTTTTTGTTATTCAAATAGACCCTGGTCAGATGCCCAGTGAAGTCAAGACTCCCATTGATTTCAAAGGGCTTTGGATCAGGGCCTTGATCCAATTCTCACTGAAGTCAGTAAGAGTTGGATCAGACTCATGCAAACATATCTCAGCCTGTGAATTGCGTGCAGAATATTTACTACGACTATTGTGTAGACGATTCATAATTCACTGTTCATGCTTGATTATTGGTCACCTAAGTCACACACTATTGTTTCTGCTCCCTGATTGGATTCCCACCCCCAGAAAGAGTTTGCAAGGTGGCTGTGCAAATTCTTCCGGCCTGAAAAATCATTGAAGCTTTTGCTTTCTGTGAACATTTTAGAAAATTTGTGAATTTCATTCAAATGAATATTCATGAATAAGTTTTTACTGTGTCCAACCAATTCTGTTAAGCTCTGTCATGCTCCTGGCATGTATTTACTCAGTATCTTTCAGATGTTAATTTCTATTTGTAAGAAACAAGCTGCTGGTGAAAAAATAAACATTGAGCCCATTTTCAGTCTGCAAAGGCTAGTGGCTTTGTATATATTTAAAAAGGTCCTACAGAGAACAAAACTCTTTGGTGTTCATTACTTAATGGGTTGACATGTGCACCCACTTTGGAAAGCTTTAAGATCAGTGACCCATGGTAAAACAGTACATTCCAACACACCCTGATGCCAGGGGGTATTAATTCCAACACTTATCACCTTTCAGGACAGGAAAGAAATAAAACATTATAATCTAAAATCAATATATCTTTCTAGCCTTAAGGATTTTGCAGTGTGGTTGAAGCCGTGTTTACACCACGATGAGATAGAGACACTATGTTAGGTAATATCTTTTATTGGACCAACTTCCGTTGGTGGAAGGTACAAGCTTGCAAGCTTCACAGAGCTCTTCTTCAGATCTGGGGAAGGAAACCAGAATGTATGAGCTAGATACAAGTTAGGATAGATTGTTAAGCGTATCTGAGTGCCTAGCTATAGATAACAGATTTTTTAGTGTGTCTGGGGTGATTGTTCGTGCTAAGGAGATAATTGTAGTGATCTGGGTTTCTTGTATATAGTCATTTGCAGGGTTCCATTTCTGAAGGTAATTGTGGTATCCAGGAAGTTGATGCTGGTGTGGAAGTGTTCTAGAAAGAGTCTGATGGATGGATGGCTGTTGTTAAAATTGGGTTGGAAATCTATGAGGCAATTTAGGTTTTCTATGCAGTGGATGAAGCTATAATTGATGTATATCAGGTATATCATTGGTTTCAAGGTGCATTTTTCCAAAAATTCTTCCTTGAGGCAGCTCATGAAGAGGTTGGCATACTGGGGAACCATCCTAGTACCCATGATTTAGACAAAGTATTTGCTGCTAAATGCGAATTTGTAGTCAGTGAAATGAAAAAGGTTTGGTGATGTATTTAGGGTGGATTTCAAAGCATTGTACATTACTGTGTATATCTGAGGCAGGCAGTGATGCTGACGTATAGGGAGGTGTCATGCATGGTGACAAGGATAGTGTTCTGGGCGAGGTTGTTAATGGCAGAATTTCTGGAGGAAGTTGATAGTGTCTTGGAGGAAACTGGCCCTTTGTGTGGTGAGTTGTTTGAGGATGGTTTCTATGAGTCCCACTGCTCCTTCAGTGGCCAGATATGATCGGTTTGACTGGGTTCCCTTGTTTGTGCATCTTGTGAAGCATGTAGAAGGTCTGTGGGGTGGGTTTGTGGGAAGGATGAGGTGGCTCAGTTTTTCTTGGAATTGTTTGGGAAATGATTTGATGGTATCTTTAAATTCCCAAGTGAACTGTGGTGTGGGATCTTCTCTGAGTGCTTTATAGTAGGTGGTGTCAGAGAGTTGTCTGTTGGCCTTGGTGATGTAGCCATCATGATTAAGGACTATCCAGTACCCCCTCTCTCTGCTGATGTAATGGGTTTCCCCCTGGGGTGCCACCTGGAACTGGGGTACCACTGAGCTCCCCTGACCAACCAGCCTGGGCTCCCTTTTACATCGTACTTCTGTGACAAGCTGCAAAGCCCTCTCTAGCCTGCACTGTCACCAGCATGCCTACAGATAAGGACATATTAACATGCAGTTACATGGCTCTCTGACCAGCCCCTGCATGGGAAGGCTCCAGCTAAGGCACCTTCCAGCTCCTCAGACACTCACTTCCTCTGGCGTGTAAACCCAAAATTATACCGTCTTGCACTGTACAGGGAACTGTACAGTGCAAGCTCATAAAATTCACCCCCTCCCTCAATGTGGAAAGGAATATGCAATAGCCTTTTGCCCTGAGTTATGATTTTCATCCACTGGTTTAGATAGAGCAAAAAGAAGTTTATTAACTACAGAAGATAGATTTTAAGTGATTATAAGGGATAGCAAACAGATCAAAGCAGATTACCTAGCAAATAAACAAAACACACAAACTAAGCTTAATATATTAAATAGATTAGATATGAATAGCAGATTCTCTCCCTAAGAGATGATACAAGCAGAGAGTGGATTCTTAAGGGGCTAGCTGCATTTGCTTTACAACTTGGTATCCCCAGGTGTTCCATTCATAGGCTAAAATCCCTTTAGCCTGGGTCCAGCACTTCCCCCAATACAGTCTTTGTTTCTCAGGTGTTTCCAGAAGTCTTCTTGTGTGGGGAGTGAAGAACCAAGATTATGTCACTCCCCTGCCTTATACAGCTTTTGCATATGGCAGGAACCCTTTGTTTCAAATCTTGGTTCCCACGCCAGTCAGTGGAAAAATACTGACATCCCAAGATGGAGTCCAGCACCAGGTGACCTGGTCACATGTTCCTGTAGAGCCGGTGTTCGGCAATCTTCAGCACACAGCCCATCAGGGTAATCTGCTGGTGGGCTGTGAGACATTTTGTTTATGTTGACCATTCTCAGGCATGGCCTCTCGCAGCTCCCTGTCGCCGTGGTTTGCAGTTGATGCTATGGCAAACCATGGCCACTGGGAGCTGCAGAGGGCCATGCCTGAAGACAGTCAGTGTAAATAAAATGGCTTGCAGTCCGCCAATGGATAACCCTGATGGGCCGTATGCCGAAGGTAGTCGACCCCTGCTGTAGAGTCACAGCAGCCATCCCCCATGAGTTGTTTGGAGCATTGACAGGAAGGCTCACCGGGTGGGATATAAGTTTCTCCTAAGGCATATTGTTTCTTCCTAATGGCTTATTAACCTAAATGGGCCCTTCCCAACCAGCCATCTAGACTGAGAACATTTTGCCTAGTGGGCATTGCCCTGGTGTAGATACATGTGGAATAGATACAGAGTCAATATTCATAACTTCGGACACACAAATAATACATGCATACATGTAGGATAATCATATTCAGCAAACTACTATCTTTTGAATGACACTCAACTTGCCTTATCTTGCATAAAATACATCATAATTATGATACAATCATTTCATAATAATGTAATCGTGCATAATATGGGGTGCACTGTCACAGCCAGTTTGATCACTATCTGGTGGTTTGTATAGCTTTTCTTTTGGTGGTAGAGAGATTGTGAAGGATGTAATGTTTGAGGATTTTACAGGTGATTTTTTTCTTGAAGCAATTGATGTAACGATCCAGCATGTGGTTTTATCTGCTGGGGGGTGTCCAGTTAGATTATTCTTTTTTCTTATGACTGTCATGGGAGATGTGGTAGTTCTGGGTGATGTCATTTTTGTTGTGGAAGAATTCCTTAAGGCAGAGACAACAGAAGAATTCTTCTAGTTCTCCACATGTTAGTAAGTTCAGTCCCCCGGACAGTATGTATACTCCAGTTCTGGTTGGAGTAGTCTTGATAAGTTGATGAAGTTATGGTGTCATGTGGTGGGTCATGGTGTCTTGAGTTTCCCCAAAGGTGGAAAACTCCTTTGTTTGTGGAGGTGTAGTTGGTTCTTCCAATTTTTGTTTTTGTCCCTGTTAAACCTTAATAGCTCATTTCATTTTAAGAGGTCTCCCACAATAACCCTTACACTTAACAATCTGTTCCAACTTGTATTTTGCTCAGACACTCTGGTTTCTTTCCCCAGACCTCGAGAAGAACTCTGTGAAGCTTGCAAGCTTGCACTTTCCACCAACAGAAATTGGTCCAATAAAATATATTACCTCACCTGCTGTGTCTCTTTCATAGCCTTAAGGCTAAAGTTAGAATGAGCAAATTCTATTACCTTTTTTCTGGTTATTCTTTCATGACAAAATTTTAGGTTCTCAAGAACAAGAAGTAAAAATTAAAAATTCAGCTCAAAATGAGATTACTGTCTCTAGAAATTGTTCCAGCTCCAATGCATTTATGAAAATTGCAGCATCCCTACTTTTAAAGGTTATCTGCAAAGTAGAAAAATGAGTTTATGCGTTTTTTTGCTTCTTTATAATATATAAAGAATGTCTGAATTTTTGTTTTTTATACTGTTTCTTCTTTTATTTAAGAAATATCAGGAACATCAAGTTTGGTCTTCAGTGGTGGACTTCTCATTACAGCTGACTGGAGAATCTTTGATCTACCCACATTCTGGTGGAATATGCCATTTGTCAAAAAGACAATTTTTCAAAATTGAGTTGAGTTTGCTGGAATTTTGTTTCCAAAGAAAACTGGGAAAACCCCAACATCCTATTTCACTGTTTTTAGATTTAAACATTTTGGCTTTTCATTTTGAAATGACTCTTCATTTCAAATACTTTATTGTGTATTATTATATATTCTAATATAATACAAAATAAAAAAGTCAAAATGAAAAAAAAATTTTGACTGACCAGAAACTTTTTTTAAACTTTCATTTGCAGAGAATTTCAAAATGTTCACGTTTCATTCGAATTCAGAAAGAAGCCAAATTTCAAAATCTGAAAACCCTTCAGAAAATGCAATTTCCATCCTCCATGCAGCTCCACTCTTTGGGTCTCAAATTTCAATCTTGCATTTTCCCAGCTCTTAACTGAGGAGGCAGAAGACATCTTTTCTTCCACATATTTCTCATTTAGGTTAAATGGGTATTTTAAAAAAAAAGAGGGGGCGGGGGAAAGGTTGCTAATTAGTATGACTAAAAATCTCTTTCCCTACCAAGTGAACTAATTTCTACTAGTTCTACAATTAAGTATAGAGTCTTTCAAGAAAAGCAGGGTAGAGAAGACCTGAATTTATAATGTAAAATAAAACAAAACAACCCCTTGCTTTTCTTTTGTAACAAATCCAAACCCAAGTCTTATTTATATATCATAAGAAGCAGGTCACCTTCAACAGCAAAAGGTTAGACTTTGACTAGTCCTAGTATAAGTAGCCCTGCATAGCTCCTGTGCTCAGCTGTTCACCCTCAAGCAGATTGGTAGGGAAGGTTGTGGACAGCAGCCGAGGGCCAGGTTCTTCTCCAGGCATGAGCCAGAGTAGCTGAGCCAGCATGAGGGGAAAGGTAAATTGTTTGATAAATGCCTCCTGAGCCTACCAGTAATTTCTCTTCAGTTCTGAAAGATAAAACAGCGGACTCCATCTGACTATAGTTTAGTGAAAAACACATCCACGACAAGGAACTAATAAAAAACTTTCAGGAAAGTCCTAGTTAACTTAGCGCTTATGTACACAGACTCAACTGCCCCTGCAAACAAAATGGAAGCACCCACGAGCACATAAATTCAAATCTGATGTTAAAACATAAAGCGTGTAGCACTGTAGAGAATAATAAGACAATTTCTCTAAGACAACCAGTGCATATAAAACCTTCTCAGGTTGGGTAAAATTCCATCCATGCTTCCCCCATTCCATCTGCAAAGGAAACTTCTGAACCTCCTGCTTCCAGTCTGTTAATTGCTAATAATACACAAACATGGATCTTTGAGGCAAAGAATCTTGAGTTTGTCACACACCATTTTAGTGGTCTAGGCCCTGATCCTGCAGCTCAGAAGTGTTCAATTCCCATTTCAGCTTCTACTTCAGGATCAGATTTTCACAAGTGTTCAGTGCCCAACCTTCCCAGCTCTTTTGAAAACCTGGCTGTAAAATAGTTTATCATACTGGTCTGTGAGGATCGTTCACTCTGCAGCAGAGGAGAGAAAAGCGTGTTCATAACTAGGCAAATTGGATTGTAAAACCACAGAAATTGGCAGCGCGGGGAGGGATTGGAGGGGGATGTATGGTAGATGTAGCATCTGAAACAATTTTTTGAAATTGTCTAGATTTCAATCCTCTGATATCTCTCAAACCACCTGTTCATTCACACTCCCTGATATTAGCTTTAGAAATGTGTTTCTGTAAGATATGCCGCAGACCAGAGCCAAGTTCAGTACATCTTCTGCTAACTCTTTCTTTTTTGACTCACCTGGAAGAGCTATTTCTCTATTGATCTCAAGGGTAATGTGGTTGAAGATTCAGCTGCAGTGCACAGTTTGGGTCCCAGTTTTGAGATTCAACAGTTCAAACACAGCCGAGATGATATCTGAGCACTTCTTTTTAAAACATATTAGAACCAATTCCATCCATAAACAATACCATTGAAATCAATAGGATGGCATGTATACAAATGAGAAGAAAACTTGGTGTGATGTGTATTTTACCAGCCCATGGAAATAAACCTATTTTCCATGGTGTTTCTTTTCTGGTTGTACTCTGGATATCAGTTATAGCTATTGAGGACTGTTTTAATCAATGCTGCAGCCAATCCTCACCTCTAGCAAGCAGAACACCTTACTTACCTTAAGTACAGAAGTGCCTTGGAACTATTTTATATTCCTATAGGCAGAATGATATGATGATGCACTGAACCAGACTAAAAAGAAATTATCTATTGTATTTGGCACTGGAGTGATCGCTGCTGGAATAGTGTCCAGTTCTGGTGCCCACAATTCAAAATGGATGTTGAAAACTGGAAAGGGCTCAGAGTAGAGCCACAAGAATGATTAAAGGATAGAAACGTGCCTTATAGTGACAGAACTGACTATAGAACTCAATCTATTTAGTTTAACAAAGAGAAGGTAAAGAGGTGACATGATTACAATCTATAAGTAAGTATCTAATAATGGACTCTTCACTTTAGCAGAGAAAGGTATGACATGATCCAGTGGCTTGAAGCTGAAGCTAGACAAATTTAAAGAAGGGATAGATTTTTAAAGGTGAAAGTAATTTACCATTGGAACAATTTACCAAGAGTCAAGGGGGATTTTCCGTCACTGACAATTTTTAAATCAAAACTGGATGTTTTTCTAAAAGATCTGCTCTAAGAATTATTTTGGGAAAGTTCTCTGGCCTGTGTTATACAGGAGGTCAGACTATATGGTCACTCCTTGCCTCAGAATAACATGCTTGGGTTTGGGTCCAATCTTGTCATTCCTTCACACACTCAAAACTGCCACTGAAATCAATAGCAATTTTTCATGTGCAAGAAATGCAGGGTTGGGTTCCACTGGTGTATCTATACAGGAGTCATATAAAGAAGAAGAGATAATCAATTTAATCTATTTTAGCAACAACCACTGTTGCGTCTAAATGCTGCACAGGTATTTTAGATCTGAATAGCGAGGCCCACAGTCAGAGGTGGATTAAGGTTTCCTGAGGCCCTGGGCCAGAGCAAGTGGGGATCCCCTCCCCATCCCCTCTGTGACTTTGCCCCCATTCTGCCCCTTCTGCCAGCAGCACCTCCCACAGTCTTCCCTGGGGCCTGCCCCTGTTCCACCCAGGATCCCTCCCATTCTGCCCTCCCCTGCAGCCCCGTAACTCCTTTTGCTCCTTTCTGCCCCCGCCTCCCTACTGCAGCACCATTACTGGAGAAGCTCTGTCCCTGTGCCACAGCAGGGAGAGAGAGCTCCTCCAGTCCCAGGGCTGCAGGGAGGATCCAAATGCTGGGGCTTCCCCTGTGATCCCCTACACTTCTGTGGGGGACCAGGGTCAGAGCACTGGGGCTTCTCCTGCCCCACCTGCCCCATGCGTCTGCTGGAGAGTGGGTCAGGCATAGGGGTTTGTCCTGCTGCCCCACAGCTTCTGCTGGGGATGGGTGGGGGACACTGGGGATTCCCCTGCCTGGGGGCTTCTGCCAGGGATGGGGTCAGGTACCGCTCGAGGCGGCTTGCCCTGATGCCTTGCGGCTTCGCTGGGGATGGGATCAGGGGCTGCTGGGGAGGACAGAAGACTTCCCCTGTCACAGGGCTGCAGGCAGGGTTGGGGGCTGCTAGGGGATGGCTTCCCCACCCAGCGCTGCTGCTGTGGAGCAGGGTCAGTGGGCAGGGGCTTCCCCTGCCTCGCCCACCCGGTGGCTGGGGCTTCAAGCTTCTGCCACTGGCAGCAGATTTTTTCTGAGGACCCCCAAGTTGGCTGGGGACTCTTGCATGGGTCCAGTGGCTAATCCACCACAGCCGACAATGGACTTAATGAAGTGTGCTGCTCTTCTCTTCTTCCTCCCCTGTCATAGGAAGGGGGTGTGTGTGTGTGTGTGTGTGTATGTATTTGTTTGCTTTCTGGAAACTCCACATTCCACAGCCAAACACCTTTGTTAGAGAACATTTTACCTCTGGCTGTCATTCCCTTCACTCTGAGCTTTGTAAGCTGCATTGTCCAGAGGAGCACAGCTGTCTTGTAAGGTTATGGATGAAGATACAATTTCTGAAGTAGCTGGGGTTCTCACCTGTAGATGGCTTTGATGTCCAGGACCAAAGCACTCAAAGTGGACCAGGAGCCCATTAAGGGACTGGAACACAGAGATGAACAATGGTCATCAGTAGTACATTAATATTGGACTACAATTCACTAGCGTGTAACCAGGCTATCATTCCACTGAAGTATTTTGGGGGGATCATAAGCCATGAAAATAGATCTTTGCAAAGTTTAACCTTCGCATCTTTCAAACTGGAATTTCTTCCTCTTATATCCTTGCCCATTTGGGGGTTACACTGCATCTGCCCCATGCAGTAGTGGGGAAGGTAGAATGGGGAAGACACCTTCCCTACCCCACGTGCCCCGGGCTAAAGCTGGGGATACTTGCCATCACATTATGCTTTGGGGTGCAAGCAAAGCTCTTTCTGTTCAGTCATGGAGTGTTCAATCCATTCCAAAGTCGGTGGGGAGGAATATGAAAGGCAGTGGGCCCACCTTCCTCCACACTAGCCTCCAGGGCTGAGCATGCCTCAGACAGCAGGCTTTACAGGCTTACAGATTGGGGGGAGTTTGTATACTCCTCCGGTGTAATGAGGAACTAAGGGCAGTTTGCGGCTCCTGTCGCAGAATCTCTCCTGAGTGCTCCTTGGAGCAGTGCAATCCATCAATTAAAGCCCAAATTAAGGTCCTTGTAGGTTTAGTATATTGTAACATGTTTTATCTTACATTAGGGATACAACAGAGTTCATATGGGACCTCCACATAAATATGCTTTTTAGGGAATTTTAGAGAAAGTATATTTTAGAGGTCAGTGTGCACTGGAACAGTAGATTTGAAAACCTCCATCAAAATTTGGATTGAGAACCAAATTTTATAACTGACTGACTTTCTTTCCCACATCTAGCAACATCGCTTCTAAGTACCTTTGGAGCCAAACTCTGAGGCCCATGTTCATCTGCACTATATCCAGGTGAAGTCAGCATTATAGTTTCAGCTCACCATATTTTTCACAAATAAAAGGAATCTTAACAATGAATGACTTTAAGAATATGCCATAATGATATGTTTTATGCATTGATGGATCTCTCTCTCTCTTGAACACGAACTTTTAACAAAGCAATTCAGCACTTTGATTATCTAATACTGGACATCAGTGGGTAGAGAACTGTAGAATTCAGGGGGTTATCTTTCCTGGACTCCTCCTGATTCAAAGGATAAAACTGAATGAGGAGTATTTGTGGCACCTTAGAGACTAACAAATTTATTTGAAAAATACCTGTCTCCCATACCATGTGGAAATCAAAGGCCTTCTCCACCCAGGGGAAATTGACTGGTATAGTTATTGCAGAATAACTATTCCAATTTAGTTATTTCAGTATAATTTAGCTATTTCAGAATAACTCCGCGCAGTGGACACTTCATTCCAGAATAAAAGTGATTTTACTTCCAAATAATTACTTCTCTTCCATATTAATCTATAATAAAGTCACTTTTATTTCAGAATAGTTTCCACATAGGGAGTAACTCCAGAATAGCTACAGAGGAACAGTTATTCCACAATAGCTATTCCAGTCATTTTCCCTGTGTAGAGAAGCCTAAAGACTCACTTTCTCTTTTCAGTAGATATGGAAGATGTGCCAGAGATCTCAAAGCACTCCAGAAGGTCTTAATGAGCATGCTCTGCGTGGACTCTCTTTAAAAAGTAGTTAAGATAAACAAACCTCAAAAGAGTGAAAAGAATTAACTGAGGGCATAGTGCCATCCCTCATAGAGGGAGGCCTTCCCTTGCCTGCATGGAAAGAGGCCAGATACTGAGAATGGAAGAAAAGAATCTGAAAAATAATATTTTTGCTAGCTTTGTTCCAGTACCTGGATGATGATCTGTTGGTTTGGATGGGAGTTTATCCAAGTTTTTAACAAGATTGACTTATTTTATAAACAAAAAAAGCAAAGTGATTTGTTTGCCAAAAAGAAACAAGTTTTCATCCACTCAGATTAGGCTAATCATCAACCCCTTGTTTTTATTTGTCTCCACCACCAATTTTCTCTCCAGGAGATGTACCAATAGGTCTCAGCCAAAAGAATTCTATGACCTAAGCACTGTCCTACTGACTTAGTCACTAGAATTCTCTGCTATAATATTCTAACATGTCATGAAACATTGAGACTGAATGGGATTCTGATCACAATCACAATAACACAAAGGGTAAAGGCACAAAGACCCTTCCTACATTGTTCAGGGGCCAATCACAAAGTGGCTGGACAGTGCAGAACTTGCTAACCTCTTGCACTTTTGGGGGTGCTAGCTGACTGACGTGAAGCCAAAGCCCTACACATGACAGTGGCTATGGTCCTGTGTGAAGGGAAGCACATGCTGCAACATCCCCCAGGGTAGCAGAACTGCCACTTGGTTCACAATACTAAGGAGCTACCCAGCAGGAATGATGCCTGAGTCAGGGTATGTCTGCACTACAGGATTATTCCGATTTTACAAAACAGATTGTATAAAGTCGAGTGCATGCGGCCACACTAAGCACATTAATTCTGCGGTGTGCGTCCATGGTCCGAGGCTAGTGTCGATTTCCGGAGCGCTGCACTGTGGGTAGCTATTCCATAGCTATCCCATAGTTCCTGCAGAGTCTCCCCTGCCCCTTAAGAATTCTGGGTTGAGACCCAGTGCTGAATAGGGCAAAAATCATTGTCACGGTGGTTCCTCGGTCATTGTCGTCAGTCATCTTCCTCCCGGAAGCAACAGCAGACAATCATTTGTCGCACCTTTTTTCCCTGGATTGCCTGGCAGATGCATAAGCACAGCAACCAATAGACGGCCTGTTCAGCTTTTTATTTTTTTTTTTTTTTTTTTTTAACAGTCACCGTATGTGTACTGATGCTGTGGACAGAGCAATAACCTCCAGCGCTAAACAGTCAGCATTCATTTGCTTTGGCATGATAGCAGAGACGGTTACGAGTTGTTCTGTACCGTCTGCCTGCGCCGGGTAAATTGGCAATGATAGACAGTTTATGCTGTCCGTCTGTACTCGTCTGCTGCTAATCATGCGGTGCCTCCTGTGAGATTCGGCCGGGGGCGCAAAAGCAAAACTGGGAATGACTCCCCTGTCACAATCCCTTCCTTGTTATGGTTTCTAAAAATAGAGTCAATCCTGCCTAGAGATATGGGGCAAGTGTACTAGAAGAACCAGTGTATCAGAGAGCACAGCTGCTCGTGTCAGATCCTGCAGAAATGATGAGCTACATGCCATTCACGGGCGGGTGCTCCTGCAACAACCCCAGCCGTTGCTTCTCCTCGCCCCCTAACCTTCCTGGGCTACCGTTGCAGTGTCCCCCCCATTTGTGTCATAGAAGTTATAAAGAATGCAGGAATAAGAAAGCAGTGACTTGTTAGTGAAGATAAAATGAGGGGGAGGGCAGCCTCCCGGGGCTATGACAGTCCAGGCAGGACATAAAGCGGTGTGGGGGAGAGGAGCCCAGCATCCCACTGCTACGATAGTCCAGCAGTACAGAATCTTTTCTTTAAAACAACATGAAAGGGAGGGGGCTGATTGAAGCTCAGCCCCCAGTTGCTATGATGAAAACGGTTACCAGCCGTTCTGGTCCATCTATGGGAGTGACGCAGGAATCATTCCTATTTTTACCAGGCATACCCCTTCGTCGCAGCACCACCCCTCTGCCCCCCCCCGGCCGGGCCCTCACCTCAAGGCCAGCCAGAGGTATTCAGCAGTTATCAAGCATTGGAGCACTCACGGGCTGAATAAGGACCGTTACCAGTCCTACTGCAGCCATCTTGCCACCTGGGAGGGCAAGAGGGCAGCAAAATACTGAGCATTCACGGTCCCATGCGCATGCAGTGAGCAGCAGTCATTCCCTGCGTCTACCATGCGCATTCGGCAGCCACGACCCTGCTCTAGGGTGACATTGGAGAAGAAGTCCAAGAAACGATTTTTCTTTCCCCTCTTTCTGTTTCACTTACTGGGTCGGCCAACTGCTGGGGGGGTGTAAATTGATGAGCGTATTTTCCTCCCTGTGATGAACCACGGGCGGACACTGAATGTTTGAACCTACAGGTCGATTGGGAGTTTAGCCAAGAATCAAATCACTTTTGCGGGAGGACTGCTGGTGAGCGGTGTGTGAGATAGTTGGAGTCCCAGGTGCCCCCTCCCTCCACATGAGCGTCCATTTTGAGTCTCTGCTTCCCGTTACGCTTGTCATGCAGCACTGTGGTAGCCTAGATTTTTTTTTTCAAACACTTTGTGCATTTCGTCTTCTGGACACGAGCTTTGATAGAAAACAGTATGTCCCTGTTTTCCCCATATAGCGATTCAGACCCAGTTATCTCTGTACGGGTCCATGCTGGAGCTCTTTTTGGAGTTGGGGACTGCATTGCCGACCCGTGCGTGATCAGAGCCTCATGCTGGGCAAACAGGAAATGAAAATCTAAATTTTTCGCAGGCTTTTCCTGTTTACCTGGCCACAGCATCCAAGTTCAGATGCTGTCCAGAGTGGTCACAGTGGTGCACTGTGGGCATAACCGCCCGGAGCCAATATCATCGATTGCGCACACCTAATCCTAGATCCGATATGGTAATACCGATTTTAGCGCTACTCCTCTCGTTGAGGAGGAATACAGAAACTGATTTAAAGAGCCCTTTATATTGATATAAAGGGCCTCGTAGTGTGGACGGGTACAGAGTTATATTGGTTTAAACGCTTAGTGTAGACCAGGCCTCAGCCAGAATTCCTTCTCAGTATGGTCCCTGCAGAGCTGCATCTTATTGGGCCTGATTCAAAGCTCACTGAAGTCAATGAAAAAGACCCCAATAAACTATGGAACAGGGCAGGCCCAGAGTGTGATTCTGCTTGCAAAAGGCAAAATCTAGCCCCATGTGAGTAGTTCAACTGAACAATGCTCACACGAATAAAAGTTGCTCACATAATTAAGAGCTGCAGGATCAGGCCTCATCCATTAAAATGGAGTTTGACAAACTTAATATTCTTTGCCTGAAAGATCCATATTTGTGCAGCATTATCAATTAACAAGACAACAGACTGGAAGCAGAAGGATCAGAAATTCCCTATGCAGGTGGAATGGGGTGGGAGGCATGGATGGAGTTTTACCCCTCTGAGAAGGTATTATACACTGTGGTTGAATTATAGCAATTGCCTTTCTTTATGCTATTGCACACTTTTATGTCTTAATATCAGATTTGAATTCACGTGCCTGTGAATGCGTCCATTTTGTTTGCAGAGGCAGTTAAATCTGTATGCAGATTCACTAGCACTAGGTTAACTGTGACTTGCTTGAAAGTTGTTTACAAGTTCCTTGTCACTGTCATGTCTTTTATTAAACTACATACCCCATATGGAGTCAACTGTTTTATCTTTCAGCACTGATGAGAAGTTACTGGTGGGCTCAGGAGGCATTTATCAAAGACATGACTGCTAATTTACTACACAGAGCTGCTGAATTCCTCTAGGAATTGTCCTTTGACCCTACTGCCATAAATTCTGTATTATAGAATTGGCAGACTTTAACAGCCCTTTGTTACTAAGTAATGGAAAAGAAGCCCTGACCTGAAAAGACCAAAATATTTTAAGGTAAGATACTGTATTGTATATTAGGTGTTAGATAAAATATAGGAAATAAAGTATCGAATCTCTTGGGAAAGTGGCCAGATAAAGCAAATACTTAATCTTAAATGATTTCTTACTTTTAGGAAAACATTTTAAACTAATCTATGTTATTTATCATTTTTAACATTTTCCCCAAAGTACTGGCTTTTGTACCTATGTAGCTACATGTATAATCACATACTGTATGAAACCCCGCCAACACATGCTTTTCATATGAAATAGCAGGTAACATGCATTAGCGTACGGCAGGTGTTTTCACTTGCAAAGTGAAGGCTTAAGTTTGTAGACAAAATATTTTGCAGGCAACCTTAGGCTGATGGGAAGTCTGGTGCATGATGAGGGTGAGTGTGAGCATTCAAAAGCATTCTAACTTTATCAAGGAGGTGACTAACGACACACAGAAAAGGAAACATTGTATCCGGTCACCACCTTCTCCCCCCAAAACTGCAGTGGAGGTGGGGGTGCTTCTGCCACTCCCACTGAGGTGCACATGTGTGACATGGATGAGCTTTACAGACTGGCAGGGGAGAAAGAAACACTGTGCTGAATCCAAATGTAGTAAGTTCTTCTTATTCATATAGGTGGCACTGGGTCTAAGTATCCAGTTCAGTTCCCAATATGAGGAGGGATTAGAAAGACAGAGGAGATTGGAGACCAAGGAGTGGGAAGAGAGAGAGAGAGGGATGGGATAGAGGGAAAGCAAAGAGGTAGAAGCTGACATATTAATAGGAGAAAGGAAGGGAGAGAGGATGGTGGAGGGGAAATTGAAGACAGACAACAAAGTGGGCTAGCTGAGGAGAAAAATCAGAGTGATGAGGAAAAGTGAGAGAAAAACAGAAAACAGAGGGAAAGAAGCTATAGAAAACAGAAGAGAGACTGGAAGGAGAAAAGAAGAAAAAAGACAAGGGCTGGGGTTTTTACAGCTGCCCAGGAGATTTAGATCCACAGCTCCTATTGAGATTCATGGTAGTTGTGTGTTCAAATTCCCTAAGCAGCTTTGAAAAATCTCAACCAGGAAATCCATCCTGCCAGAAACAATGCCTCAGACAGGGAAGCGCTGCTTCCAGGAAAGCCATTTCAGGGGCTGAGTTGCATCATCTGTCCAAATTAAAACAAAACAAAACAAAACAGAAAGAAATGAGACAAGGTAAAGGAGAGAGGAGAGGCTGCTGACTGGTCTGTGTGCGCATTTCACAGCATGAGCTTCCAGACTTCATACACTCTGCAACATTTTCCCTGAGCGGATTCCATTGCCCTTCCTCATTTCCCATCTCTATTAGTATTTTCTAATAATCAGGAAAGTTAGTTTCTTTCCTTGGCATCTCTTTCCTCTATCTTTTTTCCACCCCCACCCTACCCCCTTCTCCCCTATCTCCATTTCAGTCTTAACTGGCTGCTGGGATGGAGCCTGCCAGGGCTTTGCCATTGGGGCCCAGGAGACTCGAAACCTCTAACCAAATAAAGCTACCATTTGTTATGACCTCCTTCTTTCAAAATTTCAGCCTTCATGCACCACTGGTTGTGACATTTGCAATAAGATGAAGAGGTTCGTTGTGCCTGCCTTACTAATGCTTGTGTGAAAGCAACACAAACAGGAGAACAGTAGCTTTGGTGTCTGGCATTAATATTATACACTTGGAAAAGATAATACAGAGTAGAGTAAATGCTGTAACAATACTATAGGCACAGCAAGGACAGATCCCACGGATAGAAGGTTTACAGTAAGTGAAATACACCTCTACCTCAATGTAACGCTGTCCTGGAGAGCCAAAAAATCTTACTGCGTCATAGGTGAAACCGTGTTATACTGAACTTTGATCCACCCGAGTGTGCAGCCCCTCCCCTCCCAGCACTGCTTTACCGCATTATATCCAAATTTGTGTTATATCGGGTGGCGTTATGTCAAGGTAGCAGTGTGCATTAAATTGACTTCAGTTACTGTAACTGCTAAGGTTATCAAGCCTATGGACTTGAGCCGTCTCCCCAAAATTCCTGAAGAATGCAGGAAAAGCTAGCAGACAATAGCTAACCATCCAGGAGAATAAATACCTACAAAGCCAAAGTAGTATGCTTTGTAACAAGTTACTGCCTTGTTTCTTTGCTAAGCGGCATGTACAAATTTCTTGAAAATCTTATTTTTCAAAGAATTGCTTCAACCTTTGATGATATCCTGAAATCTAGCAGGTTTCAGACCAAAACACAGCACCTGTGATTAAGTGCTAGGACTCATCACCTACATCAAGACCAGTCAGAAGATAGATGCATATTTCTTAGATCTTACTGCTTCATATGACACTATCTTGGATGCAGGCCTACTGTACAAACTGTCATTGGTTCTACCAAAGTGGGTAGTCATGGCTGTGGAACTGTTGCTGAAAGGCTGCTGGTTCCAGTTTCTGGAGGTCCAAAAACAATAGTCTACCTCAGGGCTCAGTTCTAGCATGGACCCTTTCTCAAACTCTTAACACATCATCTTCCCAGTACCACTGTCAGGCATGTTATCTACTGGGATGGCATCTGTCTGGCAGGACAGGATCAGGATTTCAGTCCCTTAGAAGAAGTCCTGAATGCGGATATGAAAGAGATGACTCACTGTTGCAAAGATGGAGACTTAAACATAGTGTCAAAAAGACAGTTTTCAGCTGCCTCCATCTAAACCACACAAAGGCCAGCAAACTTCTCAACACAAGCTGAACCACAACCCAAAGCCTGTGCATTTCGGTATTACACTGGACTGTGCCTTGATTTCCAAGGAACATCTTACCAAGACCTTACTGAAAATAAAATAAAAGAAACAACCAGATCAGCAGACTAGCTGGTTCTCCCTGTGGAGCTTATGCACAGACACTGAGAAACTTTGGGCTTGCCTTCTGCTCTTCTGTAGCACAGTATTGCTCTGCAGTGTGGCTCAGCTCTTTTCACACAGGGCTAATAGATAGTCAGCTGAATGAAACAATGTGTATAACAACAGGTACCATGGGACCAATCAACCTGACCTGGCTTTTAGTCCTGTCCAACATTGCCCCCTCCTGATATCAGATGACAAGTTGCCTTGCAGAGTGTGCTCCTTAAGATATAAGACATGCCACATTTACCCTGATTTAAAGATATATTTAATCCACTGAGTCACCATATCAGTTCAAGGAACTCCATTTGGATAAGTCCGTTAATGAATTTCTGTGTCACGTTCAGGTAGTGTACTAGGTGTCAAGAACAAGCTTCAAACATAGCCAATGACTCTCTTCTGATGGATCCAACAGTCTAGCCCCCTGTTTTGTCCTTCCATGCCATCTTTGGGTGAAGCTTCATTGCTTCAGATGTAGAGTGATCAGATGTGCTGCAAACAACTACCAGTGGGGCCTTCGTGACTCCCCCTTCCCTGCTGTGGCCAGAAGATGAAGGCCACCTGCTTGCAGACTGCACCCATTGGCAAGGGCTGTCTGGTTCCCTTATGCACATGAACAATGACCATTCCTCAGCTGTAATCAATGGTTAAGACACTTAGATAAACAAGCTTGACATGACCACCTATGTAAATGCACTTGCTGGGTTGGTTGGTGGGGGGGGCACTCAATTGTCAGCTGCCTAACATGCCTGTGCAGGAGAGTAAGTTTCATTCTTGCTCCCTGCACAAGCTACTTGAATCACTTGTCCCTGCACAGGGAGAGGAAGGATAAGGGAAGAACATCCGCTGCTGCCTGCCTGCTACTCCCCTTCCTACACAGGAGGGTGAGGAAAGAGTAGGCAGGGGTGGGGAGCTGATGAAGTTTTGACTTTACTTCCCAGCACAGCTGAGCCAATGTGGAGGGGGAGGTGAACTAACAGATCACTTCCCTCCTGGACCACACGGGAAGCAGTAGAACAGACCAAGGCTATGTCTGTGCTACTGTTTATGTCGCTATAACTTATGTTGCTCAAGGGTTTGAGTAAGGTAATATGATGCCAATTTTTAAAAGGACTTCAGAGGTGATCTCAGCAATTACAGGCTAATAAGCCTGACTCGAGTACCGGGCAATCTGGTTGAAACTATAGTAAAGAACAAAATTGTCAGACACATAGATGACCATAATTTGTTGGGGAAGAGTCAACACAGTTTTGTAAACGGAAATCATGCCTCATCAAATTTACTAGAATTCTTTGAGGGGATCAACAAACAGTGGACAAGGGGGATTCAGTGGACATAGTGTACTTAGATTTTCAGAAAGTCTTTGACAAGATCCCTCACCCAAAGCTGTGAAGCAAAGTAAACTGTCATGGGATAAGAGGAACGGTCCTCTTATTGATTGGTAACTGGTTAAAAGATAGGAAACAAAGGGTAGGAATAAATGCTCATTTTTCAGAGGTAAATAGTGTGGTGTCTGTACTGGGACCAGTCCTATTTAACATATCATACATGATCTGGAAAAAGGGGTAAATAGTGAGGTGGCAAAATTTGCAGATAATACAAAACTATTCAAGATAGTTAAGTCCCAAGGAGACTGCAAAGAGCTACAAAAGGATCTCACATAACTGGGTGACTGGGCAACAAAATAGCAGATGAAATTCAGTGTTGATAAAAGCAAAGCAATGCACATTGGAAAACATAATCCCAACTATATATATAAAATGATGGGGTCTAAATTAGCTGTTAACAGTCAAGAAAGAGATCTTGGAGTCACTGTAGATAGTTCTCTGAAAACATCCACTCAATGTGCAGCGGCAGTCAAAAAAGCAAACAGAATGTTGGGAATCATTAAGAAAGGGATAGGTAATAAGACCGAAAATATTGTATTGCCTCTATATAAATCCATGATACGACTACATCTTGAATACTGTGTGTGGTCGCCCATCTCAAAAAAGATATATTGGAATTGGAAAAAGTTCAGAAAAGGGCAACAAAAATTATTAGGGGTATGGAACAGCTTCCATATGTGGAGCAATTATTAAGACTTGGAAAAGAGATGACTAAGGGGAAATATGACTGAGGTCTATAAAATCATGAGTGGTGTGGAGAAAGTAAATAAGGAAGTATTATTTATTCCTCATAACACAAGAACTAGGGGTCACCAAATGAAATGAATAGGCAGCAGGTTTAAAACAAATAAAAAGAAATATTTTTTTCACACAAATTCTATTCTGAGTTACACTGGAATAAATCATTATAGAATTGCATAAGGGAAGCAAGTAAACACTTCCCTTATAATGACTTCTAATCCAGCCTGTGTTCTGAAATACAGATATCTAGACAGGCCACAGCCTACCTAGCTACTTATGTGGCCCTCCTGACCTTCGTATCTGAGAGTCTCACAATCATTAACAGACTTTACCTTCATTACAACTTGGTGACAGAGGAAATTATCATCTCCATATGAGAGCTGGGGAACTGAGGCACAGGTTAGACTAAATGATTTGCCTAAGGTCACAGAGGAAGTATGTGGTACAGCCAAGAATTGAACCCATTGTTCCAGTACCTCATCCATTAGACCATCGTTCCTATCTGTAGGCTTTTCACTAGCCAAACAAAATTCTTTGATTCTGCTAGTTAAGAGCCATAGGACCAATTCTGCCCTCTCTTATATTGGTGTAAAAATCCAGAGTAACTCAACGACTTCAATGCAGTTACTGCATGCTGTATGTGAGAGAGCAGAATGGGGTCCTATGGCTTTTCACTGGCTGGGGCCCTAATCTGGCAAAGCATTTAAGTTAAACATGAGTTTAAGTGCTGTGCTAGATCATAGCCCAAGGTGCAGTGTCTTTAGAGCAAGGTGAAGTTCTGGAGCTGCTCTCCATACCTGCTTTACTTGTTTGCACATTGTAAACTTGCTTATCGTCATTCAGAATTTGGCCTCCTCCCTGCGCAGTAACTGGAAGTCTGGTTCTTTTCATTTACATGTATATAATTATTATTATTAATGATAACAATTCTCATGAGCTGGTAGTGGGAATCAGGTGACAGGGCCTTCACTTATTAATTTTTTTTAATCAAGTCTCTGGCTGAATATTCCACATGAACCCAATGTTTTCACTGGCTGCAAACTCTGGCTATTCCCTGAAGAAGCATGTTAGTAAACTGAGCATTAACAAATCTTGGGAATATTGGGCTAGAAGTAGATTTGGGTGTTTAAATAAAATACCGTATCTTAGTCCAACAGGTCTATTTCACCCACAATGTGATGTTAAGCTGTTATTTCAAAGATAGGCATATTTTCAAGCTTTCAAAATGTGCTAGACACATTTTAAAATAAAGTGGGAATTCATATTTTAGTCTTTTAAAAAGGTCTTTGGGCAGTTATCAGCTTCCACACCAGGCCTCTGCCTGAAAAATACTTTCCAAACTGTCACACTAAATACTGCTCTACATAATTCCCCGCTTTTGTAGTAAGTTCTGCTTACAGACAAAGCATCCCTCTGGACAGCCTTCCAAAGTAGATTTGGGGAATTCCATTTTTTTTAAAGTTCAGAAAACAACTTATCCAGATTCCTGTAAACAGTGGATATAGCATCTAATGAAGCCACTTCAGAG
Source organism: Chelonoidis abingdonii (assembly GCF_003597395.2). Classification (NCBI taxonomy): domain Eukaryota; kingdom Metazoa; phylum Chordata; order Testudines; family Testudinidae; genus Chelonoidis; species Chelonoidis abingdonii. The sequence continues at coordinate 177,769,414 of NC_133771.1, forward strand.
AATTGTATGAATTTATTTGCAATGAATGGATCTTTGTGAAGTGATGATTCACTTCACATTCCTCATTCCACCTGACAACAGCTAATGCTACAAATTATGTTGGGTATTTCTTCCAGAACTGTAGTAAGGGGCGTGTGGAGAAGGTGAGGGTGCTGTACTACTTTTGTGAGGATGTCTAGGTTTTTTACTTAGGACAGATTGACCTGTATAACTAAATGGAAATGACTGAAGCTCAAATGTATTTGAAATATCCATCTGAATTTCAGAACACTAGCTATGTGGGCTGACTTAGCAGGAAATTTCTTACTGCTGGATACCATTTTGCTTTGCCCAAAAGATATGCCTCTTTCACACACACACACTAACGCCTCAATCAGCAATTTAGAGCAATGGTTCACAAAGGGCTGCTGCTTAGTTATCCCTGTCAAGATCCTCATCTGCACTCTCCCTTGCTATTGCTCTCCTCGGGGGGCTTCCTCCCTTGGAAAGTCAGCAGAACTAGCGCAGGGGTGGCCAATCTGTGGCTCCGGAGCCACATGGGGCTCTTCAGAAGTTAATATGTGGCTCGTTCTATAGGCACCGACTCCAGGGCTGGAGCTACAGGCCTCAATTTTCCAGTGTGCCAGGGACTGCTCACTGCTCAATCCCTGGTTCTGCCACAGGCCCTGCACCCACTCCACCCCTTGCCACCCCCTGGTCTGAGCCTGCCGTGCCCTCACTCCTCCCCCTCCTCTCCAGAGCCTCCTGCACGCCACAAAACAGCTGACTGGGAGGTGGGGGAGGCACTGATCAGCTGGGCTGCTGGTAGGCGGGGCGCACTGGGAGCAGGGTGGTGGGGTGGGAGAGCTGGTGGAGGGCTGCTGATGTGTTATTGTGGCTCTTTGGCAATGTACATTGGTAAATTCTGGCTCCTTCTTAGCTTAGGCTGCCCACCCTTGAGATAGGCCTTGGCTACACTGGCTCTTTACAGCGCTGCAACTTTCTCGCTCAGAGGTGTGAAAAAACATACCCCTGAGCGCAGCAAGTTACAGCGCTGCAAAGTGCCAGTGTAAGCAGTGCCCCAGCACTGGGAGTGCGGCTCCCAGCACTGCAAGCTGATCCCCACGGGGAGGTGGAGTACGTGCAGCGCTGGGAGAGCTCTTTCCCAGCGCTGGCGCCACGACCACACTTGCACTTCAAAGCGCTGCTGCGGGAGCGCTCCCATGGCAGCACTTTGGAGTTTCGAGTGTAGCCAAGCCCCTACTGTGTCTGCTGTATTGCCATTGCGTCCACTCCCTTACAGCTTCCTACACTCACTCTCTGATGGAGGAGGCTGACAGAGCATGGAGAGAGAGTCAGTGCTCTGATCCAAGCAGCACATTAATGCTTCCCTCTCAATACTGCAGTTCTTGAACGGAGTAACAGGTGAACATGCAGGACAGAGTCACTCTCCTTTTAGTCCTCCTGCATCCCTAGATGAGCTGCACTCTTTTTCCCAGATGGTTTGCAGGGATATATTACAGACGAGCTCCAGGTGGCTACATGCCATGTTGCTGCCTCTTCAATCTGTGAAGCCACCAATGACTGCTCTAATACAGGAGTTCTGTGAGCTGGATGTGGCCCCCCTCCATACTACACAGTGGAGGCAGGCATATAGGTCAATACAGTTACACAAGAGTTGATCATCCTGCACGGATATATATTAGAGCTGCTGGAAAAGGGAGTTTCCATTTAGTGAGAAATTCTGGATTGTCAGCATTTTTTTTGTTCCCTATCAGAATGAAACTTTAAAATCACAGAATGTCCAGCAAAATGGAGTAATCTGTTTCAGCATCGGCCCATCAGCCCACCCTCCAGCTGGGAGCTAGCTAGCAGGCAAATTGGCTGGTTGGGAAGCTGGGCAACCAGTTCAGTAACCCATTCACCCAGCAGCAGGCAAGTTGGCTGGTTGACAACCTAAGAGCCAGCCCAGCAGCCAGCCCACCCACAACCCAAGCACCAGGCAAGCCAGCCGGCTAGCCATTTTGACCACTTATAAAACACACACACTCCCCTTATCTTATGGCATCTCAGACTTTGTTACTTCTTAGTATATATAATGATTTAATTGGAAATTAACTCCAAACTAGCCTTTTTTTTAAACTATACTCTTTCTTTCAGTTGACCAAGCCATGGGTCCAAAAGATAAATTGGCCAAGAGAATGAATTAACAAGCTGCAGATGTGCACATTTATGCACAGCTTTCCCCCTTTTCCGCATGGAGGGCCCCCTCCTGTTCACAGAGTGGAGTGCCCTCAACTCTCAGGATGCTGAGAATATCCAAGAAGTTGCTCAGCACTTCCCATGATCAGATCCTTAGTATATGAGAAAACACTGAGAATATTTGCAACGGATGTATTTGCAACAGTGAGATATAACTGAGGATTTAATTTAAAGCCTTCACTGCTGGTCATTCCAATGAGTATCTTCCTGTTGCCTTTTTAACATGAATCTGTGGAAATTCAAGGTATAGCAATACAACTACAGTATTCAGTGCAGGGAGTGCCTCTAAATTCAACAACAGTGAATTATTTAGGGTCTGATCCTGTGATACCTGTGAGGTGCTGAGCACTCTCAACTGGGAAGTCATTTTATAGATGGCCCCTATTAGTCCATTTAACCATCACAGGCTAATTTCCCTTTGTAAATAAAATCTAGCCTATACTTTAGAACTTATTCCTGCTTCAGATGAACTCTGTGTAGCTACACCTTGGCTAAATGCATTTAGCTTGTGCATTTTTTCCTAAATGGAGGTGTGCGCATCTTCATGGAATTATTTCTATTATGCCATGTATGAATTTAGCAGGTAAAGGAAAGAAAATAAACAATGAAACAGCCAAGGTGTTATAAGAAAAGACAAGACATCCACTAAAAAGGGAGATTAAGCCTCAATAATGAACCCACCATAAACCTCTGATCTTAAGAGGCGACTTAATATAATAAAGAAGCAAGAAATCTGATCCACAGACCCGGCACCATTTAAATCCCATAGCCCATCCTATGAGACAACTGATCTTGCTTGACCCTATCTGAGTGTGTTTTCAGGTCTGCTCTGCATTGCAAATGAAGCTAACCCAGGGAACATTATTTTGGAAACAACAGATGGATGAATGGCATGCATGGGAGGCATTGTCCAGGGAAGGCAAGTGAGGAGGCCTCAGAAGAAGTGGCAGAATTTAATAGTAATTACTGCAAACTATTATGCATAGGCACTGACAGGCTAGCATTGTTAATCAGAGTAATTAGGGTTTAGCTGAGGCATAACAATAAGCTGTACCTTATAAAGCCCTGAAAGCCATCCATTTTCTTCTGGGCTCCTAGAAGTCTTCTATTGTGATTCATAGATGGCCCAGTGGGAGGGCAGTCAGCAATCCCAAGTGAATCAGTGTCCCTAAATCTTCAGACCTGACAAGTTGAAGTCTGACAAGCTGTTAAAAAACTGCTGATCATTAGGCAAGCAGCTTGTTTCTGTCTGTCTCTATTGATTTATCTAATGAATGATATTGTTTGAAGCTTAGATTACTCTTGCTGCTGCCAGCTGACACAACCCGTATGGTAAGACGACAAAACATGGTCAGACTTATTGCTAAACATGCATGGCTTTTTTAAATTTTTTTGTTTTTGGGAGGTATTTTTTTTTAATACTACTTGACTGCCTTTAAGTTATTCTGCGGTAATCAAAAAAACTAGTTCAATGCTGTTTTGAGAAACCAAAAATAGGGATTTACTGAGTGATTGAGAACATATATTTGATCAGCTGAAGAACTGGTATGTCTGATAGATTCAGAGCAGTCATTTTTAGATCAGCTGTTGTCCATTCTTTATATGTGATTTACTTGGTGGAGTTCAGAGCTGAGTTTGGATTTAACATAAACGCTGTGGTAAAAGCCCTCCTTAGTGCATTTGAGGAATCCCTAATGCCTTTTCCTCATGTCAGCAGTTTAAATCCAAAATTTAACATGCAGTTAATTAGATGTACTTATTAAACCACTACAACAGCTACTAGGACATGTTACTAGTTTTACTTTCAATTACCCTTACACTATACTACATTACAAACAAAAGAATTACAGAATGTTATCAAATTTTAGAATAAACTCTTCAGGTAAACAGAAATGAATTCTTGTGTGTAATTCACGAGATCTGGTTTTCCACTTTCCCTCATGTTTCATCCACTGTTTCAAAATTACTGGGTTCCTTATAGAATTCAAATCCCAAAGTGGAAACTAAAGAACCAGTTCAGCAATTCTTTACCACTTATGAGTGAAGCTGCCGTGCCAAACTCATGCAGATAAATGCATCTGCGTCTGTGTCTAATATATATATAAATCTATCAATCAGTGAAAGGTAGCTACTATTCCAGAACCTTTGGGATGTAGTGCATGGTTTTAAAATGGCTAGAATTTTGCACAATGCTTCAGGACAGGAAATAAAGATTAATTTCTCCAATTAAAGCTAGAGTGGAAATACAGATAGGCTGCCATGAAAATACATCAGCTGGAATTCGCCCAGGCACTTAACCAGTGCTATTATTATTCCTCCTCTTACAAAAAGTGTTCAGGGGTATTTAATGCTCACACGGAGCCAGTACCTGAGTTTCAGATTTTATCTGAAAGATGCCCCTGCAGCAGCATATTTCTTCTTAACAGTAGTGTTACTATTACTTTGCACTGATATCTGTTCATCTAAAAAATCCCATACATTACTGACGAGGAAACTGAATCATAAAAAGTTCCAGTGATTTTCACAAGGTTACACAGAAAGTCACTGGCAGAAGATCAAACCTGTTGCATCTTGCAAGAAAAGGTGAAATGTGCGCAGCCAAGTTGACACTGTAACTTAACCGGGCATTAGATTCTAGTTATGTTTCTGCTTTTTCCCCCAAACAAACAAAACACAGTTTTAAAACATTTTGTGGAAGGCAAACAGCTTCAATATGAAGCTGTCTTGGCCACAGATTGTCAACTGAGATTTAATTTAGGGGAAATCTACATGTTCTTTCACAAGAAATCAGGGAAAATCTGCCACGATTCTATTCAAGTTCTTAGACCACACATCTGCACTCACTGCTAGATTCTATAAGGAAAGACACTGCTGCATTAAGGTGGAGTGACAGACTTAGTAGACAAATTGCTGATGGACTCTGAGCTCAGTGACCATGTAGGTATTAGGTAGACCTGGCCAAAGCATTTACCATGAAAATCATTCATTAGGAACTTAGCTGATTTTTGGTTAGTAAATGTATACAAACTGATTCTCAGTTTCTTTGAATGCATTCACAACTCATAAGTCATCACCAGACTTCTGATGCATAATTGCCAACACTGCAGATTGTTGTGAACTATTCATGCTGACTCTCCTTATTTGTGGTACATTCATACTCACTGTTAGGTACCATTTGCTTCCTGACTGCACAACTGGAACTTTTTGAACAGGAAACTAATGAATTGAGTAAATAATACTGATGTTTACAGTATCAATTTTCAGACAATCATTCGGACAAAATATTTTGGGGATCATGAACATTTACATGAATTGGAGATCATCTGAATACTTGCAAATGCTATGATCTAACAAATAATAGCAAACTGAACTTTGCACTTTTCTTCACAAAAGTAATCATGATTTTTTGTTTTACTTTTCCACCTGACCTTGCTCTTTGTATCAGTGGGACTATTCAAGGCATGAGGCTCCACTTAGATTATGAAGCCCTTACACTATTTCACTGTGTGTGTGTGTGTGTGTGTGTATATATAAAGAGAGAGAGGGAGAGAGAAAGAGAGAAGATGAGTGAAGTAATATCTTTTATTGGAGGAACTTTTTTGGTGAAAGAGAAAGGTTTTGAGCTCTAGATCTGAAGAGGAAGAGCCCTGTGTAAACTCAAAAGCTTGTCTCAGGGCCTCCTGGTGGGAAGAGGAGGGGGGCAATTTGCCCCAGGCCCTGCAGGGACCCCCATGAGAATATAGTATTCTATAGTATTGCAACTTTTTTTTTTATGGAAGGGGCCCCTGAAATTGCTTTGCCCCAGGCCTCCTGAATCCTCTGGGCAGCCCTGGCTTGTCTCTTTCACCAGCAGAAGTTGTTCCAATAACAGATATTACCTCACTCAGCTTGTCTCTCTCATATCCTGGGACCAACATGGCCACAACAACACTGCAAACAACATTGTATTTTTAAAACATTTTTCATGCTTTAGTATCAAAAGTTCTCACTTGAACACAGTTAACCCAACCTGATCTTTGGAAATATGAATTAGACCCCGTAGAGGGGTTTGTCCCTCCTTATTGCTGTTACTCCTGTCGGTTGGGGATTTTTTTATGTCTTTTTTTCTTTTTTTGAATGAAAAGGAAATGTGTTTTGTTTTACTTCAATGTTTACAAGTGTTTGCCAAGGAAAAATGGGATTATGAAGAAAAACATTTAAGTACCATGCTGGGTGTGTTAGTGTTTTGCGTTCTGCTACCACATCTGTCCCTCCTTTGCGTCGTGTTTCATAATGTTCCAGACAAGGTGGGATGAGATCATATTTGCTCAGATTGTTTAATACTCTCGGGCCTGATTCTGAAAGAGTTGAAACATTCTTAAGCCCTCATCAGGTCTGCGGGGAGCTGAGAGTGCTTGGCATGTGGCAGTAGGTTCCCAGGACCTCACAGGATCAGACCTTGAACTTAACCCCCATCCTATATCTATTTCATTCAGAGGGTAAAAACAATACACATATTTAGCCCAATAGTACTTTTATTTTTCATCCAGAAGTTTCTCCTCAACAGGCAAAATAACCGTTGTGGCTATTGACTGAGATGATGTTATAAATGACGATGCCTCCTGTGAACTATCTGAGCCATAAATGTTCAGGTCCAGGGAGGCACTAAATGCCATCCTGTTGTATTTGGAATTGCATATTCTGCAAATCCATGTTTAATTAAAATGAAACAATGAATTTTCAGTATGAATCACAATACACTAGCTTCTGGTGCCATTAAGTTCAAGTCCCAGCAGGGAGTTTCAAGACAATGCTTAATGAAACACACATTGATTTGCCCGGGGCAGGGACGGGGAGGGGGAGGTCTCTGCAATTAGCCTATTCAATTGTAGCACTTTGCAGTGAGTCTTCCAGAGTAAGGAATGGCAAAGAGCTGGGGGAAGAGAACATTTATACAGAACAGATATTTCTTGCGGCATGGTCTTCTTGCCACTTGCATCAGTTTTACACCAGTGTAACTTCACCGCAGTGAAATTACTTCTGATTTATCCTGTATATATGAGAACAGAATCAGGTCCTTGGATAACAATGGTTGTATTCTTCTGGGCAATTATTGCAGAGAGCAGGGTCTAATAAACCAAAATAATAGAATCATAGAAGATTAGGGTTGGAAGAGCCCTCAGGAGGTCATCTAGTCCAACCTCCTGCTCAAAGCAGGACCAAACCCAATTAAATCATCCCAGTCAGAGCTTTGACAAGCTGGGCCTTAAAAACCCTCTAAGGATGGAGATTCCATCACCTCCCTAGGTAACCCATTCCAGTGCTTCACCACCCTCCTAATGAAACAGTTTTTCCTAATATCCAACTTAGACCTCCCCCACTGCAACTTGAGACCTTTATTCCTTGTTCTGTCATCTGCCACCACTGAGAACAACTGAGCTCCATCCTCTTTGGAGCCCCCCTTCAGGTAGTTGAAGGCTACTATCAAAATCCCCACTCACTCTTCTCTTCTGAAGACTAAATAAACCCAGTTCCCTCAGCCTCTTCTCATATGTCATGGGCCCCATCCCCCTAATAATTTTTGTTGCCCTCTGCTGGATTCCCCCATATCAAACACTGTAGGTAGCGATTGCATGCATTGCTCCTGTGGCCCATTCCACAGAGCAGGACCTATTCAGAAACATCATGCCTCTCTAATAACTCACAGGAGGCCAGACCATCCAATCCATGTGGAAGTCCCGTGCTTCCACAGTGGCTTAAACCATGGTCCAACCCTGGTCCCTGCTAGCAGAGTGGTAATGGAGCTACACTAGCAAGGACTCATTTCATCATGCCTGCCACTCCTTAAAGGGAGATTTTAAGACCAGAAGGGGCCAAATAGATAATTTAGTCTAATATCCTGCCAAATAGATAATTTAGTCTAATATAATGTCATCCGTGTCCCTTTGAGCTTGATAACTTGCGTATGACTGACTACCTTCCAGAAAGGCATCCACTTGTCATCTGAAGACATCAAGAGATGGAGAATCCATCACTTCCCATGGCAATTTGTTCCAATGGCAAATCACCCTCAGTGTTAAGAATGTGTGTCTAATTAGAACTTAACTTCCTACCATTGATTCTTGTTATATCTTTCTTCACTAGATTGAGAAGCCCTTTGGTACCTGGTATTTTCTTCCTGTGAAAGTACTTTTACAGCACAATCAAGCCTCTTTTCAGTCTTCTTTGTGTTATGCTAAACAGATTGAGTTCTTTAAGTTTCTCACTATAAAGTTCTGTGGAAAAGACAACATATCCACAAACTGTATTATCCATTCTTATTAGAATCTCCTGGATGCATGCTCAGCTCTCCACAAGCATGGATTCTGAGTTTGATTTGAGAAGGGAACAATGCCATGGAAGAGAAGAATCTGTACATGACAGGTGCTGACTTTATACAGATGAGGGGAAGGGAGGGCACCATCTTCCCTGTAATAAAATTTTGACAAAAGAAAATGGATCATCTCTTTTAAAATCAAGGTCATCCAAAACAAGGGCCTAATCCTATAAGTTATTACATATATAATATTTTGTTACTCTGTCTATGAGTCATGTCTAAGCAGAACCACAAAGGGACGAGATTATGTTAAATTTTTCAAATGATAGTTACTATAACCCACATTACTAATTACACTTTAAACTACCTAAAAGCTGTTTGTTTACTTTTTGGATTTCATTTGCTTTGAACAAGGACATCAGAAGAATAAGCTAACTATAATAAATTTCAATTCCTTGTTCTTGCATGCTATCACAATTCCGCAGGATTTCAAGTACAAGGGAACATTTGAACGCAAAAACTTTTTCTCTGAGTCACTTTTAAATCCTGAAAAAAAATTCTGTTGAGGTTAAGGCTGCAGAACGTTTTTTCTTTTTGTAAATGCACAAAACAAAGTTTGAGTCTAAATTATTTGACTGCATCCTTTGCAAATGTGAAAGTGGCTGCTGCTGATCTCTCTAAGGCCATGGCTACACTTACATTTTTGCAGTGCTGGTAGTTACAGCTGTGGTCGTACAGCTGTGTAGGGCCAGCACAGCAATGTGGCCACACTGACAGCGACCAGCGCTGCAGTGTGGCCACATTTGCAGCATTTGCAGCACTGTTGGGAGTGGTGCATTGTGGGCAGCTATCCCAGCGTTCAAGTGGCTGCAACGTGCTTTTCAAAAGAGGGGGGTGGGGTGGAGTGTAACAGGTAGCTTGCGGGAGACAGAGAGAGTGGATTTTTGGAGCAGGCACTGTGACAGCTCCCTGCCTTACAAGTTCAAAAGAGGGGGGTGGGGTGCAGTGTGACAGGGAGTGTCGGGGAGACAGAGAGAGTGGATTTTTGGAGCAGACACTGTGAAGCTCCCTGCCTTGCAAATTCTGGCCACTTTCCCGCCACCCCTCTCCAATCACTCTTAATGTAAAAAGCTTCAACCAGATAGCAGCTTCTCCGAAGAATCTCCTCCCCCCCCGCGTCTGTTTGGTCTCCTCAAGCAAACAGCTTGAACATTCCAACCCAGCCGCTCGCTCGCTGCGCGCAGAAAAGACAGCTGGTGTTGTTTTTAATAAGTAGCTCCGGATACTCGTTTTGATATGGAATTGTGGGATACCCCTATACCCTGGAGCAATACAGCGCTGGTGAGTGTCCACATGAATGAGCGCGCTGCATGAGCGCTCTGGATATCGCTACACCCTGTGGACGGTGTACAGCCAGCGCTGCAGGAAGGGAGTTGCAGCGCTGGCTGAGCTCTGTAAGTGTGGACACCTGGTAAGTTGCAGCGCTGTAACCCCCTCACCAGCGCTGCAACTTGCAAGTATAGCCAAGGCCTGAGAGTAAGGTTTACTTCACCCACAAAGTAATTCTGTTTGATGAGGATGAAGTGCAGAGGTAGAGAAATGAAATCCATTCCACCTCTAAGCTAGGCCGAGAATATGGCCACTACTTCAGTCCCTGGCTGCAGCCCCTCTGCTCCAGGTTTGAGGTGTGTTGGTGCTACTGGATTCAATGCCAACTTACATGCAGTCTACCCTTCATTGCCATCACCTGCGCCCACTTATGCAGAGCTCCAGCTAGGATATTCTTGCTCAACCTGAATACTGGATTTAAATGGCGAAGAGGAACTAGCCCTGGTATTTCTGCACCACAGGATGGAGTTGTTTAGATCCCTCTCCACCTGATTCTGAAGTCTTTAATTCAAGCATATATTCCCACAGGCTTCACTGGGAAAGTTTTCCTGAGTAAGGTCAGAGGGATGGGACTCTCTGAAGAATATACAAAGCAGTGTTTTTGGGAGAATGCTGTCCAGTCAGTTTTATTTTATTAAATCCCTCGTTTTCGTGAGTATTATAAATGTACCACAACTAGATATGCCAGCTGGCTCTTCTCCGGTCTTCTCTTCTCCAGAAGAATCTTGGCTAGTGAAATGTTCTCTGAATGTCTTTCTAACACAATAGTAGAAACCCAGTGGCTATTTAGTAAAACAAAGAAGAAAAATAAAGGCAAGCTGTAGTGCTTGTTCAAAAATAAATATTTTAATTAAAAAAAGTATGAATTCTTCTTTCCACAAGACATGAGGATGTATATTTTGGATCTTCCCAAGTGATTTAAGCACAGCAGCCAAGCTTCAGCAGAAACATTTGTTTTGATAACTGAGGGAACAAAACAACTACTAATGCATTATGCCACTTGAAGAACTCTCGACAAACATTCCATTAGGACTACAATATGAATACATAACTGCTTTTCCTCACTTCAACATGCCACTTCTGAACATTTTTGTCATAACAAACCCCATTTTAGCTGCTTTTCATTTATCCCACTAGAATAAAAATGGCCTTTTTCCATTTATCCTGCTAGAATAAACATCTATTAATTCTCCCAGGTCACAAAACCTTCAGCTTCTGAAGGTTAAAAATGTCTGCACAGTATGCAACTCCTTTAGTGTAGTTCTGCCTTGAATCAACTCAACAGAAAGTGTCCAAATATTTGCCTGGTAATGGGAAAAATGGATGTAATTGATCCATGGCTCTTATGTACAACATCAAAGTACTTGTAGACAAGAAACTATTGTACGACAATGACTAATAACCGTATGAGGGGGTTTCCATTAACAGACACTGAAAGAAGATGATTCTGATTTGTGAGTGTCTTGTGAAAAGTTAAAAAATGTCATGAAATATACAAGGAGTTTTTCATAAAACTAAAGCCAGGGAAAGAGGAACAGCATTTATATATATGACCTTAGGATACCACCAATTAAGGTCAGATGGTATCATACGTTACCAGTCTCCAAGTGAATCCTCATGGGGAAAATAACCATAACATAATATCCAGCCAGAGTCTTTCAAACCACAGTGTTTTTGTGACAGACTTTTGGATGTCAATGACTAAACTGAACACATGAACACTTGCAAAACCTGATGGTCCCCTCCCTTACAACAGAAAATACAACTTTGAGGGGATTATTGCAGATCCCTAAGCATTCCGTTATTTCTAAATTTGCAATAGGTGAAACAATCCTATTCTTGCTATGTTTATTAATTAGACAATATATTTGTCTTCAAATCATTATTTGTTTCTGTTTCACAGATCCTCTTCCTCACCTAACATAGGTGGCTGTCATAAAGTCCTAGTTAGAGATGGACCTATGCTGCAAACTTCAGATTTGGATCTAAATTTACCCAAAATAAGGGAGCATTTCATCCAGGCTTTTCATTCATGGACATGTCTAATTGTTTCTAGGGAACATCACAAATATTTCTAGAGCTGGCTGAATAATAAAATAATTTATTTATGATTAATTATTCAATGGGGAAAAATATGGCCAAAATCCACAACAACTAGATCTAATATTTTCATGGCAGCATATGGTACAAAACTAAAGCTGAAGAAGATGTGAAGTTGTAGACTCATACAAACATGACTACATCAATGTTAAAGAGTACTAAAAATTGCTGGCAAGGGGGCTGATTCTACCACCTTTACTTACGCTTATTCTCCCTGGGAGAAATAGTGGCAGAATCAGGCCCATAGTAAAGTGTTTTTCATGCACGTTTTCACAATGATCTAAATGTCTCACTTTAAATTTCACATGGGTTTATCAAGAGTGGTCTTTTATCAGTTTCTGTTACTGTTACTGATTTTTAAATGATTCAGTTAAGGTATTAAATATGATATATCTTGTTTTTAAAATCCCATATACACATACACAATTGAGAGTAGTCACTATTACTTATTACATGCAAATTTCTTCTGTAAAGCTGGATTGTGCACTTCTCTTAGGAGGATGCATAGGGGAATAGGAGGGAACAAGGACCTCTCTGCTCCCTGCATTCCCTTATGCAGCTTGTATAAGAAGAGTACGACTATAGCCCTGACACACAATGTAGCATAGTGTTTGCATTCCAGATACTTTCACTGGAAGCAACTGGGCAGAGAGAGACAGGCCATAGGTTGAGTCATGCCTCCTCCCTACTCTCATATGCTGGAGTAGAGTTGTCTGTCGGTGGGGAAAGGGTGTGTACTGCAGCACCACAAGGCATGACACAAATGGCTCCCCATTTATGCTAAAGGGGAGTACTGGGAGGCACTGTACCTCTCCAAGACACACTATTTCTGATTTTCTCCCTGAAGTGGTACAGCTTCCTCACTGCCACTCATTATGGCCCATGCCTAAATGACACAATTTATTCTTCAGTTAGAGGCATATTCTCCCCTCGTTTTATGTGCAGAATTTCCTTTGATGCAATTAGAAATCCTATGCAAAGATAGAGGGTTAAACATGCTCTTTTGGAGACATGTGACATGGCAACTTGTCCAAGACATGCTCTTGCAAAAGAATGGGATGAAACTGGAAAAATGTAGGCCCAAAAGCTTCTCTGAATTGACATCATAGAATCCAAGTGATGTATTAACTGTTTGCTGCTCAGTGCACACTGCATTTTCCATTGCTCTGGTAAATTCAAACTCTTATTGCAAGAGGTCTAAAACAGGATATCACTGAATGACCTTTTATTCACTTTAATTAGATATGTGCACAGAAAGGATCTCACTGACTTCTCTGGGGTTTGGATCAGGCCCACTAGGAAGAAATTGATGATTAATTTAAAAGACAGCTTCTGACACATACCTATGCAACTAATCATCAGAGATCATTTGTGTTTCATAATTTCTGGGAAACAATAGGTTATGTCTTTTTGACCTGATGCACTTTGAGACGAAGTGAGTGAGTACTGAATGCCCTTGACCCACAACGTGATACGAAGTAATGCAGTCTGATCAAATACAAAAAGATGCCTTTTATATCACGCAGGGAATTTCCAGCACTAATTTGTCTCTCTCTACTTTCTTTCTTCTCAGGTTTAAGAAGACATCTGATGACATCTCAGAAAGTCCTGCTGACTATTGCCTGGGCTCTCACAACAGAGTCCCTGGTGGTAACAATAATTACCCTTGAAGGATTCAGTTCACTTCTCCAAACACATCCTCTGCATAAACACGAGTAAAGGGATTTTGTACAGTTAACTCCAAAAGTTACTACAGGTGACTAACAACAACCCCAACTCAAATCCTAAAGGACTGAGAATCAACTCCTCAGCTGTTATGAGTGGCCATAGCTCCACCAACTCCAACAGAATTATGCTGATTTTCACTAGGCTGAGGACGTGCAGAGAAAAGACAATTTTGTACATAAACAAGCACTTTAAGTAAATACAATTGTTAGTTAAAAATTGGCTCTAAATTTAAGGCATTGTAAAAACCATGTGAATTCAATCACAATGTACCTGTGAGTGTGCTTTCTGGATAAAGCCTACTGTATCTCTCAGGTAGTAGAGCTTGCCAGCTGTGTGTTTCTGCAGCTGCTTTTTATTGAAAGAGACAATAAACACTGTAGTCGTGTAAATCCCCTATAAAGAGCCAAGGCACAAGTTAAGCCTGTATCCTGCGTAGTGTTAAACAACACACCAACTCTCTAGCTGGCCTGCCTTACCTTCTAAAATGAGGATAATACTAATTCTTACCCACTGTTAACTGCTTTGAGAGCTTCTGATCCAAAGCACTTTATACCAGTAAGTTCAAAGCATTAAAAATGATTATTCCTTTATCACGTTGATCCACCTCCAATATGCCCCTCAAGCAGTTAGAAAAATTAATGGCAAGCAGTCTATTAGGAAAAGGAAAGGGTTATTGCTGATTAATTATTGTGGGCAGGGGAGGTTCTAGGGATTTAGCCACCCTAAGCAGGCTGCCTCCAGCGGTTTGCCTACGGAGGGTCCGCTGGTCCCGCGACTTTGGCAGACCTGCCGTGGGTGTGCCTGCGGGAGGTCCTTCGAAGCCGCGGGACCAGCGGACCCTCCGCAGGCACACCTGCAGGAGGTCCACCGAGGCCACGGGACCAGCGAACCCTCCGCAGGCAAACCGCCGGAGGCAGCCTGCCTGCCGCCCTCGCGGTGCTGGTAGAGCGCCCCCCGCGGCTTTCTGCCCCAAGAACATGCTTGGCGTGCTGGGGCCTGGAGCCGCCCCTGATTGTGGGCATGTGTAGTGGCAAAATGGAAGCAGACAACAACAGAAAATGTATATGGCCTGGGGGAACTTTCTCCTCATGTCATATAGTTTGTTAGATATGTTCAAAATCTGATAACTATCAGATTGTCCAAATTCTCTAAAATTCATAACATCCCAATTTCAGTGTGTAGATTTAGGCAGTTGCTGGTACCTAACTCCTGCTCCCCTAAACCTCACAATGAATTATAAAATAATTCTGGCTATTCCAAACTGAGCATCATTTTAGTGCCCTGAATATAAATCCAGAGCCAGATTTAGGGGTGCTGGGCTCAAGGTGCTGTTTTTGTTGTTAGCAACAAAAGGGAAAATAGAATGTTTGAAGTAAAATGTTTCAGGTATTTGTATGTGGATTCATTTTTCACTAACCTCCTAGAATATTCTGCAACTTTGTAGAATCTCATGGAACCTTCCAGACTTTCTGAAAACTACATTTTCCTTGAACCTCTTAGAATGTTGTCAGCCATGCCCTCACAGGTATATAAAGGATGGGGCATCACCAGTCAGTCAGAGAGTTATAAGAACCAAGTGAAGTGAAGAACTGAGTTGTGATATTAACTTTGTTTTATTGTGTAATTGTGAAAGTGTACTTGTGTTTTAAGATGTAACAAGTGTAAGTGGCGACTAATAAAGGATATATTTAATGAGATGCCAGAGATATCTATCAAACCCCATCTATGCAATAATATAAAAGAAATATTGTTACTTTTTTTGCCATGCTTAGCACATAATGTTTGATGACTTTCTAAGACTGTGGAACATAGACTTTTGCTTTCTCTAATACCGTTTGTTTTCCCTGGTAGAAAATAAAAGCTGCCCCTGAAGAAGCCTTCAGGAGCTCAATACAGGACACAAAAAGCTCAGTTGCAATCTAGTTTGCGGCAAGGGGCAAATTTGATGGGAAAATATCTGAAACAAAACAACACAGATCACTCTTTAAGGAATTAGCAGATTTACCTGAAGTTAAGGAATGGAAATGTGAGGAAAGTGATGGAGAATCATCCAGTTTTCCTGGTGGTGTAAAGGCAGATGATAATGAAGAATGTAGCTTATGTGAAAAGATGAGTAATGACAAAGAAAAATCTGGTTTACATGAAAACGATAAAGAACATTCAGCCTCACATGATGACAGAAACAGCAGTGAGAAAAATTGCAGACTGCAAATCGATACATCAGTTCCTGCTTTATAGCCAGCAATCCTAAACTTTGCCGATATTGGTCATATGATTTTGAATGGGCTGGGCAAAATCGAGGATATGTTTCCAGTAAATAAGCTGAAGCGACACTTCTCAAAGTCACACTGCAAAAGAGTGCTCAAGAATGGAGTCAATTTACTCCAAATCAATTGACAAAGAATTCTGGTTTTGTTGCAAAATATTTGACAAGAATGCCAAATTGTTGCTTGTGCTTTCTGGGTACAATTACTGGCATAACTTAGCTGAGTCTCTGAAGCAAAATGAAAAGCCACCTGGCCATTTTATGGCCTACTCCAAATAGATTGAGGTCAAATCCAGGCTCAAAGCTGAATAAATGAATAGAGGCAGAAAACCAGCAGATTATTAAGGCAGAAAACCAGCATTGGAGGAACATGCTCAAGCATCTGATCTCAATTACCTTCTTCCTTGCAAAGAACAATTTGCCTTTCTGGGTCTCATTGGATAAGTTGTTCCCTGAACATAATGGTAATTTCCTTGGTTTCGCAGAACTCCTTGGGAAATATGATGATATCATGCATGAGCACCTACACTGAGTAGTTCATAAAGACGCTATGGACCTTTACTGCAGCAAAACAATTCAAAATGAATTGACTGAGCTTATGACAAGGAAGATGCTCGATAACATATCGATGCAGCTCATCAAAGTGAAGTACTATGCTATAATAATAAACTGCACTCCCGACAGTAGGCACAGTGAAAAGATGTCATTTACAGTAAGTTATGTTG
Source organism: Chelonoidis abingdonii (assembly GCF_003597395.2). Lineage (NCBI taxonomy): Eukaryota > Metazoa > Chordata > Testudines > Testudinidae > Chelonoidis > Chelonoidis abingdonii. The sequence continues at coordinate 177,786,158 of NC_133771.1, forward strand.
ATGATGAGGATGACTGTATCCAACTTGTATTCATTGTACGGTTTGGTTACAAGGGCAGAGATGAAATGATGGGAAGCTCAGAAGAAAAATTCAAGAGTTTTTTTTTTTTTTGCTCACTCATTGATACTGCTCGAGAATCCATCGAAGAAAGGTTTGGACAAATGAAGCACCACAAAAAGACTTAGGTGGTTTTGTATGACCTTATGACCTGCCAGCAGACAGAAAACACTCTTGAACAATTGTACAGACCTTCATCGGACACTGACGTGGAATGTTTGGACATCAGTGATAAAGACCTCTGTGTTGAACTGGACAACATCTGTCACATTTTGCAACATGGGAAGCACTCTCCATTCCAAGTTGTTCAATTCATTCATGATGCAGAGCTGAAGGACACTTTTTTCCTAATGCAGGGCATGGCAAACTTTTTGGTCCAAGGGCCACATCTGGGTATGAAAATTGTATGGTGGGCCATGAATGCTCACAAAATTGGGGGTTGGGGTACAGGAGGGAATGAGGACTCCGGCTGGGCATCCAGGCTCTAAAGTGGGGCCAGAAATGAGAAGTTCAGGTGCGGGAGCGTGCTCCAGGCTGGGACTGAGGGGTTAGGAGGGCAGGAGAACGATCAGGGCTGGGGTAGGGGTTGGGGCATGGGAGAGGTTTTAGGGGTGCAGTCTCCGGGTGGCGCTCACCTCAAGCAACTCCCAGAAGCAGTGGCATATCCCCATTCTGGCTCTTACATGGAGGCACAGCCAGGCAGCTCTGCGCGCTGTCCTGTCCGCACCTACAATGGGAGCTGTGGGCGAAGCGTTTGGGCGGGGGCAGCGTGTGGAACCCCCTGGCTGCCCCTACATGTAGGAGGCGGAGTAGAGACATGCCACTGCTTCCGGGAGCCATGCAGAGTGGGGCAAGCCCCTGACCCCACTCCCCGGCTGGAGTGCTGGAGCGAGACAAGCCCCACTCCCCACTTCCCAGTGGGAGCTCGAGGGCTGGATTAAAATGTCTGGAGGGCCAGATGTGGCCCCTGAGCCACAGTTTTCCCACTCCTGTCCTAATGTGTGGATAGGTTTGAGGATTTTGCCCATGCCTCTGGTAACAGTCATGAGTGCCAAGCGCACCTTTTTTGAAGCTCGGGCTCATTAAAACATATCTTCGATCGATGATGAACAAGAAAGTAACATCACTTACTATTTTATCACTTGAAAATGTTAGGGGCCAGTCTTTGGATCTCTCTGACACTGTGCTTTAGTTCGCAAGGCAAAGGTGAGAAAAGCGACCTTTTGAACTGAAGGACTAAGGTTAACATTCTAAGGCTGTCACCTACCATAACACTATTTAACAATGGTCCACCCAATGTTGGGGCACAGTTCAATTTCTTGATGTTAGTACATTTCAGTTATTCTTAAAATTAAAAAGTTTCTATAAGCTTAGAGAAAATGATTTTTTTATTTGCTTATATATGGCATGAATAAATACAGATTTACAGATGCTAGAGTGCAAATGTATGATCTTATATGACAGCTAAATCATGCAAGAAAATCATGCATCAAAGTCATGAAATGGGCTACAAATGCATAAAAAAATAAGGTATTCAAAAGTTTAACAAATGGGGGAAGGCGCCGAAGATGCTTCTCACCTGGGGCATCATTTGGTCTAGGGCAGGCCCTGTATAAGTCTCTTGGAGTTAAACCATCTTCTACTCAAATTCTCCATCCCATCAATAGCTGACACTCCTAACATGAAGCTGTTTCTCCTAAGTGGTCCAGTAAACTCTATGTTCTTGCCAGAGACTCTGTAGTGAGCACTGGGCAACAGGAAGAATTTACACAGACCCAGGAAACATACAAGACCTCAGCAATGCAAAAATTGATTGGAATTTTCAAACTCAGATATGGAAATGCATTCTGAGTAAAGCCTGCGTTGTTCCACCCCCCCCCCCCGTACGCTTTTACTTAATGTAATCAAACAATTGCTATGTGAGGATAATGATGTTTGTGTGTGTGGAGACACTCAGCAGGTTTTCCAGTCAGATGCTGAGCTAGGCAGGCAGGATGCCAGCTGCCACTGGGGTAGAGGGCAGGAGGTGGAGCAGCACTAGACACAGGACAGTGGCCAGTGAGGACAGTGGAGGAGACAGAAAAACAGTTGTGGGGAAGAAGCAGCTTAATTTTACAGATGCAGAAATGTTGCCATCATGAAGGAGGTAGCACGTCTTCCATCCCCGTTAAAATGTATTACTGAGTTCCAAGATAGATGAAGGCAAAATCCTTAGATTTTTGGCTCCTATGTCGGATGGGGCCCAGATGGAGCAGTGATCCAGAGGCAGAGCAGCTGGGGCAGAACAGCACACAGTTGATTGCCTGCCACATTGGATTGGTTTGCCTCATTTGGGAAGAAGGTCATGGCATCAGGAATGGGAGGGTATCTGGAAGAGGCATCTGGAAGTTTTGGGAGGGACAGTCCTTCCCTGAAGGCTCCATAGGTGAGCTGGCAGGATGGGCAAAATATTCAATAAATCTGGGCCAACTTAGCCTTCCCCACCCTTATTTTTGTGTGAGTTCTGCTCATTACTGCTGAAGGGATTCAAACCAGCTCAAAGTGCAACAAAATTCTCTTTCTTAAAGCCTTTAACCCACTCCAGAACTTTATTTTGTTCTTTGTTGTTGTTGAGCCAAGGTCTCTCTGGGTGCATAGCTTGCCTCAGTCAGGCAATTGCTCTTTGCATAGCTTAACACTGTGCTCATGCAAATATTATTAGTAATACACAATGGGGAAAGAACACTACACGTAGTTGGCAAACATATAGTGCCAGAATCTACGTTGTTTTTAAATAGAATGTTTTCCAGGAGGCATCAGCTGCTATTTTTAATTAAAAACTAATTAAATGGAATCCAACCCAGCCTGACTGAAAAAGCTTAGCTAGTGCTGTAGTGGTTAATCACATGATAAAGATAGGATGCATGAAAGGCTTAGCCACTGAAGAGTCTGGTGGAGAATTTTTCATACGGGCTTAGTGCTCATGAAAGGCGCTGGATTGCTTCTTGGAGACGGATGGTTTCTATTCAGTTGTTGCACAGCAGACATCCCCACTGTGCTCTGTCAGTGAACCTCAATCCTAACTTGCAGGGGAGCTGGGACCAACTCTAGGGTTCGTGTGTGGGGGGGTGTCATTCCTTTTACTTTCCGATTCAACCCTGGGCTTCTCTTTTGAAATTGCCAAAAAAGTGACTAATTGGTGTCAATTACATTAGGGGTCTCCTGTCCACTGGAAACTGGACTGAAACCACTAACTCATTTCACATACACTGTCAATGAGCACCAGCAGTCACTACCAACTTGGGCTGGAATGGAACACTTTAGACGAGAGAGACTCTGCACTGTATTATCGATCTCTAAAGTAACCACTTGCCCTGCTGCTGATTTTTTCAACGAGCTCTTGGGCCTGATTCTGAACCTTTATTCAAGTAGTTCTTATAGGAGTTGTTCTATTTAAATCTGTGATGCTGTTTGCATAAGGAAGGAGTCAGGAAGTTGGACAGTCATTCCAGAGTTGGGTGAGTAATTGAATTTTTGCTTTGCTATCAGTTCCAAAAAACTGCAAAATAAAATAAAATAAAAAATGAATGACTATGAATTGCAACTGTGGATGACAATGACTAGTCATTGGGACAAAGTAAGAACACCTTTATAGCCTGAAGGTTAGAGCAATCACACAGGCTGTAAGAAGCCTAAGTGCAAATCCTTGTTCCACTATGCTGGTTATGCTCAGTGGAACATCTTCAATGGGAAAGATCAAGAGAGACCTTTCCCAAAATATCCCAAAGCCTTTTGTTAGGGAATTCTCCTGCAATGTGGGAGACCCAATTTCAAATCCATTCTCCACAATGGACAGAAGGGGGAATTGAACCTGGGTCTCCCATATCCCAGGTGAGTACTGTAAGCAGTGAGCTAAAAGTTATTAGGATGTCTTTTGCCACTGCCATTGAGTCCTGGAAAAAAAAAATGTTTTGGCAGAAAATATTTAGCAAATTCCTGTGAAATTCACAAATAGTTTTGGATCAACCAAAACTACATTTATCAGCAAAGAATCCATTTGTCTGAAAAAATTCAACCAGGTTGGATCAGACACATAGTAACCATGCCTTTTTGTCATTTTAGCTTCTAGTTGGTCACCTCAAGTGTAAGAGTACTTTGAATGGTAGTGTAGGAAGAAAAGGAGTCTTCTCCCTTCTACCTTCTTGTATGCTGTTTTTGGCTTTCTGCTAGAGATGACCTGTTGGCCTCTTTCTGACTGAGGAAAAGAAGTAAATTAATGATAAAAGCATATCCTGTAATTTGCTAGGAATGAAATATGCATCACACATTTACTGAGTGATGTGCATGAAAATCTATATACTGTACATGGCGCACAAGAAGGATTTTTTAATATAAACTGTGCCCAGAATACTAAAATGGAAACCTTGCTCTGGTTGGTCTTTATTTTTGGCTGAAGATTCCTGAAAGTTCCATAAATATTAATTTATGAAGAGTCCAGAACACAAGTGAATGTAGAACTACCCACTTTCTTGGTGTTCTCACATCGCCTTATACTATACTATTAATATTTGCTTATAAAACAGTGAAAATACTGTTAAAAAATCAAATGAGACTTTTATCATTGAAAAAGTTTGTTGTTTGCTTATTTGGGATCAGACCATGTTCCATAAGCACATGCAAATCATGTTAGAAATGAAGTACAACAGTCCCAGTTTTGACATCAGACCCATTTATTTTCTCTGAAACATTTGCCAATCTAGCAGCCAGAGATTTCAAGAGCAGCCTCAGAAGGGGAAGATTAAATGTGTGTGTGTGTTCATAAAACAATGACATCTTGTTTTCAAAGCCCTGCAAGTTTAAAATGAATATTAGAGCAGTCACATTTAAACTACAATTCCCAAGGACAACTGTTTAGCTTAAGTGCCGTTTAATGTTCTCCTAAATGGTTCCGCTGTTTAGGGTGCAATATATCTTCGAGATTAGACCTTTAATCCTTAACATTGTGCTTGCTGTGTCAAAGAGAGCTTCACGCCAGCTTCATCCTATTGGTGGGTCTTGGCCTCTCTCTCTCTCTTTTATAGGCATATGAGGAACATCAAAGTCTTATGTTTTGCCTCTCTTAATCCAAACAAAAAATCCAGTTAAAAGTGTTGTTAACTGGAAACATTAAACATTTTAAAGTGTTTTCCCCTGTTTCCCTGATTTAATTTTCACAGATTTCATAAACATGGAGAAGAAAGGTCTGAACTAGTTTACAAAGAATTTTTTTAAATGAAGAAAAAAAAAGTGACATAGCTTACTTGGATGCATTTAATGTTAATATTGATTTAAGATGGCTGTAGTTTTCATACCTCAGTGATTTAAATCGAGGACTAAAGAACTCTTTGCCCTTATAAATGTGGTACACAAAGCAGACTGTGTTTTCGCACACGGTGTTAAATCAGACAGAATATGAGCATTAAGAAATGTCACTTTTTTCCCCTGCGCTGGCAACTCAGTGGGCTGCTATTCTAACCAGAAGGACCGTCATTACTGAAGGACTCTAGTGTAACCACTGCATTGCTGCATAAGTCAATAGTTGGTTTCTGGAAGCTAGCTCTGAATTTCTTGGTCTTGGCCATGCTAGCATTTGCTCCTGGGAGGAAAATTAAATTGGCCTGTATGGCTTAAAAAGCGAAAACATCTGCCGGAATTCTGAGCAGCCTATTGTCCGAGTTCAGCAGCAGGGAGGTCGGCACTTGTTCAGCCCTGCCTCACTGCAAGACATAGTGAAAACCAAAGGGAATAATTTCCAAGGGCTTCTGGGAGAAAGATGGGGAATAATGTCATCAATCAAAAGGGGATTGAAAAAAGGCCACCCCAATGGCTTGGCTAGCTGTGCATTAGGCTACCACACAGGAAACCTAAGTTTGGGACAGAACTCTGTACTCTTTTCTCCAAAGGCCAGTGATGGACTGCAGTCATTGGAGAAAGCAGAACGCTGTGTCTGGGAAGGCTAGCTTGTGGTAGCTGGCAGTTGGAGGAACACACTGCAAGTGAAGCTAGGCTAAGTGGGTGGTGAGGAGAGGAGTCAAAAACAATGGCCCAGCCTCAACCTTTGGTTAAAAGAAACCCCACAACCTCAGCTGATCTAATTCAATAACCTGAATGCCTGCTTAGGGGAAAGAGAGTGTTACATTGGCTACTGGTCCTCATTAGGGTTGGCTGGTTGCAAAAGAGTCATTACTCATGTTGATGCCTGAGGTCCAAAGCCACACACACAAAACAAAACACCTTCCCCACACCCTCACCCCCAAATATTGGCTCTTATTTGTCACTTCTACTATCTGGAACTGTTATCCCCCAGGAGAGATTGTTTGCTCTGCAATGTGGGGTATAAAGCCAATAAGTAATACAAGAAATACATTGATTTAGAAATTTAAAAAAAAATCTCATCGCTCTGTTACTGGTGTTTTTTCTTTTTTTGTAATATCACTAGCATATCTGTAATAGAGATGGACTGCACTTTATGCTCAGGTCTAGATGCAAACACATCTGAAAACCCAAGTTTCAGTATCAGACATGATTCATATTTGGATTTGAACAAGAATAAAATATGTAGCCAAATTTCAACTGTCTGAAAGACAACTAGAATCCCAGTGTTGAATTAAAAAGCAAACAGACAAAAGAACCCACTGTAGGCATGGGGACAGATCTCCATATCTCCATCCCAGCTGATATTCTGTCACCGTGGGTGGAGGAATCTCTCAAGTCCTTAAGATTCCCTGGTGGTCCAATTTGGTCCAGGAGGAAAAACAACAACTCCTGTAGATGGAGGCACATGTTCTCACAGTCCCTTCCACTTACCATGGCTACTCAGGTCCTACCTAGGTTAAAAGCCTTTCAGATATCCCTGGAAGTGCAACTGGGCCTTCCAAAAAAAAAAAAGGTCTTTAAAGTAAAAGTCCATGAAGTCCCTGGCCACAGACACTCATTCACCCAACCATTGTTTTCTCCCTCTGTCTGAAAAATGCCTCTATCACAGAATAGTACAAGTTATTACGCTACAATAGAACCAGCCATACATCAAGATAATCAGATCCTTTTACAATATGATGTCATTACAGGGAACTGAAAGAGAAAGTTATCTTCTATAATTTATGTAAGTGTCCATTAAGGGCAGGTTCAGTTAAAAATCTGGATAGGACTCCTGTTAAAATGGAAATAAACTATTAAATGTATTAGTTTAGAAAACAAGTGATTTCTTCAGAGCCTGTGATGTTATAGATCTTACAGCCACAAATATGGCCGGTCAAAGTTCCAGGAGAGCTAAGTCTGTGGAGATAGTCAGTGAAAGGTCAATGGACCAGGCTGTTGGTCTCTCGTCCAGCCACTTGTGCAGCTCCTGCAGTGCAAGGGACTATTAAAGCTGCCCTAACAGTATCTTCTGGAATAAGGGAATCCCCAGCTGGCAGAGATCTTATATAGCTTGATTTTGTATCACCTCATCCTAGCCCTCAGTAGCACAGGGGGCATGCTGAGTGAGCAGTGTCTGGCAGAATGTAGGTAAAAGCTGCCCTGAAACTGCTACAAATTACTTTGAGGGCAGAACTGGCCACCAGCTGCAACAAGGATTGGGGGCGTGTAAAGGTGCCTTTGTCCCCTCCCCTGCCCCTCAGGTTCTGTACTAAATACATCTAAGCCAGACCAGACAATATTGTCTAACACAATGGTTAATTGGACATATTCTATCAAAAACAAGGAATCTAAGCTCATTCACTTTAGAACAGCAACCAGCATATAGAACAGTCCTGGCGTATTTTAGTTTCACTGAAGGATATGTGGACATTCAGTCCTTTGCTATAAAGTCTTTAAGATAATCTCTATATTTAAAAAAAAAAACCATAAAGAAATTCTTTTTTATATAGTGCTATTGAGATGAGTATCCAAGCCCTCAAAAATGTCAAGCGTTAATATCATTTTTTTATGTACATACATAAAGTTAAAATGATAGTTATACTAGGAAAACAGCATATTAAATTAAAATATAAAATATAATATATCAATATTAGCTTTTAAAATGTTACTATGTAAATATTACTTATTCAGACATTTGGTCAGATTCACTAGCGAACCCTAGCTGCTCAGTGCTGCTCTAGTGATGCAAAACAGTTGCTAACCCACCTTAATTGAGTGGCTAACCTGGGTTTATGGCCTCTCTGTGTTGCTGGAAAGGTGCAAAAGAGCCAGATGGTATTGTTGAATCTGGTGCTCAATCTCTTATTAATCAAAGGCCTCCAGCTAGCTCTCTCTCAGGCATTTTGTATACGTTAAAATTTTAAATACACTCTAATCAATGGCAGGTTCAGGTGCCGCAAGTACTCCTGTTCTTTTTACTCTAATCAATGTCTCTACTGCCTGTATTTAAATAGATAAAAACCTATGTGAATGAGCAGGATGCTTAAAATTTTTACAAATCTAAGTAAACTACCATTTTAGCCTGTTAAAATATCAAAACTGGTACAATCTTGATATTATGGTAACAACTTTAGGAAATCATTTGTTTAAACCAATATCTTAAATTATCATTTTTATCTATACCAGTGGTCCTCAAACTTTTCAAGGTCTTGCCTCCCCTTAGCTCTGTCCATGTGCCCCCCTCCCAGGAGCTGGGGCAGGGCCGCAGCTCCTGGGGGAAGGGGACGACACAGATAGAGGTAAGGGGGCTGAAACTGGGGCAGCAGTTGGGGGCAGGTCTGGGGCTGTGAGTGGAGCCCTGGCTGGGGGCTGAGACTGGGGGTGGGGCTGCAAGTGGAGTTCCGGCCGGGAGCGAGGTTGGGAGTAGGCCACGTGCGGGACCGGGGGTTGGAGTCATGGCTGGGGGCGGGACTGCAGCAGGACTGGGGGCAAGGCGGGGTGGGGTTGGGTGAGGCTCACTCCACGCCCCCCTTGGCGGCTGGCCCAGGCTCTGCCGCACTCCCCGAACATTCCTCTGCACCCCCTGTGGGGACACAACCCACAGTTTGGGGACCTCCGATCTATACTAAGAATCCATAATAAAAATTCTTGAAAGACTCAACAGAAAAGCAGATGATTGAATGGCCATGGACTACCTTAAGGTTGTCCATCCAGAACAAATTTGAGGCACATTGACTGGCAATGACAGGAAGCTTGCACTGCTGCTGCTCACGCCATGTTTGTCTGGTGGATAAAATTACAGGAATTCAGCCTCTAGCACTATAAGTCTGGCACCTTTCTCCAGCACTAAATTCATTTAAAATACATTTATATGCTACTTCTTTATATTATATATAAAAAGAACATCCATCTATTTATCTAGGACCTGAGAAGGTCATACAAAAAAAAGTCTAAGAACAAATCCCCTTTCCATGACACTGTTAATTAAAATAGCATTCTTAAAAATTGGTTTAGAAAATTAATACAGAAAACCACCTGCTGAGCACTTGCTTTCTCTGCGTGTCAAGGCATGACCACCCTGTTCTTACAAAACATGATTTTAAAGATAACATCTTCCTTCCTGAACGGGTTTCCCATGAACTACAAAAAGTAAGAAAAGCAGAGGCACCAGATGTAAGGAAGGATCCATTTTACTGGTAGCACATAGAAATATTCATTAATCTGAAACACACTATTGTGTGAGTGCTGAAACGGGCAGAACTTTGGGAGTCTATCTTTTCTTCCTACTCACAGCTGCAAAGATAACACTGTGTACTGTTCAACAGCTTCATAGGGAATTCTCCATAACTGTTATGTTCTTTCAATTCCCATTAAGATTTACATCCCCATTTAAAATGATGATCAATCTGCTAGAGAGGTCAAACTCTGGCATAAACCCCACCAGGAATTATAACATTAATTTGACAATATAATTCCAATTGTGATAGAGTGTATGCTAGGCTTTACAGTATGTCAGGCTGGATCACTTTTCTTTTCCCGGCCTTGCAATCGGTATGTAATGCATAGAGAAGTTTTCCCATTCAGATACATTCAGCCAACTAAAATTCTTACAGTGATGATATACATTTATGATGTATTAAAAATATCCCAAAAGCAAAAATATCTTGGGGAAGAAACACATGGACTGAGGTCCAGATCTAAAGCCTACTGAAGTCAGAGGGAACTTCTCCATAGATCGTAACGGGCTTTGGATCAAGCCCTGAATTACTTGTTTAATGATTAAACCAGCTGATGCACTGCACCAATTTACACAACAATTTTCAATATGCTAACTATAAATGTAGCAGGATGCTTCTCCTGGTTTCTTTTCAGAAACATAACTTTTGTGAAGAAAGGCTTATGCTTCTCTCATCTAGGGTGCTTAGGAAGTTAAATTCAGTGTTTCATTAGAAATAATTTCCAGATCTCTTGAATATAGCTATAGATATATTTAGAGGATGCTTTCGGCCAGCTCAGCGTCTCAAGAATCCAGCTCTCTAGTCTAAAGATAGAGTAAGCATTTGGAAAATACTGACTAAACTCTCCAGTTAACAGAAGGGGGAAAAACAGATTTCTAATAGCATCTTATGAGAGGCCACATCATGCAGTGTGCAGCACAGGAGAGCTTAAACACAGCATTTGGCAGAGAAGTCTTTTGTACTTGGAACTGAGCAATGTATGGGGGATGGGTGCCTTTAAATATGAACAAAGAATGGAGCCCTTAGCAAGAGTGGTAACTGCCAAAACTCTAGTCCTGTAAAAGAGGGATTTTAAACAGGTTTGGACTTTGCAGGCTACCTCTCAATTAACAGGAAAAAGAATTTTCTCAACCTTCTAATGGAAGTTCATGTATGCTGGGCAGTGAAAATATCAACCTTTCAGCGGCCTCCTTACATGCAAGAAGCAGAAAAGCATTTTTAAAAGTCATGCCTATTAAACATCTGTAGAGACTGATGATCTGATTTTCCTCTCCGTTACATTAATTAACTCAGGAGTAATTCCAGTGAAGTTAACAGAGTTATGCTCCACTGGTGGAAAAATGGTGTAAGTGAGACAAGACCTAGACTCAACCTTTCCAAAGAAAGTTTGCAGAACATCTGATGGCTGTAAAGCGTGCTGCAGAATAAACTGTTGTTGTTAGGTACCCGTGTACTTCTTTCCCTTTAAAACATTAGAGCCTATTAAAAGTCAGTTTTAAAAACTGTTTTGATTATCTTAGTGTGTCCAATAGTTTTACTACAGACCATTGTTATTCTTTCACAGATTAACTAGGCCATTATTCCACTGTGTGCTTTGAGGACTTTTGGATTGTAGCATCTGTGAATTTACAGTGTGTCATCACGAAGGTTATGGGTGGAAGGATATGTTTGTTGGCAAGTGAAAAAGGGGAAATATTCATTCTGAAAAAAACATTCAGATGAGGAAGGTTTGAGGATTTGGTTCAGAAAAGTACCCAAAGTGCAGATGTTTAGCTTAGCTGTGTGAACCACCTGAATCTGCAAACGGGCTGGAAACTTTATGAGTACCAGGACTCTTCTGTAAAGTTTCAGATATTTACTGCTTCTCTTTGGCAATTCCAGCCTCTCTTATTGTATTTTGTCCCAGCTGGAACTGGGAAGTATGGAGAAGAGCAAAGGTCAGAAATACCAGAAAAAGAGTTAACCAAGTTGATCTAAGGTCTTGTCTACCCATAGTTTTTGCATAGGTATAACTAATTCAGTTATAACTATGACTTTTATACCAAAATAGCTAAATCAGTCTAGCATGGATGCAGTTATATCACTATAACTGATATAACATATTCCAATAGCTAGACTGGTATAAGGGCTAATCTACACTACAAAGTTAGGTCAGCTTGACTATGTCGCTCAGGGCTGTGAAAAATGTCATGCCTTGCGTGATGCAGTGACGCTGACCTAAGCCCTGGTGTAGACATCACAATTTGATGGAAGAATTCTTCCATTGGCCTAGCTACCGCCTCTCAGAGAGGTGGAGTCACTACACCAGTGGAAGAACCCATTCTGTCACTGAAATGCCTATGCTACAGCTGTACAGATATAGTTAAAATTGTACAATTTTTGTGTGTAGACAAGGTCTATTTTCAGTGAGAGTTCAGGTATCATTAAGAACATCTTTGTATGGGCAGAAGTCTGGTCTATACATATTTTTGAAGTTTTTTTAAATACTGTAACATGCCTTTGTAGCTTTGAGAGGTAACATCCCTTGAACCAAACAAGAGGTTTCTTTAAAGGATGAAACATATTTGAGAAAACAAACTGGTACAGGAAACAACTCTTATTATGTATATTCTGAACATGCACCTAGAATCACTTCCAGTACAGATGTCTGTCATTCAGTATAAACAGAAGCTCTCCCTTGTAAAACATTATGGGAGGTAATCTAAAGAAAATGGCTTACACAGCTGTGTGCTGGTGGATCTAGGATTTTTTTACCCTGGCAACATTATAAAACTAAGGATCTTATTCAAGATTCTTTAAATAAAAGCAAACAAACTTTGAATCCCGTTAGTTAATGTTCTTCATAACTTTTATGCACCCCAACAGTGAGTTAATAAGTGCAAACCACACAAATTCCTGATCTTCATGGTTTTAAAACCCCACCTCAGCACACGCAAAAATGCAGCTGAAAAAACAGTCTAGGAAAGAAGTGATACCTTGCTGATCCTAGCACATTCAAGTGTCCTGAACTGAGCCTAAATCATTAGGCTGGGCAGCACCTATGATTCTAACACTATGGTCTTACTAACCTTCAGGGGCGGCTCAAGACATTTCGCCGCCCCAAGCCTGAGGGAGGTCCATCGGAGCTGCCTGCCACCCTCCCGGCTACCAGCAGAGCACCCCCCGCCATGCCACCCCAAGCACACGCTTGGCGTGCTGGGGCCTGGAGCCGCCCCTACTAACCTTGGATCACATTTTCCAGAGCTTCATTAGGAAAGTGCAGCCAGGGTTTCAAAACCCATGCTCTCTGTGGTGAGCCAGTAGATAAGCATCTAGATTCCACATGCAATTTTGTTTAGGAATATTTAAAGGTCACATTAAGTACCTACCTGTCTTTTGCACAATTAGGCATACTCAGAGCACACCTATTGGATTGGGCCCTGCAAGCAAGAGAGGTGGAGGAAAAATGTCTAGTTTGTCAATCCTGTTGAGACTTGGGCACCAAGCAACTCGGCAGCAGCAGGACTTAGGTGGCTTTGTGCAGGCCCACTTGCAGACATGTAGGTGCCTATGGCATTAGGTGGTAGTTGGGTGGAAGTTTTGAGGATATCAGTGGTACCTGAATATGGACCTAGGTGCCTAAAGTGGGAATTTGATGCCCAAGTCCCTTTGTGGATCTAACCTGAAGACACCAGTGGTTGTGTGGTCAGAAGCTGAGCAGAGAGAGACAAGTGTTAGTGTGTGTGTGTACGTGTGCACACACACCTAAATGGGATAGTTGAAAGGGTTTAAGATAGTGTGATAGCTGATTCCATTGTATTCTATTTAAATTCATACACCATGGCTATAAGTTATAGAGTGCCTGCTGAGCTGATGGTGGAGTAGTTTCATCAGATTCCAGTTCTTTGTGCACAGGTTGTGGTTGGTTGGTTGTTAAGCTTCCTGAATTCCTTATGGTCACTGTGCAGTTAACACTGTTGCAAATGTAGTCATGTAGTCATGTGACCACAAATAACATGCTTTCCTGCTTAAAACTGGTAACATTTACCTGGAATTTCTCAAGATGTCTTCTCCCAATTATTTTCTTAGAAATCCTATGGAATAGCTGCAGAAAAGGCCTCAGAGGTCTGTAAATTCGTACAACCACGACAATCCTACTCATTATTGTAGGCCTGCTCATTACTGAATAGATGGTTGGTAGATGGAAGAGGGCAATGGCATTGGAACAATTTTTATTGTGGGGTGCTGAAAACCATTGAACAAAACTGTAAACACTGTATATGATGGAAACCACTTCAAGCCAGGAAGTGCAGCAGCCACCCCAGCACCAGCACCCCTGGGAGAGGGTGACCTGAGATATTATTGGCTAGGCTGGCCTTACACTGACACACTTGTATATTTCCCTGCAGGTTAATGGAGTCAACAGATACAGAAACCCTCAGCTCACTGTCTCCTCTTCTACAAGGGATGCTAGCTAATATTACCACATAAAAACTACATTAAAATGTGCTTAACAGTAACTTAGGAGTCTAAACATTAGAGGGATGTTGTAATTGTCACAAATCCAAGCATCACAAGCCCAGGAACGTCAGAATTAATATTAAATTTAAAAAAAATCCAAACATGTTAAGATATACCCAATATACATTTATGGCACTAAACAACCTTAACTCACACTGCCTGCACTGACACTAGGGAATAATGTTTCTGATCCCAAATTACAAATCAGTTTAACCTAAGGACCCATTCGATTATTTTTCATTTTTCCCCCTCCTGGTGTCCATACAGGATGCTTCTCCTGTCAGTGCCTGCACACAGGAAAGCACAAGTTGCACCTAGTATAAGAGTCACTGAGCTCATGTGCTCTCAGAACCCACAGAGGAATTCTTTCTGAGTCAACCAAAACATTTACAGGGAGCTCCATCACTGCATGCCCCTCCATATGCTTTTTCCCTTCCCCTCCACCCACCATGCCATAAGCTCTGGCTTAAAACTTGCAGTATAGATCTTAATTAAATAGAATGCATCATCTGTACTCCTATTGTGTTCAACAGGAATAGCACAGAGGCATATCATTTGAGGTCTTGGGATGAAAGGCACTATATTATTAATAAATATGATTAATACTATTTTAATAATTACACCTGTTACTCTAAAGGATCCTGAAGTGCTCCACAAACTATATTATGGAGCCAAGGTTGCAGCTGAATTCTAATATAAACCTGATTTTGATCCCCACCGTCTGTATTATCAACATAATGTCACTCAGACTCAACTTGTTCTTGGATGGAGGGCAGCAGACAGATAGACATTATCAATAAGTCAAAGATGGAACATAATTCATTTACTTAAATAAGATGGAATGGATAATAAAACTATTTATTGGCTGCAGCCAGTGAAAATGGGAAAATACATGGTGAAATATGGGGAAACAGCACAGGACAAGATGAAGCTACCCAAGTGAACCTGAATAGACTGATGACAGTAGATGTGAGAGAGACAAGGTCATATCATTTATTTGACCAACTTTTGTTAGTGGAAGGTACAAAATCTTGAGCAACACAGAGCTCTTCTTCAGGTATGGGGAAGGACATCAGAATGACTGACAGCAGCAGTGAAATGTACAAAGTTGGGCTGCTTATACAGCACCATTCATTCATCTGACCTGTGGATTACTGTAGATCTACTGGGAGCATTCTCTCATCTTTTACAATGACATAGACTTTTATTATGCATCCTTATTAATTATATTTTTCTTTTGTTAACATCCCATTGTTAGCAAAAGAAAAATGACCAGTACAGGTGCAAAGAACTCAGCAGTTTGGGTTCGCAAGGCTCATGCAAACCTCTCCTCCCAATTTACTTCCTTTTTTTCTTTGGTCATTCCTGCCATGGTCTGATTTTGGGTTTCACTCACCAATGAATATCAAAACAGAAAGTAAAACTCACTCAAAACGGTGACTGTTGCATGGATTTGACTAAACCCTAAACTGGTTCAGGTTTGTTTGAAACTGGGGGCAGGTTTGTGGACATTAGGAAACCTCCTGGTGAACCTGGGCTGAACTTCAACTTACAAGAAAATACTAAACCATGCAAGTTTCAAGCAGTTTCTGATTTTGCAATGGAAATTTTAGACAGAACTAATAACCAGTTTTCATTTCTCTTACCTAATGCATTATAATCGTTGTGTATACAGCACAATCCTGTTGGCTAGATTAATCCCTGGCTTCAGTGGAGTAATATCAGGCATGAATTTGGCCAAGTAGATCTTAATTTAAGAAAGAGTTTGGTTTGAGGTTCAAGTTTATGCTAATTGCTGCTCTTTGCAGGCATGATATAGTCTGTTGAAGAACATTCTGCTGGCTTTTTCCCCAAAGGAGAATCTTAGGGTGCTGCATAAGTTTCAGAGTGCTCTAAGTTAATTATTTAAACATACACTCTGTGTTTTAAAAGCAATTCTCTTCCTGTCTTCATGCTGTGCTGATAAGGAGGCACAAGTGAAACTCTTTAATGTTTTAGGATGGAGAGATACAGTGGAAGACACCAGGGGAGTACCCAGCTCCCAGATTAACTCACCCAATGCAGCAATGTTAGAGGTCATCAGAAAGGTCTATTTAGTTACATTTTAATTAAAACACACACCTATGACCTTTCCTTTCTGAAAACAACACATTCAGGGGTAGACTATGCATGGGAGCTTTTCTCCTGCGGGTGGGGCACATTCCAAGCCCTTGCACTCACTTAGTGCAAGGACCTGGATCCTTAAAGCTGCTGGGAGTGCTACAACTTCCAAAACGCAAGAGGGGAAGGAGCTGAGAGATGGGGATGTCCTTTCAAAGGTTATGGCAACAGTCTATCTCTTCCAGAGACTCTGGGTCAAATTCTGCCCAGACTTTCACCTTGTGAAATCTGCTTGGATCAATAGGGTTACACTGCATTTAATTCAGGGCAGAACCGGCCTCAGTGCCACTGCTTTAGGTTTAAGGATCCTTTGGAGGATCCACAGGATCTGTAGCAGTGCCCCCCACACCAACCTCTACTCAGGGATGTGACTCAAAGGCACCATTGAGCTGCCACTGTTACAGTAGCCTAGTAAAAGCTGGACTGCATGCAGCCACAAATAACTATGCCTTCTTCTGACTCTTTCAATTACTTATCACACCTCTCCGGTTTCCATCCACAAACAATAGTATCAAAGCAAATATACAATTAAACCTAACTCCAGATGGAGCTACGCAGATTTACATCAACTGAGGATCTGGCCCTAAAGTCTAATCCTGCATTCCCTGCTAATCCAAAATGTCTATTGACCCAGTCTTAACCCACTCCATTACTGCATTTAATGGGTGCTGCTTATTGATCCTTCTGTAATTGATTCTCTCTGCTGCATAGATATTGGCACTATAAAACCTAATTAGGTGTTTTCACTGTTTAAATATATTCTTCTGTTAAAGGTGTGTCCTCTGTGTAACAGACAATATTTGCAAATAATAAAATTCTACTTTCAGATAGTAAAAATGTCATTTTACACACTAGTTTTAGTTTTTTACTAGAAAAAATTGAGTGATAAATTACTTCACAAACATTGGACAGTTGGGATCTTTCCATTATCAGCAACTAATTTTACCTGGTGACATAAACAAGATAAGCAGGGAGGTACTAAAGTAATTTCATCAGCTATTTCAGAAAGAGACCCCATTGTTGATTTGTGAATCAATAATTATTTTTAATCTGGAATCATTGATAAATGGCCAGCATGTAGATACCAGGTAATTTGTTTGACTCCTGGTGCCTGAAAGCTTCATGCTCAGACATCCAATGAAGTTTCTTTTGATGTCAAAAGCTTAGCAACAAAAGGGTTTTGTCTTAACTTTATGAGTTGAGCTGAAAGTCAGTGCCACTCTTTTTTTTTCCTTTTCTTTTCAGTGACTTGTGGTCATTATTACAGGTTAACCAGGTTCAATGCACATTCATGTGACAGACATATTGATGGAAGTTAGACTAGAGAATAGAAAATATAATCAGGTATGTCTCAAGTTCATTGTTAAATTACTTTTTCATTATTGTGCGTCCTAATTGTCTGCATTTTAAATTGAATGTTTTCTTTTTTCTCTTGCCCTCCCTTTCTGTTTCCCACTCTCCCTTTCTGATTCTATTTCTCTTCAGCACATCAACAGCCATAAATTGCAATAGACTGGTCACAGATCCTCACTTCTTGTGTCCAACTGGTTGAAGACAGGGAGTATTAAGTTAATCGGAGAAACTTCAACAAGTCCAACCTATCCACAATTATGTAGTTGTGACTGCTTATCCTAATCTTCTTTTCTACAATTAGAAAATATACAAGCAAAACTTTTCTTATAGGGAAACCAGAAAGCTAGCATTGCTTCCTTGCAACCTGAACCCAGGTTTTCCATGATTACCAAGCTCTCAAATACATTAACACAATCATACCAGAAACAGCTGGTGTCTACACTATACTTCCTTGATATCTTAAAAAAATACAGTCCTGTTACTTTAGAAACAGAAGCAACAACAAACAGTGAAATGAGGGGGCCAAGAAAAGTGACAGTGTTAAATGGCTGTGTCATAGCTGGCGGTGCACTAGCTGAAATTATCCAGGCCTAAAGTAGCTGAGATTGAAAATGTTCTCAATCAAGTTGCAAAACAAGAGGAAATTCCAGTAAATCATTTACTTAATGAGATCAATGTGTAACAAGGACAAAGTCAATATTAATATTTAGTTATCACCTTTTTGTTTCTGGTTTCAGAGTGATAGCTGCATTAGTCTGTATCAGCAAAAAACAAGGAGTACTTGTGGCATCTTAGAGACTAACAAATTTATTTGGGCATAAGCTTTTGTGGGCTAAAACCCACTTCATTGGATGCATGCAGTGGAAAATACAGTAGGAAGATATATATATACACAGAGACATGAAAAAATGAGTGTTGCCATACCAGCTATAATGAGACTAATCAATTAAGATGGGTTATAATTATAATCAGCAGGAGAAAAAAAAATGTTTGTAGTAATAATCAGGATGGCCCATTTCCAACAGTTGACAAGAAGGCATGAGTAACAGTAGGGGGCAAAGTTTTTAGTTCGTGTAATGACCCATCCACTCCCCATCTTTATTCAAGCCTAATTTAATGTTGTCCAGTTTGCAAATTAATTCCAATTCTGCAGTTTCTCACTGGAGTCTGTTTTTGAAGTTTTTTTGTTGGAGAATTACAACTTTTAGGCAGGGGGCATTGCTGGCACATGATGGCATATATCACATACCAGAGGCTCATTCACTTGCACATCTACCAATGTGATATACGCCATCATGTGACAACAATGCCCCTCTGCCATGTACATTGGCCAAACCGGACAGTCTCTACGCAAAAGAATAAATGGACACAAATCAGACGTCAAGAATTATAACATTCAAAAACTAGTCGGAGAAAACTTCAATCTCCCTGGTCACTCGATTACAGACCTAAAAGTCGCAATTCAGCTGCCTCCTCTGCAGCCTGCATGACAGGGAGCTTGGGAGCTGGGCTCCAGAGAGCCCAGACTCATCAGTAGGCCACCTTGGGGAAGCTGTGGACCACTGTTCCCAGGGCTTTGGGTTCCCAGTTCCTCAACAACTCACCTCATGGGCTGCCAGGTTTTCCAGGCCCCTCGGGAACATCTTTTGTTTCCAAAACACCAAAACATTAGAAAATGTGGGCATTTCCAAAACTAAAGATTGAGGAATTTCATTATGCCAAAAATATTGAGTTTTGGCTTTACATCCCTCTTCAGGATGACTTTTTTCCCAAACCTTGACATTTTTCCACAGATCTGAAATTCATTTTCCCAGCTAGCTCTAGAAACTGCATGGAAGTGACTGGAGCGTGCACCCTTGTAACCGGTTGAGGGAAGCTAGACACTGAGGGCTAAATTCAAAACCCTATGTTTGCACATACAATTCTGCTGACTTCTGTGACTCAGATTCGCCTCTCACGTAATTCATCTGAACTCAGTAGAGTTACATCATTTCAGAACCTGGGGCAAAGGGGCTGCAGGGCACCAGTGAATTGTATCCATTTAGCATAAGGCAGGCCCAAGCCTCCAGCGGCACTAGGAGAGTGCAGTCCTCACACTACTTGTAAGAGAGCGTAGCATGAGCTACTTGCTATTTCCCCCCCACTTCAGCACAGTGCCAGTCTTGCCACCTTTGGAGACTCCTGCCCTCTAAGGGGAAAGATACAGTCAAGCCCAAATTATTATTTAAAAAACAAAATGCTCTGCTTATGCACTTAAATAAAAAATACTAATATGTCTCTATTCTACAACAACTTCCATGTGAGGATCTCAGCAAGCTTTGCAACCAGTTACTTTTAACTTGAGAAAGGGCTTCTGATCTGACAGGCTGACAAGTATAATTTGGAAACCTGTTCTGATGATCAATTATCTGACTTCTCAAAGCTTTAAACAATCTGTGTGCAACTAAATTATAATTATATAGATTTTTATATAATCAATAATGTGTACTTAGTAAATGTTATCAGACAGCTAGCACTGTCAGCCAGGCTGTGGGACAGCTGCAGATAACTGATAGTAGTTGTTTTTATAGGCTAAAAAACACCTCCCAAATAATTTGAAACCATCCTAATAATTTGAAACCATCACTTCTGGTGATTCTATTAATGTCATCATAGGTTTTTGTTACACTCACTTGTGCCTTCTCATTTCAAAATTAGATAGTGAAATTTTCGGGGTAAGGGCCATGTCTGCATGTGTCTTTGTACAGCACCTACCACAACAGGGGACAAATCTTGACTGGGATCTAGTGCAATACAAATAAACAACAATAATATTAATATACTTCCCATGACACACTTTTGTAACTAAAATCAGCAGAGGTGTTCAAGCTGAAGCCCCATCAGTATAAATCAGAGAGAGTTGCTGGGAGGGAAACTCGCTTCTGTACCTTGTTCCACTAGCGCCGGGAAAATTCATATTTTGGGCTTGATGCGAAGTCCACATTTGCTGGCATTTTTGCTCCCTTTCTCTCTCCCCAAAGGCTCCCGAGGAGGGCATGGATGGATATATATAAGTACAGTCCTATTTTTATTTTGTGATTTTTAATGTAGGAGATAGGTGAAGAGAGCACAGGATGGGCATCTCTGGTTACATTTTAAAATCTAACATGTTCAGGCTTCACTTTCATTATCTTATCTCTAAGAAAAGTTTTTAAGGCCTTTTCCCTGCAACATAACATTTATAAGACTTAATGAAATGGCTATTTAGAGGCTCTCTTTTACTCATTATCTGGCACATTATAATTCTGAATTGATAAAAACAATTTTTACAAAGAGCTATTTACCTAATATGTAACTTAAAATGGCAAGATAGAAAATTCAGCTATTGCTTGCAGAAAGAGAAGTTTATTTTATTGGCATTTAGTTTTTGTGGCAAAATTACCTTAGCATGAGATAGATCTCCAGGTAGACATCTGGTACTACTGATCCCACTGACCTTGAGAGACATTCTAGGAGATGGAATCTCAGGAACAGTTGATAATTTGCTCTTAGAAAGGTTTTACTTTCGTTTATGATCAAATACTAAGTGTAAAAAAAAATATATTCTGGCAGTTAAAAATGTTGCTGTTATTCCTTTTGTGACTTCTGTGGCTAAGATACTGAATGGATTCCATAAGTGAGAACTTGTCTATATGCCAACTCCACATGGTCTTCTTTTCTTAAAAAATGTCTTTGATTTTCACAGACTCCAGCTCTGTGGACTGACTGGTGCTGAAAAAAGGCATATCCTGCTGCTACAGGAAATAGTTTTCTCAACACCACTGTATGTTATTTATTTTAATCATTACTTTAAAAAAAATCATACAAAAATCCATACAATATTGTTAGGCATATCAGGGCAGAGCGAAGTTCAAATGTACCTTTTTAGAGTTTGCCTCAACTAAACATAGAAGTTCAAAGGGTTAATGTGTTTCGAAAAGCCTTGAAAATGCTAAGTGGATTTTTTTTCT
Source organism: Chelonoidis abingdonii (assembly GCF_003597395.2). Taxonomy (NCBI): domain Eukaryota; kingdom Metazoa; phylum Chordata; order Testudines; family Testudinidae; genus Chelonoidis; species Chelonoidis abingdonii. The sequence goes on from NC_133771.1 coordinate 177,807,831, forward strand.
TAATCTAAAAATCCAAGTACTAAACGTAGCAGGACATTAAATTAGTCACGGGATTCACATTTAGAGGGAGCAGCACACAACAGGATGAATACACAGATTGTTCTGTTCAGTATCTGATTCAATCCTGTACATTTTACAGTAGGTGGTCTAATTATTGCCCTACTTAAGGTTAATGCCTACAAGCTTGAGAACTGGAGACGGGGCCAAAACTAAAAACCCAGACTCAAATACAGTCAAACCTATGCAAAATTCAGGACCCAAATCCAAATCTGAATTTTGTGATAAACTCTTAGGTCTTGTGTTCATACAGTCCAGAACCCCAGATCCAAACAGCCCCATTTGCAGATCTAAACTATGAAACTCAGACCCATGTTATCAAAAGTGAATAGTTTTCATATACAACACTCCTTCCCTTCAAGTATCAGAGGGGGAGCCGTGTTAGTCTGGATCTGTAAAAGCAGCAGAGAATCCTGTGGCACCTTATAGACTAACAGATGTTTTGGAGCGTGAGCTTTCATGGGTGAATACCCACTTCGTCAGACGCAGGTAGTGGAAATTTCCAGGGGCAGGTGTATATATATATGCTAGCAAGCAAGCTAGAGATAACGATGTTAGTTCAACCAGGAAGGATGAGGCCCTGTTCCAGCAGTAGAGGTGTGAAAACCAAGGGAGGAGAAACTGGTTCTGTAATTGGCAAGCCATTCACAGTCTTTGTTCAGTCCAGAGCTGATGGTGTCAAATTTGCAGATGAACTGAAGCTCAGCAGTTTCTCTTTGAAGTCTGGTCCTGAAGTTTTTT
>NC_133771.1:177812321-177837963 GCF_003597395.2 Chelonoidis abingdonii
AAGCCTGCGGATGGCCACCTTAAGTCTGCTATAGTGTGTGGCCAGGGAGGTTGAAGTGTTCTCCTACAGGTTTTTGTATATTGCCATTCCTGTATATCTGTTGTGTCACATTATCCTTTTCCGTAGTGACTGTCCAGTTGGCCGATTACATAGCAGAGGGGCATTGCTGATATGATGGCATATTTACATTGGTGGACGTGCATGGTGAATGAACCAGTGTGGTATGGGCTGATCTGCGTTAGGTCTGTTGATGGTGTCGCTTGGTGAGATATGTGGCCCCCCCCCCCCCCCCCCCCCCCCCCCCCCCCCCCCCCCCCCCCCCCCCCCCCCCCCCCCCCCCCCCCCCCCCCCCCCCCCCCAGAGTTGGCATCGAGGTGTTGTTGCATGGAATTGGTTCCTAGCTAGAGTTACTATGGATATGGTGTGCAGTTGCTGCGGTGAGAATACGTTCAGGTTAGGAGGTTGTTCGTGGGCAGGATTGTGCCTGCCACCATGGGCCCTATGGGAAGGAGACTCTAGAAAATATCCACCATGATTTTCAACAATCCACCCCACCATTCAACCTCAGCCTGGGACCAATCTACACAGGAGGTCCACTTTCTAGACACCACGGTTTGCAAATAAGTGATGGTCACATTAACACAGCCCTTTATCGAAAACTACGATCTGCTATGTTACCTTTCATGCCTCCACTTCCATCCGCGGCACCATCCACGATCATTATGTCTACAGCCAAGCACTGAGGTACACTGCATCTGCTCTAAACCCCTCAGACAGAGACCAACACCTACAAATCTCCACCAAGGCTATTCTCAAAACTACAATCACCCTTCACGAGGAATTGAGAAACAATCAACAGAGCCAGACGTGTACCAGAAGCCTCCTACTGCAAGAACCAAAACACAAGGGAAAGGGAAAAACCAAACAGGACTCCCTGGCATCACATTACAGCCCCCAGCTAAAACCCCTCCAACGCATCATCAGGCGATCTACAAACCCATCGGACAATGCATCCCACACTTTCACAGTCTTGAGGTGCAGGCAATCTTTGCCTACAGACAACCTGCCAACCTGAACGTATCTCACCAGGCACAACTCGCACACCGTACCATAGTTCAACTCTGAGGCTCAGGAAACATCCATGCACAAACTCGATGCCAACTTGTCCCAGCATAGCTACACCAGCTGAACACCATCATCAGGACCTACAGATTCAGCCATTTACCTACTGTTCAATTCACTGCCACGTCCACCAAGTAATATATGCATCATATGCCAGCAGTTCTGCCCCTCTGCTATGTACATCGGCCAAATGGAAGTCACTACGGAAAAGGATAAATGACACAAAATCAGATATCAGGAATGGCACATATACAAAAAACTGTAGTCGAGAACATTCAAACCTCCCCTGCGCACACTTATAAGCAGACCTTAGAGGTGGCCATCCTGCGCCAGCTAAAAACTTCAGGACTAGACTTCAAGAGAAACTGCTGAGCTTCAATTCATCTGCAAATTTGACATATCAGCTCTGGATGAACAAAGACTGTGAATGGCTTGCCATAATATTACAGAACCATTTCATCCTCCCTTGGTTTTTTCACACCTTTCTTATGCTGGAACAGGGCCTCATCCTCCTGATTTGAACTACATCGTTATCTCTAGCTCTTGCTAGGCATATTATTTAATACACCTGCCCCTGGAAATTTCCCACTACCTCGTTCTGACGAAAGTGGGTATTTCACCCGAAAGCTCACGCTCCAAAACTGTTAGTCTATAATGTGCCACAGGATTCTCTTTGCTGCTTTTCCTCCCCTTCAGCTACTTCACCATTCTAAGTGTTATGCCATACCCATATCAACTGAATTAGCTATAAGCAGAATACTTCAACCAATAGCTACGAGCACAAGTTCTCTATTACTTAAAAAATTTGACAGGCAGTTGCCCCAAGTACTGCACATTACTTAATTGTCTTGCTGGGATACCATGTATATGGCTACAGATAATAAGGATTGCCGGTGGCAGGTTTGCTACTGGAAAACTAACACAAAGAAATACTTATAGGCTACAGACTTAACGGTCAGAAGGGACCATCATGATCATCTAATCTAACCTCCTGCACATCACAGGCCACAGAACTTTGCCCACCCACTCCTGTAATAAACACAGAACCTCTGGCTGGTTACTGACATCCTCAAATCATGATTTAAAGACTTCAAGTTATAGAAATCCACCATTTGCTCTAGTTTAAACCTGCAAATGACCTGTGTCCTATGCTGCAGAGGAAAGCAAAAAAAAAAAAAAACAGCAAAAAACCCCAACCCCTCAAGAGTCTCTGCCAATCTGACTCAGGAGAAAATTCCTTCCTGACCCTAAATATGGTGATCAGTTTAACCCTGAGCATTTCAACAAGACCCAACAGCCATACAACCTGGGAAAGAATTCTCTGTTAGCAACTCAGAGCCCTCCCCATCTACTGTTCCATCACAAAGTCATGCGGATATTGTTACTAACAGCTGTAGATCGGCTACATGCCATTGTAGCAGTCTCATCATACCATCCTCTTCCATAAACTTATCCATCTCAGTCTTGAAGCCAGTTTAGGTTTTTGCCCCCCCACTGTTCCCTTTGGAGGCCTTGTTCCAAAACTTCACTTTCCTGATGGTTAGAAAACCTTTGCATATTTCAAGCCTAAACTTGCTGATGAACAGTTTTATATCCATTATCTCTCTCTTTGCAACAAGGGCACACTGTTGACTCATATCCAGCTTCTTGTCTACTGTAACCCCCAGGTCCTTTTCTGCAGAACTGCTGCCTAGCCACTTGGTCTCTAGTCTGTAGAAGTGCATGAGATTCTTCTGTCCTAAGTGCAGGACTCTTCATTTGTCCTTGCTGAACCTCATCAGATTTCTTTTGGCCCAATCATCTAATTTGTCTAGGTCTAATTTTGTCTAATTTTGTAAGAGGAAGGCCTGGAAACCCATGATGTACACAAATATGAAAAATGTGAAAGAAGATTAGCGTTATGGGTATTATCAGTAGAGCTGGGTGAATTCTTTTCAGCAAATAGTTTACTCACCAAAAAAAATTGCAGTTTTGCTCAACTCAAAAAGTATTCACAATAATAGTGTTGAGTTTGCCGAATAGTTTTGACCAAACTGAAAAAGTGAAGTGTTTCAGCAATGGCAAAGTTTTAACTTTTCATTCATAGTGGCAATTCATAGTCATTCATAATGACAATGGACTGTTACGAGAGCAGGGATTGGCAACCTTTGGCACATGACTCGCTAGGGTAGGCAGGCCAGGCCAGTTTGTTTACCTGCTGCGTCCGCAGGTTCAGCCGATTGCGGCTCCCACTGGCCACGGTTTGCTGCTCCAGGCCAATGGGGGCAGCAGTCCGCAGCGGTCAGCACATCCCTTGGCCAGCGCCACTTCCCACGGCCCCCATTGGCCTGGAGCATGGTAGATAGACGTTGTAGCATAGTGGTTTGGGCATTCACATAGGATGTGGGAGAATCAAGTCTCTGCTCCAATGACTATTTCATTATTTATACAAGGTGGAACAGCTTGAACAGGAGAGATTGGTTGTGAACCACAATGAAATATCCCAGAGCCCAGTGGAGACCCAGTTCAAATCTCTTCTACACAAAATGGGATGGGAACCTGTGAAGAGTACTTTAAGCACTAGGCCAAAGGTTAAGAGAGCTCTTCCTTTCCCAAGCATTTTGTGAATCTAGTCCTTTGCTTTTGTAAAAATGTCCCAATCAAAAAAAAAAGTCTTGAATTTTCAATATTCTGAAAATATTCATTTTTGGTTTGACCGAAAACAAAACTTTGTTCTTAATGTTTCAGAATTGCCTGCAATCTGAAAAATCCATTATTCATCCAGCTCTAATTAAGAGTTGAGGCTACATTACATCTCAAGCTGGCATTAGCCAATAGAAAGTGTTCCATGATCCTTGATTTCAGTGTGAATTATGTCAGCAGGTTTTTGAGACTCTTCCTTACACATGTTGTATTTATACATACTTACAGGGCCACAGTGCTAGAGAAAGGGCGTTTCAGATTGGGCATGTATCTAAAATGAGAAGAGACCAATACTTAGTTTCTAATATAAGAAAGGCTGTTATGGATTCACTTTTCTGAGAGACTCTTGCTTTCATGGGTCAAAATCCTCATGACAAAGACCACTCAGGAATGCCATAAGGCCTTGCAATGACTTAAGACCTTAATGAATTCTTAAACTATTTTGAAAGGTTAAGCCACCAGGAAATGTTTGCGGTGAATGTTCACTATGTTATCCAAACTGAACCTATTTCTAAAGATCAGATATTTAAGAGGTCCAGCCAAATCATGCATTGCCTTTTTAGGGTCAGGTTAGTTTCAGAAGAGGAAGATATTGTGACTACTGATTGATTTTGATAAATCCACTTTGAAACAAAAGACATTTTCCAGTACAAATGAGTTTTGGTCTGATCTAAAAAGTAGCTGAGCATAAGATTTTCTTAAAAAAATGACAACCCAGAATTAAAGCAAACTGACACTGAATTATCTGAAAAATAAACTCTATGAGCTTTCAGAAAGGCTCTCAAGAATGCTAGAATTCAGTAAATCCTTGGCAGGGTTGACAGTTACATAGAACAATATTGTATACAAACTTTTGAGAATTCCAACTAAATGAGCTGACACCATTAACAGAAGAAAAAACAAAATAAAAAAAACCCACTTAAATATTCCAATTCATTCAAAACTTTATGCTGAACCACCTAAATGCTATCTACAACCTTGCAAAACTTGAGTCAGTGCCAAAATAATGGAGACAATATTTTGAATAATCTCTGGACACCATATTTTCTTTACTACCTTAATAAACCAGCATATTCCTAGCTTGATTTTAAATAAAACATGCACAGAGATATGTTCTGTTTGAATGTAATGAAGTAACCTTATGGATAGAGAAATAACTCCCTAATTACATTTCATGTTCTCATGGTTCTTGAGTATTCATTTTCCACAAATGGAGTGGATTTATATGAGTTCACATGACAGCTCCAGCTCAGGCAGAAGTGACCACGGCTGCCAGCAAGACTACTTAGCCTTTAGACACATAGGCTAGGTAGTACTGTATGTTTAATAGAACTAGGTGTAAAGTGATGGTTCTTTTCTCACTGTTTATTGCTAAGCCAACCTGCTATAAAACATTGATCTCTCAGATACAGGAGACACATGACTCCCATGCCTCTAGGTCCAGTAGGCTTAACCTGCTGAACCCAAAGTGCTAAAAGGACTTAAAATGTAATCATTAGTAGATTTTTGCAAGCAGCTGGTAAAACAAGACTTCTAGGCAGTCAGGGTGCTTTAATTTATTTCTTAATCCTGCCAAATCAGCAGAAAAGTATTTTAACTTAGTTCCACTTTGGCAGGCGAAAGTTAGAATTCCAAAGGACACTATAATAAAAGGCATCAATAAAGTGAAGCATGATAAACTCTGTCCAGGGAAGGCAAAGTGACCATCAGCTATGAGGGCCAAACTTTTATTTCTCTTTTGAAAAATCAGAGAAATATTGTATGTCAGTTTGGCTTGGTGTTCCTGGCAATATATTTAGTTTTTCAAAACACTCAACATTTCCAGCCTCCATTGAAACCATCACAGTCTAGCGAGACAGACGGCAGACAAAAGAGATCATAAAAAAACAAACTCCTGGCTTGTGTGTCAATCAATAGTTACTGCACTGACAGGCAAATTTCAAGTCACCCATTAGTAATTGTTCACTTTTCACATTTAAAGAAATCGTCATGAGACCAGATCTTCCACTGTGCAGGCTTGCCTCTGTCAGTGCTAAGAAGAGTAGAAAATAACGGCATTAAATGTTACAGGGTAGCACTAGAGGCAACATCACAAACAAAATGAATGAATGTTTGATAGTATTTAAAAAGAATTATACAGAATATATTGTGAACAATTCCATTTATTTCTTATGTGCCTAATTAGTACATCTTATCTAGATCTGAAAAAAGTAAACTAAGTTATGACCAAAGTTTCTTGTCATTTTGCACCTAGCTACAGAATAAAATCTTCAGTGTTCAGTAATTATTCTTAGCTATTATATATGCCACAAATATAGTCCACAAGCTCATTTTCATGATGTGATTTAGATGATCTGTTTAATCTAATGCAATCTGCAGACTTGATTTCTTGCCACGTAGTGCATGCAGGAAATCCTGGAATAATATCCAAAGACTGTGCTGGACTGAATGTAAAACCTTTGGTTTAACATGCTGCCAAAAGTTTTAAAGAAACAAACTCACAAAATGAAAATCCTCTGGTGTTCTTGAAATCATAATATGCAGCATTGCCTGAGTAGGGCAATTCAACCTGCATTGAAATTTGAAATGATTTCGAGAGTCAGATGAACTACTAATTTGGTGAAAGGGATAAAAAAGGATCTCAGAAACAAAATGGTCTGGCTTTTAAAACGAAAATTGTAAAACGAATAGGAGGGGGGAAAGGTGAACGTTACCATGCTAAATTAATTTGTTTGCGGGTTTTTGGAGTTTTGCAATTTTAAAAAATCAGGATGTTATAGGAGTGCATATATTACCTGTTACTGAGTCACAAAAAAGCAAAACCAGGCCAGAGATTTAATATTGATTGCTGCAGAATTGGAACCTAGAGTGCCGTTTTACTCTGAAAATGTACTCTATAAATATGGCAGTGTTGGGTTCCATGTTCATTGCGTCTCACTGATTTCCACAGTATAAGTACAGATGTTTTTTCTAACTGCAGGCTCCAAGAACTTTGGGCTCTCGTGACCAAGCCAGTTCTTTTCATTTCACACAGCATCAAACAATCTGCAAGCTACTGGGGTTGTCCAGATGTCACTGAAGGCAAACTCTGAAGAGAACTGTGTTTCACAGGTATAGCTATAGGCAGAATTTGGCTTACAGAATCTTTATTACTGGGAATGATGCGTGATATGAAAAGAATCCAGAGTGAGGCTGTGGAGCCTACAGTTAGGAAAAATATCTTTTGAGCTGCAAACTGAGCAAACGTAATGGGAAAATTAGTGAGACATAATGAATACAAGGCCACTGTTACACTCACTTTAATATACATTGCAATTCTACAAGACTTGCCTATCAATAGCAACATTTAAGCAGCTTCATTTATAAACTCAAAGCTTAGAGCCATCCACTGGCTGAAAAGGCAGCTTTCTATAGTTGTGAAATGTACAGAATATATAACATTACCATGCTGGGTATCAGAATTAAAGATTGCACAAAAATGTAATTAATATTACCCAAACATAGTCCCACTAGCTATTCACAGCAACCTCAACCTCAACTGCTGCTTTTCAACAGGAACCCTGTATTCAGGGCCGCCCAGAGGATTCAGGGGGTCTGGGGTCTTCAGCAGTGGGGGGCCCCCTCTTCGGTGGTAATTTAGCGGTGGGGGGGCCTTCCGCCCTGGAGCGGAAGGACCCCCCACCTCCGAATTGCCAATGACGACCCGAAGCGGAAGAAGCTCTGGGATCCGGGCCCCGTGAGAGTTTTCCAGGGCCCCCGGAGAGAGTGAAGGACCCCGCTCCAGGGGCCAAAAACCTCTCGTGGGGGCCTCGGGCAAATTGCCCCACTTGCCCCCCCGGGCAGCCCTGCCTGTATTAGCAGAAACTTGAGAACTCAGTATTTTATATTACAGTGAATTTTGATGCTGAACTGCCTTTAAAATTCAACCAAGAGCCACTGTCTGCAGAATTCCCTGAATATCAGCCTACATTTTACCTGGTTTATATTTATATGCTTTGTAGCAGCAGCATTTTCAAAATCCTCTCTCTCCGCCCCTATTTACTATTACAAAAAGCAGCTATAAAACTGCAATCTCTTTCTTTTATTATAGAGTGTATGCTCCTTGGGACAGGGACCTTGTTTTAGTTATATGTAACGTGCCAATACACACTTATGGGACTATATAAAAATAATAATTGGAGGGGGCCAACAGAGGAACCTTGAATCTGAATCACTTAACCCCCCCACTCCAATTTGTTTGTTTGTTTGTTTTTTTAGAGAAATGGGATTCCTATGGGTTAGATCTTACTCCCAGTTCCAAACCCAGTCCTATAATTTTGCTTCTACATCAGACATAAAACCAGGACGATTCAATTTTCTGGTTTGGATGTGAACAAAATCTTGCATTCAAGATGGCAGAAATCTCATAGGAGCAGCTCATCTCAAAAGATTCCCATCATTTGAGATTGAAAAATCATGAGAATAGTTTGGAATATTTTCATGCCAGCAAATCCAAACCTGAATCCTAGTCCTGATTTGTCTTCAAAACTGAACCGTAATCTCCAGGGTGTGCAAGCTCTGAAATCCACCTTCTTGAGCCAACTCTAAAAATAGGATTATTTCTTTAGCATATTATTAGCCAGGATTGGTGAAATGCTCTAGCAGACACTAGCTAGTCAGGAACTGATGGTATCATATGCATCCACTCTAATCTATTTGAAATGCTGCATTCTAGATGCAGCCAGCAGTACAAATTATCTGTCCTTCAGTCTGACTGAATACCAGGTTTAGCAAACAGTTGATAAGTGGGAAATGGCTGCACAATCTCAAAATGCCAGGGGCCTTTGTTTTCCTTAGAAACCATGTTTGTCTTCACTTTCATCAGCTACCAACTACTATGTTTCATATGTTCTTTTTTTTTTATTCAATATCACGTTCTGAGGATAAACTGCAACCTTCCTGTGGAACAGTAAGAGTAACATGACATTCCAAGATCACTGGCATATTAGTGCCTATATTCTACTTTCTACAAAGTTTTATTATCAATGGCCTGAATATAGCTTTTAACTTGTTACGTGAAAGGGTTCTGTTCTTCTCTCCTTATGTGTGTAAATGTCCTACTGACATTCATGGGAGTTGTATTCACAAGGAAGACTACAGAATCCCAAATGTGGAACACAGGCCTATACTACAAAATATGCAACAGGATCCAACCCAAAGGAAGTAACAAACAGCAGAGCTGGTCAAGGACTAATCCTGTGGGGATCCTGTTTCATCATAAGGAAAAGATTTTGGAGGTTCATTTTCATGATTCAGCATACCATCATGTTGATAATTAAGCTAAAAATGGATATCACAGGTGGTCTTTGTGGGAGTGTGCTAATGATTTTAATAAGTAAAACCATTGTGATACCTTAGCTGGTAGAATGTACCTTGCAAACTGTGGATACAGTACTGCCCTTGGAAGCATGAAGTGTGCAGCTCCTGGGGGAAATGGAGCTGTACCAACTGAGCACAAGGTTTCTGAGCCATGTTCAGGGAGCCAGGAGTAATACACTCTAAAGCATTTCTGACTTCTGCTCCAAGACCAGTAAAAGTAATACACAGGATATAATTATATGGGATGGAATGCTGGCTTAGATATCAAGGAAAAGACAATTATTTACCTGTACCGTAACTGTTTTCTTCAAGATGTGGGTGCACACATGTATTACACTCAGGTGTGCATGTACCCAGCACACCAAATCCGGACAGCTTTGCTTACCAGTAACATCAGGGCAGTCCTCTCACCCTCTGGCCCTCATAGCCCTGCCCATGACTACATAAGGGTGCCACCACTCTGACCCTTCTCAGTTCCTTCGCATCGGAATCTAAGACTGGAGACTCGGATGCAGTGGGTACAGACGGTGGGCCATGGCATACATATCTTCACCCGCATCTCAAAAAACAGTTACAGTACAGGTCAGCAAACGTATCTTCTTCTTCGAGTGGTTGCAGATGTGTATTCCACTCAAACGACTTACAAGCAGTACTGGTAGGAGGTGGAGCTCGGAATCTACTTACACAATGACTGCAGAATTGCCTGCTTCAAGTTTGCACATGACCTAGATGACTCAATAACAGCAAAATGTTTAGTTACATGATTTAGATGGGGTTGGTCCTGCTTGGAGCAGGGGGTTGGACTAGATGAGCTCTTGAGGTCTCTTCCAATCCTAATCTTCTATGATTCTAAAAGTATTACAGAAGACCACAGTATCTAAATATCACTGAGAAATATAATAGATATTGCTTGATCTTGTGTCAAATGAGCCTGTTATGTCTGTGGGCAGGGTCTGAGCTACTCCATACACCACATAATATAGGAGGTTATCCACCTGGAAATTGCCTGAGTAGAGACTGGGTGAACCTTTCATTTGATCCGCAGAGAGACAAAAAGCTGATGCAGTGAATAAAATTCTTTTCATATAGAATGCCAAGCACTGACTGTCATATGACGTATGAAGATGCTGTTCATCTGCATTTGAATGTGGCTGAGGAAAGAGTACAGGTGAGTAAATAACTGTGTATATGGAGGCCTGCCATTAGACCCAGTAGTTCACTGACGGTTTGTGCGGATGTTAGAGCAACAAGAATGTCTCTCTTTTCCCAAAAGACAGCCTAAGAGCAAGTTGCCAGAGGCTCAAACAGAGGACCCATGAGGGTGGCCCGTACAGTATTATTGTCCCATAATGTGACCGTTTCCTTCACAAGTGGAAACAGGCAGACAATACCTTTCAGAAATCTCAGTGCTTTGGAGTCTGAGAACTGCTTTTCCCTGGATGGGAGAATGGAATGTCAAGATCACTGCCAAGTGAACCCTCCATGAGGTAAGAGGCAGATCGGAGGACTTCAGATGTAATAACTAATTTGAAATGTCCTGAACACAAGCTAATAGTGGCTGAATTCCCCTAGATCAGGGGTCAGCAACCTTTCACAAGTGGTCTGCCACATCTTCATTTATTCACTCTAATTTAAAGTTTCGCATGCCAGTAATACATTTTAATGTTTTTAGAAGGTCTCTTTCTATAAGTCTACAATATATATCTAAACTATTGTTGTATGTAAAGTAAATAAGGTTTTCAAAATGTTTAAGAAGCTTCATTTAAAATAAAATTAAAATGCAGAGCCCCCTGGACCTTTGGCCAGGACCCAGGCAGAGTGAGTGCTACTGAAAATCAGCTTGTCCGCCTTTGGCACACGTGCCATAGTTTGCCTATCCCTGCCCTAGATGTTTGACCAAACCAAAAACCACCACAAGAACACTGTGTAACAGCGTAAAACATCACAGTGAATGCTCCCCCAAGACCTTCTCCCCTTGCTAGCTTTCAGAGCCCAGCCTCCAGTCCAAGCCTGAATGTCTATACTGCTATTTTAATCCCATAGTGCCAGCCCAAGTCAGATGATCCGGGCTCTAAAACTGCCAGGCTGCCATGGGTCTTTTGTTTTGCAAGGTAGACATGCCCTTATCATATCTGAAGCTGAACACGAAGACAGTGCACTGGGTTGTCTGGTCACCGGGTGATCAGCCCAGGCTGGAGCAGGAATAGGCACAGGCTGGAGCAGGAACAGGGGCAGGGGCAGTCTCTCAGAACTGCCAGGCAGCTGGCAGTATTCCCAAGAAGGTAGCAATGTTGAGCAGACTGGAGAGGCTGCTTTCATTAGGACCTTATATACCTGCCTTGGGGTCACGTACTTAGACCCTTGTGAGTCCTAAGGGTCCAGCCTATTACCATTGATGGTTCATTAGGCTCAGAACACTCATCACAAGGGTCCAGTTAGTACAAAATATGATTGCCTGGCTCTCCATGGCTCAGGTCACCATGAATACATAAAGTTCCTCAACTGGCTCCACTCAGCTTCCGATGCCAGTTTAGGACTAATTAAAAACAACAACAAAAAACAAATAGTTCAAGCCCCAGCTACATCAAAGACCAAATTTCAATCTATAGACACCAATGACAGTTATGTTCCTCTGGAGAAATGCAGATCACAAAGGCAAGGAAGGGTGAAACACAGAAGAGCTTTGGGGATAAATATTTCTCAGTCAGGAGGAGGAGATCAGGCAAACCCCAAGTGTGACCATCTTTAGGAAATGATGTAAAACCTTCCTCTCTCAGAAAGCATTTTCACCATTAAAGATACTTTAATATGAACACATCCTTCTACTCTCAACCCCCTATCAGCCCAACCAAACAACACTGTTCTCTGCCAAAAAAAACTGAAAAAAATTCTACCCTAAGCAGAATTTTGACCCAGAAAGGGGAAACCTGTCAGAGACTATATGAAGTCCATTTTAAGTGGAAAGTGCTCAGACACTAAAGTGATAAGCAGTTGTATAAAACTAAAGATAGATTAGCTAGATTTCTTTTTAATTCAATTTTGACATAATTTTTCATTAAACAAGTTCAAATTTCAACTACAAAAGGACGGAAACTGAACAGCCCCTCCCCCATTTTTGTCCAGTTCTATTACTTAATTGCTATCTCTTCCTGAAAGATTCAAAATGCCCGTGGTTTTTTCAAGCCCTCTGATGGTAAGTGTTAGGGCCATCCAGTCAGGGAACAGAATCAGTATCATGTGATGTATGTGACCAAACAATTTCTAGCTAAACAACACTGATAAATATTGAACAGTCTGCAGAATCTGAAATGAATAGCTTAGATTTTACTACTTGACTATTTTAGTTGATGGAGAACAGTAATGTACAATTGATCTTACTTTGTTTCTACAGCATGTTTTCAGTGATTAGCTGCTAAAGGTGGTGGAAAGGGATATGTAAACTTAAATTGAACTTAAATATTGAACATCAAATACTTACAGCAAACTGTTCACGATCCATAGAGTAAAACTAACAAACAACAACTTGTTGAGCAAATTTAATTAAAACACACGAGTAAATCATGAAAGGGGGAGGGATAGCTCAGTGATTCGAGCATTGGTCTGCTAAACTCAGGGTTGTGAGCTCAATCCTTGATGAGGCCGTTTAAGGAACTGAGGTAAAAATTCTATTTGGTGATTGGCCCTGGTTTGAGCAGGGGGTTGGATTAGATGACCTCCTGAGGTCCCTTCCAACCCTAATATATTTAGAGATTTTAAAGGGTTTACACTTACCTTATGAGCAGGAAAAAAATAGTCTAAATTGTTCAGATAATTGAGTCACTGCAAATTATTCACTCATTTGTACAGTGGCTGAGACATAGGCCTGGATTCAAACCAACATTGAAACGTTCGCTCAGTGTAAGAAAATCAGAAGAATGAAACTTCACCGTATCTCAGTATGAAGAATGAACATTTGAAATTCTCTGGAGGTTGGTTAGCTTTAATTGTACACATAGGTTATATGGTAATGTTTCTGTTTCCTGATTGGTTGAGGATAAATCTTAAAATAGGTTTCTGGTCTGAAAACTCAAATTTTTAGTGCAAAATGCATTTTCTGGAAATACATTCTTAAAATTCATTGTCTTCATGAACATGTCTGGCAGTCAGGCTACTATGTTTTTTGTTTGTTTTTTAAAGCAGACACCTTTGCAGAGCTGAAGATAACACAGTAAAAGGACTGGTTGAAGATACAGCTCTAAATTTTCTTCCAGAACCTTTAAGAAATGGAATGTTTGACAGAGATGAGTGCAAGTCTGGCAGCATTACTTAACTGGCATTTTCAAGAGGGAAGTTTACATATCCCTTTCCACCACCTTTAGCAGCTAATCACTGAAAACATGCTGTAGAAACAAAGTAAGATCAATTGTACATTACTGTTCTCCATCAACTAAAATAGTCAAGTAGTAAAATCTAAGCTGTTCATTTCAGATTCTGCAGACTGTTTAATATTTATCAGCCACGTAGGCCCATAACTATTTCATTCCACTGAAAGGACATAGAGCAATGTGATAAATAAATGGCATGTTTTCAGTGAGAAACATTTTGCTGGCAGGGAACATTTTGCCAGGACTTGCCATCCTATGAGTAATGAACAATCCATCCATCTTTATATTTAGCAAGTTTTCCATTTCATTCCCTGCCCTTTTTAGTGTATGATTTAATTCACAGCACATAAACATTTATACAGGAACCTTGTAAAAACAAAAAAGTGCACAGTTATACTGTCAGTGTGTTTTCTGAGACAACTAAGGGCAGCTGGAGAAACTCATTTTTAAAATGAATCCATGTCCTGTGTTTGTTCTCATTGTATAATCTCTTATATTCTCTCTCTTTGCCTGACTGACTCTATTTATACAAATCTCTCTTCTCCTCTTCTTTTTTAAACTTTTGCCATTTACAAACATTGGACCTGACCCTTTGGGGTGCTGAACAGCTCTTATATAATTGCCAGTGTTTTGAAAAGTGGCTCAGGTACAATTTTGAGCTCTGTGAGGGCCTCTATGGAGCATGAAGAATGGTCCAATGGTTGGGGTGTGACCCTAAGACTTTGTGACAACCAAGTTCTGTTCCCTACTCTACCACATATTTTCTGTGTGACCAAGTCTCTAAGGCCTGAATACACAAAAGGAGTTAGGTGTCTAAGTATCTGTTTTAGGTGTCTTTGTCCCAGTCCCAATACACAAAGCTCCCCCTAATTCCTAAACTCACTCTTTGCAGTAAAAGTTCTCTATGTTTCTGCAGCAAAAGTTTTTGCAGTAAAAGTTCCCTATGTTTCTGAGCATGCACCCTGCAGCCTCCCTCTAAGCACTCGGGTGCCCATCTCTCACCTAAGCCCCAGAACAATTCTCAAATCAGGGGAAGATAGGTGTCTGGCCCTCAATTAGGGCCCAATCAAGTAGGCATGCTGAGAGGGTGCCTACCAGATTGGGCCCCTCAGGAGAGTTCACATCAAACAGCTGAAGGCGGATGAGTTCCCTCATAATTTTTAGCCCATTTGGGACATAGAAAGAGTGAGAGAGTAAGTGTGTGAAAATAACTCTACAGCCTGCTGGTTAGAGCACTTACCTGGGTGGTGAGAGACCCTGGGTCCAGTCCCTCTGTGCCAATGATCCATTGTTTATCAACAGTAAAACAACTTCAGCAGGAGAGACTGCAGGAGTCCTGCATTAGAATAGCCCATCGCCTAGTAGCTAGAGCACTCACTTTAGAGGTGGCAGATCCCTGTTCAAATCCCTTCTCCCCTTCAGGCAGAGGGGATACTTGAATGAAGGGTTGCCCACATCCCAGGTGAGTACCCTAGCCACTGGGCTAAAAGTTATGAATCTGACTTCCCCCTCCCCCAACTAAAATGCCACAGGTGTTTGGCACTAACACCAAGATAGGGTTTACACCTGAGATTCCCAAGCAGAAGGAGGTAGCCACCTGCAGCCTCGACTTCGGTGCTTATCTCTGAAACAGAAGCAGGGCTTAGAATCCCCCAGGCATCTCCTATTGCCTAGCATAGGGGACTCCCTGCACACCTTGTGGCTTTTGTGAATTGCAGCCTAAGGCACCTATCTCTCCCCATTCACTGTATAGGAGCTTGGGTGCTTAACTCAGGCTTTGTGAATTACTGTGATTTTATAGGTGCTGAGAGTCACAACGTCTGATATCTTTTGTGCGTTCAGGCCTTAGTGTCTCTGGGCCTCAGTTCCACATATGTAACATTGGGATAATACTTCCCTACCTCAGAGGTGCATTGTAAGGAAAAAGGTGTTAGAGTGTGTGAGGTGCTTAGATACTCTGGTAGGGGGAAGAGTACAGTTATATGTAAGACAGATTGTGTACACATCTTGGGGAATTTGAAATGATTTTAATATGAATTCTCAAAGTCTCAGGAGATTCAGCTAAGCAATCAGAATCCATGAAGAGAGTGTTCTTTCCCATAAAGCTTCTCCTCCCCCAACTGGTGTCTATTCCCATCGCTTACCTGGAGTTGTCTTCTTGGGAGGGGACCTAGTGGGCTACAATATTTTTATACCCAATATTCATTTTCATGGAGAAGCAACAGGCCTGTTCAGCCCTCTGGCATCTCCAGCACTTTGTCTATTGTGAGATGATGGAGGTGGGGCTTCCACTCACTCCATTGAGGGGCTTCCAGCCCCTTCCTCTCCCTCCTGGAAGATGAAGAAATGTCATTGCCCCCTTCCCTAATCCCACCCCCTTCCCCACCATGAGGCTGAACTAAGTCAATCCAGGGCTGTTGGCACACTCCATGTAACACCGTATCCAGGCTGTGGCCCTGCCCCTCCTTGGGGTATCAGCGGGTTTCAGAGTTGGGAATGAACCAGTTCACACATCTTAGATACTCGGTGAAATCCTGGCCCGACTCATTGTTTGAGATTCAAACAGGCCTCAGTTACAATCAGGTCACATTTTCAAGCTTTTCGTTGCACCTATCAGAGCCAGAAAAATAATTCTAATGATAGCTGAGATTTCCATCTAATCAGGCAATTCCAGGATCTCAGGCTTCATCCTTAGAGATCCTCCATGCACTCTCTGACAATCTGAAAAGTCAATCTGTCCCTCCCACAGATCAATTCCCTCTGCTCTCCCATTCCCCCACATCTGCCACCATGCAGTAAGTGGGCTATTGCAGTAAGAACCTTGAACCTGTGGAAACCAAAACACACTCCGTTGAGAATGGTTAGGGAGCCAAAAGGAAACACCACAGGCATTTTTATTTGTACTGGTCCGCCTCCTCTTCCCCCACCTGTCTCAAGAAATTGAGATGTTTAACGAATCTCAGTTATATACATATTCCTTGAAAAATTCCTTGACAGAAAAGAAAAAAAAAACTAGCCAGGTTCTCTCTCTTTTCCCTGGGGTGGGCACACATTGCAGTTCTAAAGCATTATCACATCAACTGCTGGCCTGAGAGGCTTGACCCAGAGCCCTGCACCAGTAAATTATTTCCCCCTGACATATGGCTTAAGGCTCAAGGATTTGAACATTTAATTGGTGCATTTTCTGCAGGGCTTTAGAGGCTTGGCAAGGTGAGATTCCTGCTAATCAGGGATACAGCCTGGAAACAGTTCCTGCTGTGCATCACTGTCAGCCTCTGCCTACAAGAATTTATTGATCTCCTTGAGCTCAAGGGACTTGTATTATCTGTGTCATGGACTAAAATCATCTCTCAGGAAAGCCATCATTCCATCTTTCAGAATTTTTATTCATCAAAAAATCATCATTCCTCTATTGCTTTTTTTGAATAAGAATTTGCTCATTCTTTTGGAGAAAATGGACACAGTTTCTTTGTGTCTGAAATTAAAACCTCTCCAAAACTTTTTGATTTTTAAGCTAGCTAATGGACAAAGAAACAGGAATATATACCCCCCAAAACATTAAAATGTAGAATAAACGTTTGCATCTCTTTAACTCTCATTCGTTACCAGACCACTGAAAAATATTAGGCTTGTTAAAAAAAAATCCCATTATACCATTTGCATGCTGTTCTTATGCTGAAATTTGAAATCTAGATTGCTGCTCTTCCTGTGAAATTCCCCACATGTTGCTGATATTTCAGTTTCTCTGGAAAAGCTTTGTTAAGGAAAAAAAAATATCACACAATTTCCACAATTCCCACTGAACTTCTTAGTAACAGTACAATCCTGCAAGCCCTCTATGCACTGAGTTCCTGCTGTAGTCAAAAGAAATTCTGCACATGGAGGAATTTCAGGATTGATGCCTAAATCTTGTATGAAGTTCTAAACAGATAAAAGCTTCATCCACTGCTATATTTTTCCAGAGCAACAATAAATATTCGATCAAAATGAGCTTTCTATTAAGAAACCAAGAAAATGAGGGAAAAATTCTGGTCTCATCGAAGAGCATAGTGTGTCTCCTTTGCAGCAAACTGCATTTGAACACAAAAAGCCTGCTATTTCTACAAAAAGGGTTGGCGAATTCTCTCCATTTAAAGATGCAGTATGAAAACAAGCCATAGCTGGTACAAGCTGCTTATGTCATGACTACTTCTATAGGTATTCCACAAAAAATTTTACTAACAGTATAAATAAATATTGAATAAAAAGGATGTTTGCTGCTATTCAACAAAGTTTCTTTCTTCTGAACAAAAATGGCTAGCAAAGGGATGAACAACATAAAATAGGATGGAGACGTTCAAAGAATAAAGTATTTATGGTCCTAACTCAGAAACTGTATGGTAGGAAAAGAAGTGTTTTTACCCCCTATTTTTTCCTTTTCACTCTGCTAAACATGTCTGATAAATTGGGAGATATACAAAATTCCCCACTTTCTCCACTCACAGCCACTGAGTATCAACATGCTCAGGAATTTTATTATTTTTCAGTTTAATAGATTCTCGAGAAGGCTTTTAGTTCTGGCATTATGTGGAAGTTTTGTGAAAGCTGGGGTAAGATAACAATCACAAGTAAAAATTCTGACATAGGTAACCTTGTGTAGTCTTTTTAAAGCCTCTTTCTCTTTCCATGTTTACACTAGCATTATCCACGACTGTGCAATGCCTTTCTCTCCTTAGTAAAGGATATTGTTCTTCAAACAAAAAGCAGGCTCATTTTGTTAAAATACATTTGACAGCTTAATCAACTCTGCAACTGGCATCTCCGGAATGTTAATTGTAATTTAGCCAGGAGATCAATTAAGAGATTCATTCATTTTCTATGTACATGGTGAAGTATTTTTTGCATGAGCAAATACCAATTTACACTTGTTAACTTCTAATAAGCTTGCTGACAACTCCAGGGATATCTCTGAAATAGATTCTTCACAGATCCAGTAAGTATATTGTTCGTCCACTCTTTAATTGTACCGAATAAGCTCTTTGACGATTAAGCAAGAATGCTTTTATCAGAAGGGATAGGAGGTGGATTCTACTATAGCTATTATTGAATACATTTTCTTGTCAACCCATCAGCTAACATTTAATTTAAAACAATTAGGACCAAATTCTGCTCTATTACAATCCTGTAAATCCAGTGCATTTTCTATTTACTCCATTTAATCCCTTACACCCTTCATTTGGCTCTTCTGTTTTTACATTGTAGGGTACTAGAAATCTCTGGGTTTTGTTGATACATTTATATAACACACTGTGTGCCTGATCAGCCTTGAAGTGAATCTTTTATCTCTGAGTTCAAACGCAAGGATGACTCAACCATGGGGTTAATATATTTGCTTTCCTGCAACTTCAAAACCACATTTTTTCCCAAAAAATTAAGTTTGTGGGCTATGCAGCACAATTAACACACATGCAGTTTACTTTTCCATGTGCAAAGTGTTGTAAATTCTCAGTAAGATACAATCTTCTGATATTAAGTTGAATGAAGAAAATATTACTAGTAGCTTTTTGTGTGCCTTGTCCAATAGTGTCCCTCTATCACACAACATAGCAATGTGTATGTAGTCAATTCCATTTGACTAATATTGTCTAGCTGTAGTGATATCAATAAACCAATTAGCTTTATCCTTTAAATCCTTCTGTAATGTTAAACATGCTATTATATTATTTTGTTTGGGCACTAGGATTCAGAAAGTAAGTAAGGGCATCAGGGAAGACTTTTGAGGACACATCTGGGGTTTGTGGGCTCAACAATGGGTGCCTATAATACATAACACAGGGCTGTGTGGTAAAGAATTTCATTTCACTTATATGACAAGCAGCCAATACAGCCCTGACATTGCAATTTGCCACACTTATTTGTTATGTTCTGCACCCCATTGAAGTCTCATACATCCTACCCACTGCCACAGGCTACTGATCTAGAACAAAGCTTGAGCAAAATATAATAAAACAGGGGTTGAGGGCAGGAGGAGAAGAATCACAATGGAGATTTTGTCATTACTGATGTTAGCAGTCCTGTTCCCACAAGAACTATAAATTCTGTATCAACTGATACTGAGTAGGAGGGATCTACTCTTGATCCACACCGAGTAGCAAGAATGGGAAAAGAAATCCCAAGGAGGATCTATGTGTGGACAAATGTGTGTGTGCTCTTTACTACATATGTACACAAACATGCTCAGAAATAGAAAGAAAGAGAATGCAGAATGGTGTGGTGTGATAAACAAGTTTTATTAACATATGTTTAAGTTGGCCACGTTACAAGTGGCAAAGTCATGAATGAGTTAAATAGATATTCCAAATGGGCGGTAATGAGATCTTTATATCATACCATCATGCATTCCATAAATGGCACAGAAAAAGTATTTTAGAAATGTTAAAGACAGATAGGTGTATTTTGTAAATACTTCTGTCTGTAAAGCCCAGGTCCCTTAATTATCATAAATCCAATTGTAAAAAATTATCTAAAATGGCTTTTAGATGTTGTAGCGAGGGGGCCCCCCTCCCCCACGCTCCTGAAGGGAATAGGCCAGAAAACCTGCGGCCCCGGGCGGAGGCCCGGCCGCCTATCCCCGACCCCCGGAAGTCAGGGGCAGGGACCGGAAGTTCAAGGCCCCCTCCACCTGTCCCCGCTCCCAGGAAGTCAAAGGGTGGGACAGGAAGTATAAAAGCCTGGCCCTGCCCTCAGTTAGGAGGAGGCTGCCAGAGAAGGCAACGCTGAGGCCTGAGCTCCGCTGGCCTGGCTTACCCTGTGCCCGTGTATCCGGAGGTACTGGCCTGACCTCCCTGGGCCATACTCAGAGAGGGCCGACTAGCCCTCTGACGCTCGGCCTGTGGAGGACTGGACCGGACCGCCCCGAGGCCCCGTGTACCCTGAGGACTGGACCGGACCCGCCGACGACTACGAACCGCGGTACCCCTGAAGCATTCTGGAACGTGCCCGCCGAACCCCGGTACCCTGAGGAGTGACCCCGACCTCCGCGCCGCAGCCTGCCGAGAACCCATGGTTGGGACCCCCGGACGACGCTGGCAAAGGGCAGGTACCCAGTGAGGGGGAGGTTGGAAGTGGCCCGGGGGCAGCCGACTCCCGTCTGGCTGCAGACTCGCCTGAGCCCATGTCAGTGTGTTTCGGTCAGGATCCCCCACTGACCATCAGCGATGCTGATCGCTGCTAGGGCCCCGGGCTGCAGCGCAGTGGAGTGGGAGGGCCTGCGTTCCCCTGCCACCCCTTTAAGGGTGGCAGACTCCCACTCCCTTTTACCTGAGGAGACCATCTACAGTGGTTGCCTTGTCGCTCAGCCCTGCTGCAAGGCCTGAGCTTAACTATGTGTGTTGCCCCGCCCTGCACAAGGGCTTGGGCTTATATATATACTGTTGTCTGTCGCTCAGCCCTGCTGCAAGGCTTGAGCCTAACTGTGTGTGTTGCCCTGCCCTGTCCAAGGGCCTGGGCTTATATAGACTCCTGGCTTCGTGCCCAGCGCGACTGACAGGGCCGGAGCCTCCTACTAACTGTTGTCGGCCCCCTCAGCACCCCAGCAAGGGATGGGCCCCAGGCCGATGGACTGCGGTGAGCCAGCGCGGCTCCCTTCCAACCCCCCCCCGTGTAGGAGGGTTGAGCCCTGGTCACGCCCAACTACACGTGTTACCAGAAGTGGGAGCTCCCTGCCCAGGATGTGGGCACGAGTCCTTGACCCCTGCGAGAAGGGCGCGGGCGGGGGACCGCTCTCCCCCTGGTGAAATAGACCTAACCAAGTTCCTCATGGCCCTGAAGGAGACCCAGGAACGACAACAGGCGGCCCAGCTGCAGCAGCAGCAATGCCAAGAGGCTGCCCGACTGCTGCAGCAGAAACAGCTGCTTGAACAGCTGGGGGCTCAGCAGCAGCAGCTGGTGCAGGACCTGGCAACCCGGACTCAGGAGTTTCAGCGGCAGTATCTACAACAACTAGAAGGCACGCTCCCCCGCGGCCCTGATCCCCAGTCGGGGGGGCTGGATGGGATGACACGACCTCCTCCACCAGTCCGGCTGACCAAAATGGGCCCCCATGACGACCCGGAAGTGTTCCTGGTGACCTTTGAGCGGGTGGCCCAGGTCGCTGGGTGGACCCCGGATCAGTGGGCCACCCTGCTCGCCCCTTATCTGACGGGGACGGCACAGGCCGCATACCGAGGCCTCTCCACTGAGGATGCCAGGGACTATCCCAAAGTAAAAGCGGCTATTCTGGACGCGCTAGACGTCACCCCAGAGACCTTCCGCCAGCGGTTCAGGGGCCTAACTTACGGTGCGGGTGCCAGGCCCCGGCTGATAGCTCAGGAGCTGAGGGACTTGTGCAAGTGGTGGCTCCAACCTGACTGACGAAGCCCAGAGGAACTCCTGGAGCAGATTGTCTTGGAGCAGTTTCTCCACATCCTCCCGTTCCGAGGAAGAGCCTGGGTCCTCCGGCACTGGCCCCCGACGGTGGCGGCCGCCGTCACCCTCATGGAAAACTTCCTGGCGGCCGAGACCTCGGTCGGGCCAATGCCGCGAACCCATCCCGCCGGGTCCAAGCGGCCCCACTCGGAAAGGCTAGGGAACGGCCGCGATGAAGCTCAAACCGCCCCCCGGGGACAGGAGCTCCACCTGCGGCGGCCTGAGGGCCCGATCCATCGAAGCCTTGTCCATCCCGAAGCCCGAGCAGAAAGTCCGTCCCGGAGCCCGCCCGCGAATCAACGAAATGAATCGGCCCGGCCCAGGCGGCCTGAGATCGGTCCCTGCTTCTCCTGCGGCAAACGTGGACACCTTCAACGAGACTGCCCGGCCATGGAGTGCGACTTCGGGCAGGTCTGTGCCGGAGAAGATCAGGCCCGACCCCCGCAGCCGCCCAAGGTCACTGTGCCCGTAGTCGTCAATGACTGCCAGACACGCGCCCTGGTTGATTCCGGCTGTGGGCAGATGTTGGTCCGCCAAAGCCTCGGCGTGGCTGAAGGCCCGTGGCTCGGGACGATCCACCTGCAGTGCATACATGGGGACGTACGACCATATGCCAGCACTCGAGTCTCCCTATCAGTAGGTGGAGTTACGCGGACTCTTGTGGTCGGCCTGGCCCCGCGGCTCGCCTATCCGGTGATCTTGGGGTGGGACTGGCCTGAATTCGTGGACGTTTTGCGGTCCCACTCACAGAAGGACCCAGAGATTATTCCCATCTGCAAGGGTGACCGCGCTGAGGAAGACGCCACAGAAGGGTCTGACAGGGCGGAGCCGGACCGCCAGGCCGATGCGGTGGATGAACCCCAACCGGGGATACCCGAAAGGCCTGAGGCGACCATGGATTTCTGCCGAGATCAAAGGGAGGACCCCACCTTGAACCAGATGTATGACCAGCTGGCCGCAGTCGATGGGGCCCTGATCGATCCAGGCCGTATGCAAACCTGGCCCCGCTTTGAGTTGCAGCAAGATCGTCTCTACCGCATGGACCGAGATTCCCGCACGGGAGAGGTCCGGACACAACTGGTAGTACCACATTGCCATCGGAGGGCAGTTATGAGGCTGGCTCACGATATCCCCGTGGCCGGACATTTAGGCCAGGAGAAGACCCTTGCTCGAATTTTGTCTCGCTTCTTCTGGCCCGGGGTGTACCACGAGGTGCGGAAATACTGCGCCTCCTGTCCCGAGTGCCAGCGGGCGGCGCCCGCCCGGATGGCCCCAGCCCCCTTGATCCCAATGCCCATTATGGAAACTCCGTTTGAACGGGTGGCCATGGACTTAGTGGGACCCCTCCCAAGAAGCCAGGCCGGGTTCCGCTACATTCTGGTCATAGTGGACTATGCGACCCACTTCCCCGAGGCCATTCCGCTCCGGAGCATTACCACCAGGGCCATCGCTGACGAATTAATCAAGGTCTTCACCCGAGTCGGCCTACCCTGGGAGTTACTCACTGACCAGGGGACTAACTTCACCTCCTGGCTACTACGGCAGGTCTGCACGTTACTTGGGATCAAGCAGTTACGTACCTCGGTTTACCATCGCAGACCGATGGCCTTGTGGAGCGGTTTAACCGGACTCTGAAGGATATGATGCGCAAATTCAACCCCGAGGACCTGTGCCGCTGGGACCAGTTAATTCCACCCCTGCTCTTAGCCATCCGTGAAGTGCCCCAGACCTCCACCAAGTTCTCACCCTTCGAGATGTTATATGGCCGTCGCCCGAGAGGCCTCCTGGACCTCATGCAGGAAACCTGGGAACAGACGCCTTCCCCCACGCAGGGCCTTCTGCAGTATGTGTTCCAGCTGCAAGATCCACTCAGCCAAGTAGGGGCGCTCGCCTGCGAGAACTTTAAAGCGACCCAGGAGGCCCAAGCCCAGACGTATAACCGGCGGGCGCAGGCCCGCGAGTTCCAACCCGGGGACCGGGTGTTGTTGCTCTTGCCCTCTATGGAGTCCAGGTTGCTGGCCCGCTGGCAAGGGCCCTATGAGGTGATTCGGAAAGTCGGCCCAGTCACCTACGAGGTCAACCAGCCCGACCGCCGAAAAAGAACCCAGAAATACCACGTTAACCTCCTGAAACCTTGGCAGGAGCGAGAATGGCTCTTGATTGACCCCTTCCCCCCCGAACCTGAACTGGGACCCCGGGCCGGTCTGCCCGACGATCCCACAGCGCCACAGCTCGAGGAGGCTCTAAGTGAGGAGCAGAGGAAGCAAACAGCCTGTCTCCTGCAGGCATTCTGCAAGACCTTCATCGCCCAGCCAGGCTGCAAGACCCTTGAACATCATACCATCCAGATAGAACCGGGGATGGTGATCCGGGAGGCGACCAGGCCCCTACCCCATCGGCTGCGACATGTCATAGAGGAGGAGGTACGGGCGATGTTAGAACTGGGCGTCATTGAGCGGTCACAGAGTGAGTGGCGTAGCCCCGTGGTTTTGGTCCCCAAGCCTGACGGTACCCAGCGCTTTTGCATCGACTTTCGGCGTGTCAACTCCGTGTCCAAGTTTGATGCGTACCCGATGCCGTGGGTGGACGAGCTGCTGGACCGCCTGGGCGAGGCCCGCTTCCTCACCACCCTTGATCTCAGCAAGGGCTATTGGCAAATCCCGCTTGATCCCGCCTCCCGGGAAAAAACCATGTTTGCTGCACCCTCAGGCCTCTATCACTTCACCCGGATGTCCTTCGGCCTCCATGGGCCCCCGGCAACGTTCCAGAGACTTATGGACCGTCTCCTTCGCCCGCACCATGAGTACGCTGCCGCGTACCTTGACGACGTGGTTATTTACAGCAAGTCCTGGGACGACCACCTGGAACGGGTGGCCGCGGTCCTGCGGACCCTGCGGGATGCTGGACTAACCGCCAACCCGAAGAAGTGGCGGATCGGCTGGCAAGAGACCACCTACCTCAGCTACATGATCGGCGGGGGACTGGTGCGACCGCTCGTGGGGAAGGTCCAGGCCCTAGCCGCCTGCCCGCCCCCCACCACGAAAAGACAGGTACGCCGCTTCCTTGGGTTAGCAGGTTATTATCGGAGGTTCATCCTGAGCTTTGCCTCCATTGCAGCCCCCCTAACGGACCTCCTCACTAAAGATAGCCCACGATGGATAGAATGGACCCCTGCGTGTGACTATGCCTTCCAGACCCTCAAAGATCGCCTCTGCCGGGAACCCGTCCTATACAGTCCGGACTTCAACCGAGGGTTCATCCTACAGACCAACGCCTCCGAGGTAGGATTAGGCGCAGTCCTGTCTCAGGAGGTGGAGGGCGAAGAGCACCCTGTTGTCTACCTGAGCCGGAAGCTGTTTCCACGGGAACGGCACTACGCCGTGGTTGAGAAGGAAGCCCTGGCTGTGAAGTGGGCTTGTGATGCCCTCCGATATTACCTCCTGGGGGGAACCTTCACCTTGGTTACAGACCACTCCGCGCTCCGCTGGTTGGCCCAGATGAAAAACAACAATATGCGGCTCAAGAGGTGGTATTTAGCGTTACAGCAATATGCCTTTACCGTCCGCCACCGGGCCGGTAAGGAGCATCTTAACGCTGACTTCTTGTCCCACCTTGCGGAGATGGAGGGGCCTGACCCCGAGGGACTGGGGTCAGCTTTGAGGGAGGGGGGG
>NC_133771.1:177838144-177915901 GCF_003597395.2 Chelonoidis abingdonii
GTCAGGTAACCGCCCTTGCCAGCATCGTCGGGGTCCAAATAATGGGTTCTCACAGGCTCCGCGCGGAAGTCGGGTCCACTCCTCAGGGTACGGGGTCGGTGGTCCGTCGTGCTCAGGGAAGGGCTCGGGCGTCCGGTCCATCCTCCACAGCCGAGCGTCAAAGGGCTCAGTCCGCCTCTCTGGGTACTGGCCCAGGAGGTCAGGATCAGTACCCCTCCGGATACCGGCAGGTAAGCCATCCCAGCAGGAGCTCGGGCTCATCTGGTCGCCTTCTCTGACAGCTCCTCCTACTGAGGGCTGGACCGGCTTTTATCCGTTCCTGTCCCCCCCTTGACTTCCTGGGCCGGGAAGGAGAGGGGAGGTTGGAAGTGGCCCGGGGGCAGCCGACTCCCGTCTGGCTGCAGACTCGCCTGAGCCCATGTCAGTGTGTTTCGGTCAGGATCCCCCACTGACCGTCAGCGGTGCTGATCGCTGCTAGGGCCCCGGGCTGGAGCGCAGTGGAGTGGGAGGGCCTGCGTTCCCCTGCCACCCCTTTAAGGGTGGCAGACTCCCACTCCCTTTTGCTTGAGGAGACCATCTACAGTGGTTGCCTGTCACTCAACCCTGCCGCAAGGCTTGAGCCTAACTGTGTGTGTTGCCCCGCCCTGCCCAAGGGCTTGGGCTTATATATATACTGTTGCCTTACCGCTCAGCCCTGCTGCCAGGCCTGAGCCTAACTGTGTGTGTTGCCCCACCCTGCCCAAGGGCTTGGGCTTATATATATACTGTTGCCTGTCGCTCAGCCCTGCTGCAAGGCTTGAGCCTAACTGTGTGTGTTGCCCCGCCCCGTCCAAGGGCCTGGGCTTATATAGACTCCTGGCTTCATGCCCAGCGCGACTGACAGGGCCGGAGCCTCCTACTAACTGTTGTCGGCCCCCTCAGCACCCCAGCAAGGGACGGGCCCCAGGCCGACGGACTGCGATGAGCTGGCGCGGCTCCCCTCCAACCCCCCCCGTGTAGGAGGGTTGAGCCCCGGTCACGCCCGACTACAGATGTATATAAAATATTACAGCCTTAAAGTCTGATATCACAGGTTTTTCCAGGGCTAGAAGTGAGTTGTGTGTGTCCTGCTGGAAAACTGATATAAAAATCTATAGGGTTGCAAAATATCAGACTTTGTTGCCATAATATTTAAGCTGGAAGTGGATCTGCTCTGTAATTATTAATGAATACTGTATGTTGACTTGGTTATGGGGATGTTTACTGTATTAATATATTGATTTAGTTTAATAGGTGTCTGTAAGGAAAAAGAAACACAAAGGAAAGAGAATAGCTCAAGAGAAATCACTTCTCTGCAAACTCTTGAGAGTTGTTAAGAGACACTGGGTTTGTCTACACTTACCGGAGGATCAACGGTGCATCGATTGCTGCATCAGTGGTCGATTTAAGAGGTCTAGTCACACTTTCTCTAAATCATTTGTTCCTACTGTTAAAATAAACAATACTTTTGGTTTAAAAAGGCTGTCTGGTCTGTTTATAAATCACTGGTCACAGACTCCCAAAGAGAAGTCAGACCTGCTGGGTAAGCATGGTTGATACACAGGGTACTGCAGCCCAGGACCCTCTCTGACAGTGGGAGAATTAAGGAATTCCATCCCTGAAGAGGTAAAGGCACTAGGCCTGACATTTGAGTGGGTGCACTCACGGACTAATAAGGAGGACAGAGGTGTAGTTAATGCTGTAACTTTAATGACATTTTTATTTAGAAAAAAGTCTCCCATCCCTCCCCAAAGGACTGAATATTACCCATCCTGGTCTGCAGACAAGTAGGGAACCTTTTTTTTTTTTTAAATGTGAGTGAAGTTGCTCAGTGGCTTGCATAGTTATAAGTAGGGCCCTACCAAATTCACAGTCCATTTTGGCCAATTTCACTGTTACAGGATTTAAAATATCTTAAATTTCACAGTTTCAGATATTAAAATCTCAAATTTCATGGTGTTGTAACCATGGGGATCCTGACCCAAAAAGCTGTTGGGGGTGGTCAGAGGGCTATTGTACGAGGAATCGCAGTATTGCCACCATTACTTCTGCGCTGCTGCTGGTGGCAGCGCTGCCTTCAGAGCTTGGTGGACGGAGAACAGTGGCTGCTGGCCAGGAGCCTAGCTCTGAAAGCAGCAGCACCACCACCAGCATCACAGAAATAAGGGTGGCATGGTATGGTATTGCCACCCTTACTTTTGTGCTGCTGGTGCTTGTGACGCCCTGTGAAGTAAGGGTGGCAATACCATACCATGCTACCCTCACTTTGGCACTGCTGCTGGCAGTAGCGCTGCCTTCAGAGCTGGGCTCCCAGCCAGCAGCCATGGAGCTTCCTACATCTTGGGGTGGTTTCTGGAGGTGGGTCTGACCCAGCCTCAAGAGCAGCCCATACAAGGGAAGAGGAAGTCCCATACCTCCCCAGCCTGGCCGGGACTTGCAGTTGGAACCTGGCACATGGTAAGAGCCCCTGGCTTGGGTGCCCTCAGCCCTGCCCCTGCCTGGCTCCAGGCCCAGCACATGGGGGCTAGAGTGTGTGTGTGCGTGAGACCATGGATCCTTCCTGACCATGGTGCCCATGGCAGTCGCCCTTGTTGCCAATCCGTAAGGCCAGCCCTGTCCCTCCCGCATACCAGGCCACCCTGACTTCTGCAATGCTGCTGGTGGTGGCACTGCCTTCAGAGCTAGGCACCCAGCTAGCAGATGCCACTTTCTGGCCACCTAACTCTAAAGGCAACACAGAAGTAAGGATCGCAATACAATGACTCCCCCATAATATCCTGATTTAACAGGGGGGCTAAGCTCCCTCTGTCATAAATGGATAGGTAGGTAAGGGTTAAGTTTCTTTTACCTGAAAAGGGTAACCGAACACCTGACCAGAGGACCAATCAGAGAACTGGATTGTTTAAAGTCAGGGGCGGGAATTTGTATACTCGGGGTCTTTGTTGTTTTCTTAGCTATGAGGAAACAAGTCTTCTTCTAATTCTCTCCTAATACTTCTTCTAAACATCTGTAAGTACCCAGGAACCGCAAAGTAATTCAGCTATGATGGTCTTTGGGGTGTATTTACCTGTATGTTAATTTGTTGTGCTGGTTTAATTGGGCTATCTTTTAAATCAGACTGTTTCTTTATATTTTCTTATAAGCAAGAGCCTGTATTGAGTTTCTTAATGCAAGATGATTGTTTTATATTTTCTTTCTTTTTTTCTATAAAGTTTTCTTGTTAAACCTTGTGAAAGTTCTTTTCCTAGGGAGGCAAAGGGAAAAGCCAGGCTGTGGGCTATTTTCCTATTTGGGTCCAGGGAAAGAGCAGACTACGGGGAAAGAGACGAAGAATTCTCTCTGTTCTCTGGTGGTTACAGTTTTTCCTCGTTCCTGGAGCAAGGGGGGTGGCAGAGCCCAGCTGTGGGTATTTTGCATCTCCATTGTCCTGAGGGAAGCAGAAAAGCTGGTTTCTTGGGTCACACAGGTTAGCCGCGAGGCAAGCCTGATAAGGAGGGGGAAGGGGTTATTTTCCCTGCTTTTAGCATCCAAGGGATTGGGAATCTGGGTGTCCCACCAAGGGAGGGTTGGGGACACCAGAGGGAGGAAAGGGGGGATCAGGCCCCATAGATTAATTCCTGATCTGGTGGCAGCGAGAATATCCAATCTGGGAGTGAGCTTGGGGGAGTTTCAGGTAAGCCCCCAAACTTTGGACGCAAAAGTCCAGGTTTGGGACAGGACCAGACTGGTGGACACTAAAGTCCAGGTCTGGGACTGGACGGCTAGATTACCACACCCTCTATGCCTCATGGCTGCACAGCAGGCTATCAAGGGCTGCACAGGCAGGGAGAGACACCTCTCCCCTGGCCCCAGCCCCAGAGCTGCCCCAGTGGGGAGAGGCACTATCCCCTGACTCCGTGGTGCAGAGGGAGTCTTCTCTCCCTGCCCTAGCCCCAGGGCAGACAGCACCCCAAACTCCTCACATCTCTGGCCCCACTCCAGAGCCCACACTCTCCCTACACCCTAACCCTCTCCCTGAGCCTTGACCCCCCTCTCACACTCCGAACCTCTTGGCTCCACCCCCAACACACATCACCACCATATTGGTGCACATAACAAATTTCATTCAACACATGGATGTAAAAATTTAGAGGGAACATTACAGAGGAGACCAGATTTCATGGTCCGTGAATTTGGTACAGCCCTAGTTATAAGTCTTGGGGTCATGGAAGAAATGGATTACAATATGGTAGGAAGGTGGGGTGATCAAAGATGCATGATGAATGCATTGTATAGCCCTGCAATTTAGCACATGGGTCTCACCTCTACAGATACGAGATGTATATTTTTATTTCCTTTGTGTTAAAGATCTACATTATCCTTGTGGAATGCAAATCAGAAAAGGCCATCATAAAGAGGAGTAGTCTAGCATATTCACCACTGAAGCTAACAAGTGTGAGGAGAAAAACTGTCCCTCAAAACCTCAAAGCAAAGAAAATAAATTCAGATTTTTAAAAAAATGTTTTGTTCCTCCTATTAAAAATGACAATATTTTGAAGAGATGGCCACGGACTTCTCTAAAAAGCAAGACTTTTATGCAATAATATTTTAGAGATTTTTTTAATTAACATTGATAGGTGTGGGATGAAAACCTAGACAAATTACACATCAGATTATTTATTTATTGAGTCTCTGCACACAGACTTTTCCTGCAGCCTCTGAATTAACTGAAATCAGTATAGAGTGACCAGATTGGGATGAAGAAAATATCGGGACACATGCGGGCAGGGAGATTCCCACCGGCGGAGAAAAAAAACCAAAAAATGTAGTCCCAGAGTCCCACCGGCAGAAAGAGAGAGGAAAAAAAATGGAGTCCTAGAGTCCCACTGGCAGAGAGAGAAAAGAAAAGAAAAGAAAAGAAAAGAAAAGAAAAGGAGTCCCGCCGGCACAGAGAAAGAGGGGGGAAAAAACCCAAATAAATAAATAAATGGAGTCCCGCCAGCGGAACAAAACAAAACAAAACAGGAGTGCGAAATATCAGGACAAATTGCGTCCTGACCAAACATCGATCAGAACGCGAGACAAATGCCTAAAAATTGGGAGAGTCCGGATTTTATCAAGACGTCTGGTCACCTTAGTTCAGTGGGAGATGGAACTCTTGACTAGATACAACTTTTTCTTTGAAAAAAGATGCACAAAACCTTTTAAACAAAAGCCCTACTTTTAAATGACATTTGCATCAAGCTCTTCTGAAAAGGTCTGACAGGTTTTATTTCATTTTACCCTGAGGAACACAGATGTAATTCTACCTCAGTCATGGTTGAAGTCACATTGACGTTTCCTGTCTGTGTCTGGCAACCACAGATCATACGATGAAGAGACAGGTTTAATGGAAGTTTTTACATGCTACCAAGTATAGTTTCCCATCCAGGGCTGGCTTGGTTAGGTGGTCTAAATTACCCAGCTAGCATGAGTGTTAGGTAGCTATTGCACAGGGAGCCATATATGTCAGTGTGCCTGAAATCTGGTATGTAACCTCATATTCCAGTAACAAGCTGGAGAGGCCCCTTGTTAAAAATGATGACACCAAAAGGAAAGGAAGAGTGGGATAATTTCTCTGCCTCTGATGGCATTCATTCCCCCCAATGCCGCATTCTACAAAAACCCTCTGTTTACAATACATGGCTTGTGTCTGGGACCGACCAAAATATTTTTGAAGAGCCAGTTTTCTTTTCCCTAGTCCCGCGCTGCTTCCTGCAGCCCCCATTGGCCTGGAGTGGTGAACTGCGGCCAGTGGGAGCCGCGATCGGCCAAACCTGCGGACGCGGCAGGTAAATAAGCTGGCCCAGCCCGCCAGGGGTTTTCCCTGAACAAGCGGCAGCCCTGGTTTGAGAACCACTGGGATAGACTGCACAGATGAGAGGTATTTTCAAAAATATTTCCATGGGGAAGAGAACCCCAGCCCCACCCCACAAGGCCTTCACTCCCATTTTGTATTATACAAGATGAACAGTGTGCTGCACTGTTACTATTGCACACAAAACCCTGTACTGTGAACAACACAGGCCATATCCGTGTACATTGTGTGTCTATTTGTTTGGTTATTGGCAGGGCTGGCTCCAGGCCCCAGCATTCCAAGCTGGTGCTTGGGGCGGCAATCTGCAAGGGGTGGCAGTCTGTGTGTTTTTGCCCCCAAGCAGCGCGCTGAATTGCCGCTCCGGGCGGCGGGGGCGGTCCGTGTGCCCTTAGGGCAGCTCGCACATTTCCGCGGTGGCGACAATTCAGCGGCAGCTTCTATGTTTAGCTGTCCGCGGCGGCTTCAGCTAAACAAAGAAGCTGCCGCCCAATTGCCACCGCCGCAGAAATGCGCCTACTGCCCTAAGGGCACACAGACTGCCCCCGCTGAGCGCGGCAGCAATTTGGCATGCTGCTTGGGGCGGCAAAAACTGTTGAACCAGCCCTGGTTATTAGTATTGCTATATGGAATGCTACAGGTTAACTCAGTCCTATATGACTTTGTAGCCAAGCCAGGAAGACAGACAATGTCTAACTTATTTGCCAATACTTAAATGAACAATGCAGGTGTTAATTCCTTTGAAGCCTATCCCCACCAATGTGAAATCAGAAGTCTGGCTGATCTGGAAGTGGGAGGGTTCTAGTCTGAGATCTCAGGGACTCTTCAGGTGGGAAACTAGGAACAAAGAATGGGAAAAATGTTAAAAAACTGAGCCCCAAAGCTGAGAGCATGTAAGAAGGAGATAGTAACTCCTGGGGAGACTTTGTCCCACCACCACTTCCACATGTGATGGGTGTTGGGGGTAAGTGAAACTTACCTAAACCAAATAGATCTTTTGTTGTTTTAATCCTTGTCTCTCATTGCCATGTTCCTTAGAATAAATAAATATTTTGTTTTGAAGATGCTGTGTGGGTCATTGCATTTATCTAATGGTCATAAGTCCCAAAGCAAAGTCCATAGGAAGGACCAAAACTCAAATTGAAAAATAAAAGATAGTACTTGAATTCCTGGGCTTTTCCCATGACAAATTGCAGAGGGCAGTTGTAAACATTGAAGGTATTAGAGCTTCTCAAAAAAGTAAGCAAGAATCTTTAATATAGAAAGTGTTAGGTAACCTAAATGTAAGAGTAACTACCTGGTCCCAATACAATACCCAGTCTATTTTTCAAGAAGAGAGGATAAACATTTTCAGCAACATTCAGCTTAATACAGTTTTGGTTGCCCAGGGCTATATCTTTATGATTATGTGAAAATGGGTCCATTTAAACTAGAAAACAGGAACAAATTAGTCAGTCCATCCCAGTCTGCACTCTACAAACACCACCCCTGGTGCGCAAGGGGTATGAAAGGCTACGGAGGACTTTTTGTATGTGGAATGTGTTTCTTAAAATAATGGAAACACATCATTGTCATCTTCAGTGATTCAGCATTGTCATCCCCCCCCAAAATCCAGATAGGTTCAAATCTATATCTAGAATAGTAAATCAGACATTTAAAATACTATTGTTTTTTAGATTAATATAATTCTTATGCCAACCACTTGTCCTTGTAATTTATACTGATACATGTGTCATCATGCACTTTTTGACAAGGAAGATGACCTGTTATTGATAAGATTAATCTGTAGTGATGTGTGCATATGAAAAGAGCCCTGGTAGAACTACCAATGGTAATGGCACTGGCAATAAAGTAAGTGTGCAAAGATTTGAGGTGCAGAATAACCAGTGAGCAGATATTAATAACAATCTATGGCTTAATCAAACAAGTTATTGACTGCAGTGTAGGGGGAACTGGGTGAAATTCTGTGGCCTGTGTTATGCAGGAAGTTAGACTAGATGATCTAATGGTCCTGTCTGGCCTTGGAATCTATTAATTTAAAATCAATATCTGCAAGAGTGTTTTACTGTAATTACACGTGTGGTTTTCATGTTTACAAAAAAATTGGGATTAAGATTAAAGATTTAGTACATAAAGGCCAGGAAAAATGCACTATAGATTTCAGTCTTTTTTTTTTTTTTCAGTGGACTGGCTGCACGTAATGCAACTTTGGGGGCATGAGGGCAAAGAATGGCTTAGAGATCTTAAGAGAGAATTTTGCTTTAGAACAAAGAAATTAAGAATAGCCTTCACTGCTAGTAAAAAGAGAAACTAAAACCTCAAAATCGGAATCTGGATTTCAAATAACCTAAAAGGTCAGGGCTATATGGCTCTGGGTTTTGTTTCTGGCAATTATAAAGGAAGGATGATCTTGAAGTAAAGGCATTGACTAGGACTCTGGAGATCTGTGTTCTGTTACTGCCTCAGACACAGACCTCCTGCATGTGACCTTGATCAAGTTACATGCAGACAAATTCTCTAGAGTGGCCACTGATTTGGGGTGCCTCTATTTTAAGATGTCTCAAATTGAACACCCAAAATCAAAGGCCACATTTGAAAATGCTAGCCTTAATCTCTGAGTGCCTTTAGTTCTCAGCTGTATAATCAGGATAATAATACTTCCCTATCTCATAGGGGAGTTGTGAGATTAAATTAATGAATGTGTTATTTGTATGGGATAAGCACTACAGAAAATCCTATCAACAAAGTAGATAGCTGCAATATATAAATTTAGGTCTGGGTTATACAGAGCTGAGGAGTTTGGATTAATTCCTCTCTGATTTTTAGTTTTAATCTTAGACACGCTATTGAAGAACAGGGCCTTATTTTTTCTTCCTGATTGGAAGCAGCGAAGCGCTTTACCTCACTAAGCAAAATCACATTGATACACACAGAAGGATTTGATGCTTGGTGTGGATTTTTATTTTTTTATTTATTTATTTTGAAGGACCACTGAAATGTCTGAGAATGGGCCTGATGCTGCTTCTGTTACTCACACTGAGCAGAAAATGGTAGTCAATGGAAAGATCTACTTTATGCAAGTAAGAGTTGAGATTTTTAGTTTTCCCTAAGTAAAGACTGAAGGATTTGATCAGTACTTTTTTTGTACTGCACTCACCCTCTTGTCAGAGTTTGTGAGATATTTTCTTGTTTTATTTTAAACAAAATATAAAAAAGAGTCCCTTATATTCATTGTGAATACACAAGTATTCATAGGAATGTGAAATATCCAATGCAGACTGTTGACAGAGCTACTCTGCTTTACCTCCCTGTCCTTTCAGCCTGTATATTTATCTCATTGGCTTTCTGAGACGTGTTGTCTCTCTTTGTTCTGATAAGAATAATCCTTTGATTCTTGTCCTTCCTCTGCAGTATTCACACAAAGGCTGGTGTGGGCTAACATCCATATAGCTTTCATCCCACTGAACGACAGTAAACATGCTACAGTACTATGGAAGGGCAGATCAACTGGAAGGCTTCTAAGAAAATAGGCCTGTTTCACACCGCTCAAACTGCCATTTGCTTTCATGTTACAGTGTATTCAAGTTTTAATACTTGAATATTTGCACTTTTTCTAGTGCACCCGTTGAGCCACAGTGAGAAAGGCTCTTCTGCTGGAGTGTTTAAACATCCTCCCCCTTGCACAGCCCATGCCAGAGCATCTCACACCCCTGAGTTCAGCATGGCACAATAACAAATTCCTCCCTGGTGTAATTCTGCTGACCTGAATGTCCCCATACACTTTAGCACATCCTCTTGGAAGCCAAGAATTGAAATTTATTTTTAATTATTTTAATATCCCTCCAGTAGGGTTACAGTTCTACAGGGTAGGGCTTCCCAGCCTATGGACAGGGTTATAAATGGTAGGGCTACTCAGGCAAGGGTGAGTGATATAAAAGATAGGGCTTCTCGGGGCAGGTATGGGGATATAAAGGATAGGGCTCCTCAGGGTAGGGTTCAAGTTATAAAGGGCATGGCTCCTCAGGCAAGGGTTAGGGTTTTAGGAAGTAGGGCTCTTTGGTCAGAGATTACGCTTTCGAAGGATGGAGCTCTCCCGGCTAGGGTCATAAAGGGCAGTGCTCTTTTGGCTAGGGCTAAGGTCTCAAAGGGTAGGGCCCCCATCCACTAATAGGATTAGAGATGTAAAGAGTAGGTTTCTAGGGCAAGGATTAGGATTGTAAAAGGTACGGCTCCTTTGGTTCCGGTTAGAGTTATTAGGGGTAGGACTCCTCAGGATCTGGAGATAAGGTATCGGGCTCTGCAGGCATTGGTTAGTGTTATAAAGGGTAAAGCTCTTTAGGATAGTGTAATGGTTTTAAAGGGGAGGGCTCCTCACGGTAGGTACAGGGCTATAAAAGGTAGGGCAGGTCAGGCTAAGGTTAGGGTTATGAAGGTTAGGGCTGCTCAGGCTAAGGTTAGTGTTATAAAGGGCAGGGCTCCTTGGACTAGGGTTAGGGTTTTAAATGGTAGGGCCCTTCTGTCTGGGATTAGGGCTATGGAGGACAGCGTTCCATTGACTAGGGTAAGGGTCCCCCTGCTACTGTTAGGATTTCATAGGGTTGGGCTCCTCAGGTGAGGTTTAGGTTTTCAAAGGATACAGCTCCTAAGGCTACAGTTAATGTTATAATGGGTAGGACTCTTTGGGCAAGGATTTGGATTTTCAAAGGGTAGGTATACTCCTGCTAGAGTTAGGGTTTGAAATGCTAGGGCTCCTCCAGTTAGGGTCGAAAAGGGTAGGACTCCCCAGCTAGGGTTATGATGTCAAAGGATAGGGTTCCTCCAGTTATGGTTATGTTTTGAAATGGTAGGGCTCTCCTGGCGAGGGTTAGGGTTATAAAGGATGGGGCTTGTCTGGCATGAGTTAGGTTGTCAAAGGGTAGGATCCTTAGGTGAGGGTTAGTACAGTGTTTCTCAAACTGGGGCCGCTGCTTGTGTAGGAAAAGCCCCTACTGGGCCGGGCCAGTTTGTTTACCTACCCTGTCTGCAGGTCCAGCCAACTGCGGCTCCTACCGGCTGCGGTTTGCCGCCCCAGGCCAATGAGAGCTGCTGGAAGTGGCGGCCAGTACGTCCCACGGCCTGTGCCGCTTCCAGCAGCCCCCATTGGCCTGGAGTGGTGAACCACGGCCAGTGGGAGCCGCGATCAGCCAGACCTGCAGATGGGGCAGATAAACAAACCGGCTCGGCCTGCCTCGGGTTCTCCCTACACAAGCGGCGACCCCAGTTTGAGAAACACTGAGTTAGTACTAAAAAGTGTAGAGCTCCTGCAGCCAGGATTAACGATATAAAGGGTAGGCTCCTTAGGGTAGGGCTGTTGTTTCCAAGGGTAGAACTCCTTCTGTTGGGGTTAGTGTTACAAATGGTTGGGATCCTCGGGGCAGGTTTATGGTAATCAAGGACAGGGCTCCACTGCCTAGGTTTTGGTTTTCAAAAGTGAGGGCTCCTCTGGCTAGGGTTAGCATTTCAAAATATATGATACCTCCAGTTAGGGTTAGAGTTTCAAAGGGTGAGGCTCCTCCAGCTAGGGTTAGTGATATGAAGGGTAGGGCTCCTCCAACTAGGGCTAGTGTTATAAAGGGTAGGTCTCCTTCGAGTAGGGTAAGGGTTTTAAAGGATAGAGCTTTTACATTAAGGGTTTCAATGGATAGGAGCTCCTGTGGCAAGAATTAGGCTTTCAAAAGGTAGGGCTCCTCCAGCTAGGGTTAGGGATGTAACTATTAGGTTCCTGGGGCAAGGGTTAGGATTATAAAGGGTATGGCTCCTCTTGTTACGGTTAGATTTATTAGGGGTAGGGCTCCTCTAGCTATGTATAAGGTCAAAACGGTAGAGCTCCTCTGCCTAGTTTTAGGCATATAAAATTAGGTTCCTCAGGCTAGGGTTAGGATCATAAAGAGTCAGCTCCTCTTGTTACGGGTAGATTTATTAGGGGTAAGGCTCCTCAGTCTCAGGTGATAAAGAATATGGCTCCTTAGAGAAGAGATGGATTTATGGAGGATAGGACTCTTTTGGCTACTTTTTGCATCATAAGGAGTAGGGTTCCCCATGCTAGGTTTTAGGTTATAAAGGGTAGGGCTCCTCCTGCTACTGCTAGGATTTCAAAGGGCATGGCTCCTCAGACAAGGGTGAGGGATTGTTGGGTGAAGGTTACAGTTTTAAAGGGTAGGGATTCCTAGGCTAAGGTTAGGGCTCCTCCTGCTACTGCTAGGATTTAAAAGTGTAGGGCTCCTCAGCTGAGGGTTAAGGTTTTATGGGTATGGCTTCTTGGGCGGGGGATAGGGGTTGAAAGGGTAGGGCTTCTCCTGCTAGCTCTTGGGTTTCAAAGGGTAGGGCCCTTCCAGCAAATGTTGGGGTATAAAAAGTTAGGCTCAGCTTAGGGTAATAAAGGATAGGGCTCCTCTGGTTGGATGTTAGGGTTTCAAAAGATGGGGCACTCCCAGCTAGAGTTAGGATTATAAATGATAGGGCTCCTCTGGCTAGGATAAGCAATGGTGTTTCAAAGGGTCAAGCTCCTCCAGCTAAGGTTTGGGTTTCAGAATGTAGGGGTGCTCAGGGTAAGTTTAGGTAATAAAGGGTAGGGCTCTCCTGGATAGGATTAGGGTTTCAAAAGGTAGGGCTCCTCTCACTAGGGCTAGCATTACAGAGGGTGGGACTCCCCTGGCTAGTTTGAGCATTCCAAAGGATAGGACCTCCCCGGCTAGGTTTAGCATTTTAAAGGATGGGGGTCTTCAAGCAAGGGTTATGGTTAGAAAGGGTAGGGCTCCTCCCACTATGGATAGGGTTTCAGAAAGTAGGGCTAGACTTATAAGGAGTAGGTTAGAGTTTCAAAGGGTATTTCTGGGGCAAGGTTATGGTTTTAAGTGGCAGGGTACCCCTGCCTAGGGGTAGGGTTGTAAAGGGAAGAGATCCTCAGGCAAGGGCAAGGGTAATAAAAGGTAGGACTCCTCCAGTTTGGGTTAGGGTTATAAAGGGTAGGGCTCTGCTTGACAGGGTTAGGGTTTCAAACAGGGCCACCCAGAGGATTCAGGGGGCCTGGGGCAAAGCAATTTCAGGGGCCCCTTCCATTAAAAAAAAGTTGCAATACTATCATAGATTGTTAGGGACCTCAGGAGATCATCTTGTCCAACCCCCTGCTCAAAGCAGGACCAATTCCCAAATCCCTAAATGGCCCCCTCAGGGACTGAACTCACAACCCTGGGTTTAGCAGGCCAATGCGCAAACAACTGTGCTATCCCTCCCCCCATACTATATTCTCGTGGGGGGCCCTGTGGGGCCTGGGGCAAATTGCCCCACTTGCCACACCCTCCACCTCCACCCAGGCAGCCCTGGTTTCAAAGGTAAGTCTTTCTGGTCCAAGGTTATGGTCACAGGGGCAAGAAACCCCTGGCTAAGGTTAGAGCTATAAAGGGGAGGGCTCTGCAAGCTACGGTTAGGTTTTCAAAGGGCCGGTGTTTCTGGGGGAAGGTGAATGTTATAAGGCAGTGTTTCTCAAACTGGGGCCGCTGCTTGTGTAGGGAAAGCCCCTGACAGGCCGGGCTGGTTTGTTTACCTGTCCTGTTCACAGGTCTGGCCGATCGCAGCTCCCACTGGCTGCAGTTCACTGCTCCAGGCCAAGGGACATACTGGCCAAGGGACTGCGGCGCGGGCCAAGGGATATACTGGCCTCCGCTTCCAGCAGCTCCCATTGGCCTGCAGTGGTGAACTGTGGCCAGTGGGAGCCACGATCGGCCAGACCTGTGGACAGGGCAGGTAAACAAACTAGCCCGGCCCCCCAGGGGCTTTCCCCACACAAGTGGCAGCCCAAGTTTGAGAAACACTGTTATAAGTGATAGGGCACCCCTGGCTAGGATCAGGGTTATAATGTGTAGGGCTCGTATGGCTAGACTCAGTGCACACTTTCTGCAGCAAACATTTTTGCATAAAACGATGGTGGTGAACTCATGTACATTGCACTTTTATATATAGCTCTGGCTATATAATTAGAGCTATCTGCAATATTTCAAACTTCCATGAAAACTGAAATTTCCATAAAAGATGGGAGAAACTGAAGCATTTTTTCGTTTTACTATCTCGTAGAAAAAATCCATGTCACAACTATGTTACACATTTAGAACTCAGGAAATGTTTAGCATAACTACCTTAACTCTGCCTCTTGTTTATATGCACTACAATGCAGTCTTTGATTATATCATCATACGCTATTTCCCCAATAATATGAAACACCAGACAAATTATTTCTACACCCTTGCAAACAATCATTAGAGCAATATTCACTGTTTAATAGCACACTCAAATCAAAATCAATGTTCAATAGAACACAATGTAGTATGCACTTCTCAGCAAGGTACTATTTCCATGCCAAAATTCAGCTTTCTACTGTTGCTTCAGCTATTAAATAAAATATTTATTTTTTTTATAATGGAGAAAGTGTTTTTATACCTCTCCTCATATTCCCAGAAGGCTGGACCATTTTTGCTGAAACTTTAAAAAACAAATTACAAAACATTTTAAAATCCTAAACTACCTACTTATGTATCTGGCCATTTTGTGCTACAGCAACATCCATGTATCTACAAAGACAAAAAGCTTTTGCTAAAAAGTCTGGTTGGGTTTTTTAAATAATTTTCATCAAAATTTCAAAACATTGTGACCACTTCTGGAATTTACTGGAAAATAATATTACTCCACCAATTTAGGCCCACATCTTCAAAGTCGATGGGACTACTCATCTGCTTAAAATTAAGCACATGGTAAGCGTTTGCAGGATTGGAATAAATTCTTTACCCTCTACTGCTTATGTTTAACAACTGATATTTAACAGCCTGAACCTTGTAATTATCCATTTACAATATTTAGCTGTATAGCTACATACTTATGTACTTGTAGAGCTGTTCAATTATCCATGTCAAACAATGTACATGTTGAATTTAACTATGTCGGGAATAGATTTTTTCCATGTGAAGACTATCTGTTAATATATCAAAGTTTTCACCATCTTTTCCTCTCACTGATGCTTTTGCTGGTGTTATTTTTTTTAATAACATTTGAGAAAGCCACTGTTCATAAAACACGCTTCTAGTCTCTCCCCCCTCCCCAATACCATCACTCCCAAATACTCTGAAGTATTTTATTACAGTAATTTATCACAGTATTTTATTCCCTGTGAAAGTCTTCCTAAAACTGGCCAAGTTATAAATTTATTGTTAGAATTTGGCAGCTATATTCTTCAAAGATTCATCTGTACTGAGCATGCTTTAGTCCCACACAGCTTTTGCATGCTGACTGGACTGCATAGTGCCACCCTCACAGAGCAGCTGAGCATGGTCTACCTGGGGCTACAAAGGCCGAACAGGACTTTCCCTGCAACCACTCCTCCTGGAAGCTGGGGCAGCCGTGGCTCAGGGCATCAAAACTGAAAGCAGGCAGACTCTCCCAATGCTCCCCCTGCTGGCGCCTGGGCAGAGGAGAAGGAGGAAGCCACCTGAAATGAAGAGCAGAAGGGCAAAAATTTGGGTGAGAGAGTTGAGGAGCAGAGTGGGAAGTGGACAGGAGAGCTGAAGAAGAGCAGTGGAGGCAGTGATAGGAACAGAGAAGCATAGAGAGAACAGAACCAAAGGGAGGTAGAGTCAGGAGAGGGAAGACAAAGGCAGGAGCTAGGAAGTGACCAAGGACAGAAACCAGACGGACTGGATGGATAGGAGCAGAGGGAGTAGAGGCAGGAACGGGAACAGGTGTGTAAGAGTGGGGTGGAGTGAAAAGGGAAGGGGGCCAGGGATAGGAATCAGTGATAGCGTAGTAGATAGCAGCAGGAGACAGAGACGGGGTGTGGGTGATGGTGGGCATCAGGCAGACAAATTTATAAACACCAGCAGTACACTCTC
This sequence comes from Chelonoidis abingdonii, assembly GCF_003597395.2. Classification (NCBI taxonomy): domain Eukaryota; kingdom Metazoa; phylum Chordata; order Testudines; family Testudinidae; genus Chelonoidis; species Chelonoidis abingdonii. The sequence continues at coordinate 177,853,910 of NC_133771.1, forward strand.
CTCCAACACTGGGAATTGTACCAAAGGCTTCTGAGTCTCACCATTCCTCTGCTGTCAGAAAACAGCTGTGAAATCCACTGGAAAAGAAAGAGGATAATAGACTACTGCTATCACTTACTCTCTAACCTCCAGTGGTAGAAGGCAATGTCCTACATCTAAAGATCTCAACAGCAATGTGGGGGATCAATATGGTTCCATATTATGAAGTTCTATGTGTTTCAATTTTCTTATTAAAAAAACTTAGGATATTGCATAGTATGTGATTACATTTAAAGACAGGTTGCATTATGATATACCTGGAGGGGTCTTAATTCTGGCTTTCATAACTTTTCAGTGCTTAACTTCACACTAACATTATTTTAGCATATTTTATTGTCAGTTGTAATTTTGTGTGTGTGGGAGGGAGGGAGATAATCACTTCCAACACCAAAACGTGTTTACACACAATATGCTTGTTTCAGTGTATATAGGTCAGATTAGAGGATAGCAGTGGTCCCCTCAGGCTTTATAATCTATGAAGGTGAATACTTGTGTTTGCACAAACACAGTCTCCTCCCAAGCACTCGTGGAAACAAAATCTAGCTTGCACAAATGTTCAGGGAAAAGCAAAAGCCAGGCCAATTCTAAAAATTTTGCTGAATTTGCTGAAATATTCCTCACTTGCTCAGCTCTTTATCACACTGGCCCTACGCTCCTTCCTTGCCCATTCACTGCATTACAGCATTAAATTAACACCCTTTTAAAACACAAATAGATAAAACTGAAGGGATGTGGATTCTTTTTGTATTTTGGGACTGCAATGCTCTACATTCACATGATCCCAGAACAAAGATAGTTGATACAATAATAATTCAGAGTGCCAAAGCTGCAGTAATTGGGAAGGGATAACCTTTTAACCCATATCAGGAATAATATTCAGTGCAGCAGGTATCTGTCATAGGCAATGTCCCTTGGAACTGACCATATGACAATCTGGGTCTTTCTCATGGGAACACCAACTCAATGTCCTCATTAGCACAAAGCACTTTGGCAGCAGCTCTACAGGATATTTGGCTTGGCTGGTGCATCCAAGGTAGCAGCATGGATCAGCAACCTGTGAAACTAGACCTGGGACCCTGGAGGTTCTGGGCTGCCGATGCTCATGCATCACAATTGGAAACTTAGGCCAGATTTCTGCTGGAGGACCCTGTGAAGCTAGGTTTCACAGTGGTAGCCATGTTAGTCTGTATCAGCAAAAAGAACGAGGAGTATCTGTGGCACCTTAGACCTTTGTTAGTCTCTACGGTGCCACAAGTACTCCTGGTTCTTTTTCCTGTGAAGCTAGACACTTCAGGAAGTACCACCCAGCAGGGTCCAAGTGGCAGCCCCCACAGCCAACTGATTGGCTTATATAGGTATATAAATGAGGATGCCATCCTGGGGAGCTACCTAAGCAATGATGCAGACTGCCTGCCTGCTTCTCCTCCAGACCTTGCCTTGCTGTAGGCAGCCCTGTAACCCCACCTTCTGACCCTGGTTCATCTCCAACTCTGCTATTTGCCTCCTGTCTATAAGCTGGTGCCTGACCCTGACTTCCCGGTATCCTGACCTGGCTAGATCCCAGCTCTGTTACTTGCCCCCTGACCGCAACTTGGTAACTGCTGCACACAGGCCACCTATGGCCCAGCCCCGATAGTGCCTATCCTCCCATGTGGAGTGTATTGTGCCCCAAGGGGCATACAGAAAGAAAGCACAGGGACTGTAGTTGCGTCATGCAGCTCTACAGGACCCCTTTTCCCGGACAATACTGCACAGCCCCACACTCATCGGATCAGTCTATGGATCCCTGAACATTGTGTCCATATTGGAGGTGGAAGGGAGTATAACCAATGGATTTATGTGGGATCTTCTTGCAGTCAAATACTTAACCCAGTCCTCTCAATACTCATCTGCAAATGCTTTGAGCACAGCCTAGAGACAGGGCAAACCCCTGAAGGCCCTTTGATTGCCCCCTCCTCCACTGAAAGGTACAAGGGTTCAATGCATATTTTTCTTCCTAAATCATCTTGAAGTTACTATTGCATGCCAGGTTAGGGGGAAGGAACAGAGGCATAGGTAACGTCCCCAGAACTGCATAACTGAGATGTGTGTGGATGCAGGCCTTCAGGACAGTCATAGAGTGAGATTTCCAGTTACTTTGGAGAAAGGGAGGAGCTGGTGATGGACTCCAGACAGGGCCACTGTAAAGGCTGAGGCACTGATTCCTTACAGGACTAAAGTTATCATCACCACAAAGCTTTGTCTGCACATAGCAGCTCATTCTCCACACCATGTGGTGCTGGATTATGAGTGGTGAATACCAAGCCAGTTCTGTGGGCTGTTCCATAATCTAAGGAACTCCTGCAGCTACAGGTTTAGCAGCATTGTCTGAACTCAAGAGTCTCATTGCCTTACTCCTTCCAGACGCTGCTGATGAAATGCCCTTGAAATGACTGCGAGCATGACAACTATTTGGATTTCTCCTATACCAGTGTAGCACATAACATGATATCTCACAATTTCAAAAAGATAATTGAAATCCCCATGGGTAAAAGAAGCTTGCGTAACACTTGTTTCACTCATGACTCACTGCAGGATACAAGGAGTCTTGGCTCGTGATGATGGACAGGCTCAGAAAAGTAGTGGTTGTCATTTTCTAAATCTTGCTCTTGTAATATGTTTTCTGTTTACACAGTTGCAATTAACAGTCTCCACTCGCTTTAATCCTGCCTGATGAATCAAGCACACATCTCCAGCTAACCTTGGATACTCTCACAGATAGTGCTTCGTTGATCTGACCTGCATTTTTTCTTGGGTGCCTTTGGAAACTGTCCAAGGAGCTCTTCCCAGGGGTTAGGAAGCATTGATGTGGATTGCTTAAAATTTCTCCTAACAGTTATTGGCCGGGTGTGATTTTTTAAGCACAAAATAGCTACATATTTAGCTGGTTTCTTTAAATCTATATACAAGGCTCAGAGTCGAGAGATAAGCAATATAGAAAATCCTTACCATACAGAGAGACAGCCCAGAATTATGTTCCAGTCTCTGCCTCTAAGTTATGTGCCTTTGTGCAAATCACAACCTCGCTGTGTCTCAGTTTTCCATATATAAAATGGAAATAAGGGGCCTGATTCTTCTTTCACACATATATACTTGTGCAAATCAATAACACCACCACTGGAATTAAACCAGGTCAGGGACAGAACCAGGCCTTCTCCTTCTCACATGGGTGTTGTGCGACTTAGACACTCATGTTTGCAAACTGTTCTCAGATGGAAAGCCCTATACAGCCCAAACCAGAGTTGCAATTATCACTATTATGACACCGTTTCTGAGTCTGATACTCTCTGTGGTGCTACTGTGCACTACTAGTACACCTTCTCGGCATTTCAGAACAGTGCATCCTGATTGTCACCAGAGAAACATTCCAATCATCGCAAACTGGCTTGTGCTATTGCTCTGACGCTATTAGAGAGGCGCACCAAATAAAGGCATTACTCCAGGGAAGAACAAGGAGGGATTCAGCCTCAATGACACACAACACCTACCAGAGTTTCCACTTGCACTGGGTGGAGTGAGGGGCAGAGAATAATTTGCAACATCTCTTTATGGGCAGCAGCATATTTCTGCTGGTGTGCAGGGAGGTGGGGCCATTTCCCATTTAATCCCTATCTCTCCTCCGCCACTTGTTCCTGCCAGGGGAGTACCTGGTGCACAGCTATTGTGCTCCTCCAGGTACTCCAAACTGTGATCAGAGCAGCTCTAACTCTAGCTGGACATGGTGGGGATCCTTACACCCTTCTGCTCCCCTAGGTGATCGCATTAGGTCTAAGCACAATCTGACACTTGTGAGTAAAACCTCATGACTTAGGCTAACATTTTGTCACGGTTATTTTTTAGTAAAAGTCAAGGACAGGTCAAGGGCAATAAACAAAAATTCATGGAGTCCGTGGCTTTTACTAAAAATAACTGGGAGCAGGGCTAAGTAGGGGAGAGGAAGGGAGTCCCATGGACGGTGCGGGGGGACCGACAGGCTGAGCCCCCTGTGACGGGGAGCACAGCCCTGGCTCCAGCGGCCACAGCAGGGGGGGTGCAACAACAGGGGGCACACAGACCAGGCCTACAACATTTTGGCACCAGAAGCGGGGAGCTCAAATGACGCCCCCATGCCCCCTTGCTTGGGCCAAAACTTTGAATGGTCTCAATTCTGCCTTTTTCCTGTTCTACTCCTCTCACGGTACTGCTCTGCTACCTACCCCAATAAAGGAGAACTAACAACTTAAAATGCCTTGTTCAAAAATTTTAACTAACACTTAACTTTCAAATGCCTGAACAGCAAATGTAACTTTTCTTGTCTGCATAGTAAAAACACTAGCATTTTTATCTGTTTGAATAACCAAAGTGGTGCTTTCCGTGTCTTCTTGGTTGCAAAGATTTGAACTGCTTCCTGCTGAAGGTCCACAGTCTGGGCTAGCTCATGCTCTATTGAGATGGTTGCAAGGCCGACCAGCCTCTCCTGTGTCATTGAGGAGCGTAGAAGCATTTTCATTAACTTCAGCTTGGAGAAGCAGCATACTCCACTGGCAACTGTTACAGGAAGCGTTAGAACTATGCGCAGAGCAACAAAATCATTTGGAAAGAGAGTGGTCATTTTATTTATGCACATATATTCCAGAACAGCCTTTGGAGTTCATCCTGCTGAAATGTATCTTGAAAGGGCTTTCAGTTCATCACCTGTATCACTCGCATCAATATCGTGCATGTCATCATGTGTCAGCCCTGTCTCTAGTGCCCTGCATTGCTGGTGTAAGTCTTCTTCAGGTATAGTGAGGCATTTTGGAATATCATACAACATCCCACATATATTTCTGTGTTCCTTGAACTGCATGAAACGTTCAACTGACTGTATTGCACAATTTAGCACCTGATTAAAGAATTCAACTTTGAATTGTTGTTTGAGGTCTCTTATGGGATTATCCTGTGCATCGTAATCAAATAGCATCTTCTTTGGTGTCTCTTGTATTCTTGAATGGATGGGAAAATAGCTTCAGTGTGAAGTTCCTCTGCCAACTTCTGTGAACTCTTCAGAATGTTTTGAAATCCCTCATCTGACCGGTAAGACTGTAGGTATGCCTTTGCTTTATCCAGTTGTTCCATTGCTCCAGATATATCAAGGCCAACCCCTTGGAGTCTCTTGCTTACAACATTTATTTCAATCAGTATGTCATGCCACAACACTAAGCCACACAGAAATTTGAAGTTATGTATTTTTCTGGTGATTCTATTTCTCTCTGCCACTGTTCTCGCACAAACAGTTCCTGTCATAGCATTATCCTCCATAATGGCAACTATGGCATGATCTATCTTCCCAATGTGGTGTTTGACAGGCTTTATCACCTCCACTCGACTTTCCCATCGCATGGCACTCAGTGGTTTCAGTGTCAGAGAGGATGTTTCCAGATGTTGCTTCAAAATTTGCCATTGATGAGTTGATGCAGAGAAAAATACATAGATGCTTTGAATTACATTAAAAAATCCAGCAGCCTCACTGGAAGCTGATGCTGCATCACTGACCACCAAGTTCAATGAATGATAACTGCATGGGGCAAAAAAAGCTCAAGGTTTTAACTCTCTGATCTGTTTCTGCACTTCTCTGTTCTTTCCTCTCATGTTGGCATCATTATCGTAGCCCTGACCTCTCATGTCAGCTATTGCAATTCCCGTATCTTCCAGCTTTTTAAGATGCACATTTGTTATACCAGCTCCTGTAGTATTATCAATGTCGATAAATTCTAGAAAATGCTCTCTGACAGTCACCATTGCAGGGACATTTTCACTAGGTTCTGTTGTTACAAAACACATCATTAAAGTTATTTGTTTTGCCAGGTGTGCAGTCCAGAACAACAGAGTGATATCAGCGTCACAGTTTTAAGGAAGTTTCCATTATTTGGCACATACAGCTGATCTGAAGTGCCATGCAGTGCTAGGTTTTGGGTAGCAAGCATTCTCTCAGTCGCAACGAGCCTTTTCAGAACATTTTGCCGGTAGAGACTCTGATGCAATCTTCTCTTGATGCTGATCATCTGTGGTGGCCTTTAACCTTAGTCTCATCTCAAGCTCTGTCCACCTGTGGAATGCTCTCTGGTAATTTGCTGCCTTCTCATGGCATGCCAGATTTCTAGCCAGATTTTTCCAGTCCTTTGTTCCTGTTGAATCCAATGTGGCTGGAACATTAGACTGGAAGAGTTTGCAACACAAAACAGTATGCAGCATTCTGGGTTTTTGAGTATATAAGCCATGCCCTCTCCACTTTGTCACCATTGGGGATTTCACACCAGTAATGTGTTGAATAGAAACTTCATTGTCTTTGGGGAACATGAAGTTTTTCACTTGCTATGGCCCATGCAGTATAAGCCAGGCTACTGCTCAAGTGGATCCACAATCCTGGATTATCTAGAGACTTAAGGAACTAAACTCAGCAGCAGCTGTTTCTTGCATCTCCACCACACTCTTCTCTGATCTACAATGTTCTGCAGGAATGTGCACGGTTACATCCATTTGAGATGGAGATATGGATGCTGCAGTAGCTGCCAGGTCACCTGCATTCTGACTAACTGGAAGATCAGGCATCTCCTCAGCATTCACATCCTCACTGGGGCCGGAAGGCTCACCATGAATACTTGTGTCTATGTATCTCAGGAGAGCTCCTTCCGGCTTAGATAGAAAAACTTCCTTTGCTTTATTTCTTTTTCTGAATGCTGCCCCAGAGGGGTGTTTTCTTCTTACACTCATGACTGCTGTTCTGTGCCAGCTATAGTGGCTCTCAACACTCAAGTGAAGGGGACAAATAAGCAGGCTAGTAGCAGGACCTGAGTGAGGGAAGATATCAGTGTCTTAAGGGCCTAACTGGCTCCTACTACTTCATCTGACTGCTTGTTCTCCTCAAGTGGGTTCAGGAAGCAACCGGAAACAGGAAGCTCCCTGAGAAGCTGGTGTTAATCAGTCCAGGCTCCTGGGGATGCTAGAGAGGATATAAGAGGCTCCTCCTCCTCCTCTCTCTCCCTGCAGCTCCTGCTGCTTTCTGTTATTCCCTCTCACCATTTCTCCTGCCTGCCTGTTATGTCTCTTGTGCCCCACTTCCTCCAGCACAGCACTCCACCATCTCTGTGCATCTAGAGCAGAGAGAATACATATGCACCAGCAGCAGACACAGTTTTCTACACTCTGGGTCCTAGTGGCGTCCCCCCACAGTCTGGCACCTGAGGCGGCTGCCTCAATTTGCCTCATGGTAAGGCCAGCCCCAGGGGGCACATAGCCCCTGCTCTGGAGCTGGCCCCAGCTGTGGGACAGGGATGCATGGCCCAGCTGCAGCCCCTGCCAAACCCGAGTGGCAGCTGGGGGGTGGAGGGGAGAGCACACAAAGCTCTGGGAAGCCATGAGGGGGACACATGGCATCTACTGCAGCCATTGGTCAGGGGCACATGGCCCCAGCTGCAGCCCCCGGCTGCAGCAAAGGGATGTGGTGCATAGCCATGGGACGCTGAAAGAGGGGCGCAGGGCCCCGGCTGCAGTCTCCGGGGGAAACTGTAGGGTTGAGGCATAGCAGGGGTGCACAGCCCCCAATCAGGAGCTCGCTGCAGCTGCAGGACAGAAGCACACAGCCCAGCTGCTGGTCCCCCTCTCCCTGCAAGCCACAGGGCAGGGACTACAGGGTTCTGGTTCCAGCCATCCAGCCCCAGTTGCAGCAGGGCAGGGGCGCACAGTTCCACCTCTAGACCAGCTTCAGCTGCTGACAGCTGAAGCAGAAGTCACAGAGGTCAGGTAAAGTCATGGAATCCATGACTGCCCTGACCTATGTGACTAAATCGTAGCCTTACTCATGATATGTTCTGAAAGCAGACAGAAACCACAGCCCTGGCTTCATTTCACTCTGCTCATCTGAAAACCTGATCTTTTCCACATGTAAAACTCTGAGAAAACACACCAATTCTCCCCAAAGAGGAGAGGAAGGATGGGCCAATAGTTAGAGCACACTAGCTTTGCACTTGGGAGCAAAGGATTCAATTCCCTGCTTTGCCACATATTTCCTGGGTGACTTTGGACAAAGCATATGGTCTCTCTGTACCTCAGTTCCCCACCTGTAAAAATGAGGATCATTACCTCCCAGGGATATTTTGAGGATAAATACATTAAAGATTATGAGACATTCAGATACTATGGTAATGAGGGTCATATAAGTACTATAGACAGAAGAGGTCCTGCGTTACTAAAGTGTTTTCCAAATAGGCTAGCACACATTTGCTACTATTCGATGAAACAAAGAATTCATTCTAAACCAAACATACAACATGAGCAAAGTATATTTTTGTAATATTGAATGGGTACTTATTCTATAATTCTGGCACTTATTCTACAACTTGCGAAATCCAGTAACCTGTGGTGTCTTTCCAATGTCAATTAGCTCACTTCTACTGTAACTGGTGTCGTTTTGAAGAAGTGAATCCGGGATATCATCCTCTTCCTTTCTCCTTCATGTATTCTTCCTTTTCTATTGTAATATCTTTATAGTACATATTTTGCTAACAAAAAAAAAGCTGCAAATCAAAAGCATGACAGTTGACACCCATGAAAACAAGAGATGCTGTTGCTGGAATAAAACCAAAGAGCAAAACTGCTTTAAATCTTCTACTACACAACGGGGCAATGATAATCAGAGCTAGCTGCAAGAGTACAATAAAGTGGGCGATAAAAAGCAGAGAAGCAGGAAGGACGGTTGAAAAACAAGAGCTGCAGACTCACGGAGAAGGAAAATCAGAAGCTGATGGCTGCAGACTTGGGTTTTATAATCGGAAATATTGTAATGCATTTAGAATTTAAGAGAGGAAAGCATTGGCTGCAGTATCAGCCAAAATACAGCAAAAGAAGCTTAAACAGTATGCCCCAGGGAAAACAGAATAGCTTCAGGGATAGATAACAGGGTAGTGGATCTTTCACCTCTAGGTCACTGGCCTGAATGCTACCAAAAGCAGGATGGATGGATTGTTGTACCCCTGCTCTATTGTAGGGTCTGGAGTTGGCTGGGCAGCCCAGAAATTGGGTAGGACCAGCTGGCTGCACAGCATCAGGGACATGTGCTGATTCAGTGCATCCACCAGACAGTTTCCACTGGCAAAGCTCCTACAGAGCTCAGGCTGGAATATTAAAGCTACTCCTCCATGGTAGAACCAACTCCTTGGAATTCCCTGCCTTGGGACAGCTTGCACTGGGGGTGCAGAAGATTCAATTGCACCCCCTTTTATCCATGGAGGTAAATCAGCCTAGTGAGTTATTTGAGTGCTAACACACACTTTTGTTTATTAAAAACCACCACTTCACAACTATTTATGCTGTGTGGCAGAATCAACAATAGGCCCCAGGAATCCTGATTCCTACATCCCTGTTCTAACCACTAGATCAGACTCTTGCTCTCCAGTTTCTAAGAAGTACATAAAATGTGGGTAAATGGGCTTTTTTTTAAAAAAAAAAAACCCTACTCTAAAAAACAAATGAAGTTAAACCACAAACATGGTCTGCTTTAAAACCACAAAACCAATGGAATTCAGAGATAGGGTTAAAAATTCCATCTTGCATTCTGCCTGTAATTCTTCCTATTGTCCTTAGGTGCTGTGGGTGGTGACCTTACCACGAGAGTTGCTATGACTCAGCGCAACGGACTGAGTTAACAACATAAGGACATTGCTATGAGGTTTTAAGCACATTTTAATGCCTACTTCTTTAATGCCTGACTTAGCAAAAAGAGGAAGAAAATTAAAATCACTAAAGCTTTGGATGACGGAGAAGTATGTAGAAGATGAGACTGTGTTTGACATCCAAACCCAATGTTTATTACCTGGATGTATGTGGTATAAAGGATGATTCATTTAAAATGTAAACTACCTGTTTAAGTGCTCCATTCTGTTCCATCGGAGATGACAGTTTTGACACTGACTTAGTGGGAGCAGACTCAACCTTGAAAATGTCATTCCCTAACTCTAATTCACACAAACTTTTCTGAAGATTTTAAAATATTCAGTGAAGTACCTACCTTCCTCTCCCCCAGACCGCAAGCTTCCTACATGGCCACAATACCATCCTACTAAACCCTTTCTTTCTACTTCAGTCATGGGTGATCTGAAATGACTGTTGCCCATTCCAATGTTTTTAGAGAGTATCTGCTTTTTGCTCTGGGGCAGAGGAACTCAGTAACTTCTCTGATGAGTTGTGGTGCTCTACTCATTTCAAATTTTAGAAGCTCTCTCAATTTCATGCCTTGTGCACTCTGTGAGATGATCACACTAGGACCCTCTCTCAGTTCCATCTCATAAGAAGCTCTGATTATGAGGAAATGGACAGATTGATTTGAAATATCTGAACCCTGATGTTAACAGGGTTTCATTGCCCCAGAAACACGTTGCTCAGTTGCCTCCACAAAACATCCACACTCTCAATTTCCAGTGATATCAATGAGAGTTACACACAGGCACATAAAATAGATCCCTATGGCTTTAAGCAGAAACACAGCCCTTTGCACTACAAACAAACTGGCCGGTGAAAGAGAAAGCGTAGCTCATTTGTTAACACATCCCCAGTGATGACACAGCCAAAGGATGGAATGTGGAGGGGATATCCGGAGCAAGACAAACAAAGAGACAAGAATATAGATCTGCACCACTGGATCAGGTAAATGTTAGCCAGAAGGATGCAGTGATTACTGTAGCAATAGGTGCACTTATGTATCTCCTTTGTACAACTATAAACTTTTTTTTCTTAGAAAGTTTAATTACATTTAAACAGCTGGGCATCTATCCCATCTCTCTATGAGAGACTGGAAAAGCTTAAAAAGCTATTCAAGGTGACATAAAACCATGGTAAGGTTCACTCATCAGAACACTGTAAAAGGGGAACATCATAGACTCATTCACCACTGCACTACTCCAGTTTTATGCTATTGTTACTCGACTGATGTCAATGGAGTGAGTCCAGCATTCAACTGGACATAGCACACTGGCGAACCAGGTCCATGTAAACAATACGTGTACAATGGAATCCTCTTATGAAGCTGGATTTTAGCAGCCCCATTTTTGATTATTATAATGGAATAATCGCCCAAGATGAATCCATGAAACAGGGAGTTTCCCTATAACAAACATGGACAGAGATGCAAAATCATCATAATGTAAAGACAAAAAAGTTCTAATATATATTTCAATGCCAAAGTGGATCAGTCATATTATTGGTGGCGCCAGCTGGTTCTCTCATAACCTGTAATACACTTTCATCAGAAACACTTTAAAGAGTGTAAGATGTTTTCCTGTCTTTGAGACCATCAGAGGCCAAGAAATTATTTCCATCACATCCTTAATAACAAATGCCTACTTATAAGTAGAAGTGAAGAGCAAAAGTATCAGACCCATGGCATTAAATGAAGTCTTTCTTATTTAAAAGAGGAGGGGGAGAGTATTATGTTTTAACACCATGAATGTACCCCTCTGCTCTTTTCCAGAATGACATTTTTATTTTGTTCAGTTCTCAGCAGTAGTGACTTGAGTACAAGCCTGTACAAATTTAGCTTGTCTTTGCTGACTGGCTGTTTGCACCAATCTCATTCTGCTCCTTCCCTTACATGCACTCCAAGCCCCATTCTCACTGCTCTCCATGCCCCTGGCCAGCCTCTCTTTTCACTATTCCAATCCCCAATATGCCTCTTCTTTTTCTTGGGTCTCTTTCATCCCCTTGCTCCTACAACATCATATTCACTTGTTTCCCCTCTCATCCTACTCTGACCCCACATAATATATTAAAAAAGTCAAGCATACATATCACATACATGGAGTGAGCACCTTGTAGGACCAGGGCTAAAGAACAAACTCCTTAGGTCAGGAACTGTCTCTTATTATATGTTTGTACAGCACCTAGCACAATGGGGGTGTCTTTGGAATACAAATAATGATAATAATTCTGTATATTATATATTATTTAATGATATACACTGTAGGATTAACCTTTGTGTTGAGTACTTACTAGCTCTGTCAAAACTGGTCTAGGGTCCAAATCCTGCAAAGTTTTGGGAGTATTTCTGTGGGAGTATTTATCATCATCAGAGTTGAGGATAACAAAAAAAAAAAAAAAGAGAGTTTTTAAACTATATTAGGAACAAAAATAACCCTAACAATGATATTGGCCCACTATTAATGGAAATGGGAGAATTACCAATAATAATGAAGGAAAGGTGGGAGTATTCAATAAATACTTTTGTTCTGTTTTGGAAAAGATGCATGATATAAGTAATATAAAATGACAACACTCCATTCCACTAGTATCTCAGGAGGATTTTTAAAAGCATCTACTAATGTCAGACATTTTTAAATCAGGAGGTCCAGATAACTTGCATCCAAGAGTTTTAAAAGAGCTGGATGAGGAGCTTGTTGGACTGTTACTGTTGATTTTTAATAAGTCTTGGAACACTGGGCAGTGCTGGAAGCCTGGAAGAAAGTTTGTGTTTTGCCAGTATTTAAAAAGGGTAAATATTTGACATCAATCCTGGGCAAGATAATGGAGCAGCTGATGCAGGATTAAAGGAGAGTAATATAATTAATGCTAATAAACATGGGTTTATGGAAAATAGATCCTGTCAAACTATCTTGGTATCTTGTTTAGATGAGTTTACAAGTTTGGCTCATAAAAGTAATAGTGTTGATGTAATATGCTTGGACTTCTGTAATGCATTTGACTTGGTACCACATCACATTTTGATTAAAAGACTAGAATAATAAACACAGCACACATTATATGGATTAAAAGCTGGCTAATTGATAGATCTCAAAATATAATTGTAAATAAGGAATTATCATCAAAGGAGTGCATTTCCATTGGTTTCCAGTGGGTTATTGGCCCTACACTACTTAATATTTTTATCAAGGGTCTGGAAGGAAACATGAAATAATCACTAATAAGATTTACAGATTACACAAAAATTGAAGGAATGGTAAATAGTAAAGATGACAGGTTACTGATACGGAGCTATATGGATCCTTTTGTAAACTGGGGTGCAAGAAAATGTGTTTTATTACAGGTCAATGTAATTGTATACATCTAGGAACAAAGAATGTAGGCCACATTTACAGGATGGGGGACTCTATCCTGGGAGACTGACTGAACAAGATTTTTGTGGGGGGAGGGGCAGAGAGATAACCTACTGAACACAAGCTCCCAGTGAGACTCTGTGGCTAAAAGGGCTAATGCGATCCTTGGGTGCATAAACAGGGGAATCTCAAGTAGGAATAGAGAGGTTATTTTACCTCTGTATTTGGCATTGGTGCAACCAGTGCTGGATTATTGTGGACAGTTCTGATGTCCACAATTCAAAATAGGTGTTGATAAATTGGAAAGGGTTCAGAGTAGAGGCACAAGAATTATTAAAGGATTAGAAAACATGCCTTATAGTGATAAGCTAATCTGTGATTGATCTCTTTGTGTTTAACAAAGACAAAGTTAAGGGGTGATTTAATTACAGTCTATGAGTACATTCGTCAGAACAAATATTTGTATTGGGCTCATCAGTGTAGCAGAGAAAACAACAACAACATGATCTAGTGGTGGTAAATTGAAGATAGACAAATTCAGACTAGAAATAAGGTGTACATTTTTAACAGTGAGGATAATTAACCATTAGAACAATTTAGCAAAGATAGTGGTGGATTCTCCATCACTGGCAATTTTAAAATCAAGATTGGATGGTTATCTAAAAAGTCTGCTCTAGGAGTTATTTTGGGGGAATTCTATGGTCTGTTTTATGCAGGTGGTCAGATTAGATGACCATGATAGTCCTTTCTGGCCTTGGAATCTATTAATTACTCCAGCACTTCTCAGGAGGCTCTCAGAATGCCATAGGAACAGGCCTCTACAGATTGAGCCCAGGTAGTTTTACAAAGACATATACCAGCTGGGATCTGCTGCCAGGCACGGTTACCGTACAATGAATACCCCTCAATCCTGACAGATGAACAGCAGACTTTGAGCTATAGTCTCAAGTCACAGATTTTTCTAGATGAAAATTGGAGACCTTTGATGATTTTCATATGCCATCTGGACATGGCCTAACTATATCCCATAGGAATGGAAATTTTAAAAATTAATACTTCCACCTTTTGAAACTAAAAGGCAAAGTCTCTAATGTGCCCGAACACAGCAAGAGCTCAGGAACCAGACAGCTTTAATGTGGTGTCATTAATTTGACTTGACCAGAAGAACGTATGGTATACTATACTGTATGCTCATTGGGCCATATAAATAAAGAGATTTATTTATCAAACAAAGTCAGAGAAATTCCATCCTTTCTAAGATGTCTCTTCCCTGATGCCAGACATTCTGTAACCTCACAGTTAGTCCACGTACTTGTCCACAATTTGAAGTATTTTGCTTTGCTTAATTATCATTTGCTAAATATGCCATTTACTTCTCCCAAACGCCTTGGAATTTCACTAATAAGTCCTTGTATAAATGAAAAACTAATGAATATTAGAATAATTTGTACTGATTAGTTTGTGATAAATTTAGCCCCCTCTTCTTTTTCTTGACATTCATGACTAGATAATTTTCTCTGAAGCATTCATTTTATTTTATGAAAGTTTCTACACTCTTCCTCTATTCTATGCATACTATTTAAACAAGGCTGCTGAGTTGGAATTGGTCACATGGTATTCTGTTAACTACTAAGATTATCAATTCAGATAGGTTTAGGTTTTTGATGGGAATGCTCAGTCAATATAAGATACACTTCCTTTTAGTGATCAACCACAACAGATTAAAATTCACTTTACATTCGGCTTAATGCTAGTAAAACTGAATCCCATGAGTATTCATGAGAACCCAAGAACAACACAATCATGGATAAACCACATTCTTTTAAATATTCAAACAAACCTTTGAAGAACATTTTTTTCACAGTACTGGCCAGGTTCTATTTGGATGTATTATGATAGATGCTGCATGTTTATTACTTTGAAATATGATTTTGTGTTTATGAACAGCAAGAAAATACATACTATGGTCTTCAATACATGAAGATTAACCATATACTTTCACTCATAATTACCTTGAGTTTAAATTAAAAAAACAATCAAACAAGAGAACTAAAGTGACATTTCTGTGCCCTTGTCTATACTAAGAAATACAGACACCTACTTAACCACTGGTACAGCTCGATCAATTCCAGCAGCAGCCAATGCCTCTATGTAGACAGAACTCGCATTCTTTACACTGTTAACCCTACTGCACTATGTCATCTAAGCCTTCTGAGAGTAATAGACACAGTGATAAAAACTCCTGAGTAGAGCTGGCCAGGAATTTTCCATTTAAACAATTTTTCAACTAAAACAAGTTTCTGTAAAATCAAAATTTTCCACAGTAAAGTTCTGATTTTTCCAAGGTTTGATAGTTTTCCATCTGGAGATCCTAAAGTAAATATTTCATTTCATGTTGGTTCAGCCCAAATAAAAATATTTTTGTTTGATGAAGTGAACTGAAACATTTTATTTTTGAGCCAGTTCAACATTAATCTGCATCTGCCTCTGGTGCTGCTGTGCCTCATGGGCACTTTATGTCCCATTCTCCCTTAAGGGGCAGGCTAATTGGCCAGATTACATCTCCCGTGATGCACCATGGTCTCCCCTCTAACCGAATTGTGTGGTGTATCACAGGAGTCATAACAGCAGAAGACGGAGCCTCGCCTGGCAACCTGGCCCATAGAGAAGAAAGGGACATTAAGCTCTCAAATGACAACTCCTATGAAGCATCATGGCACCAAAGACAGACGCAGTTTAGTGCTGAACAGGATCAGAATGAAGTATTTCAGTTCAGCAAACCCAATGTTTTGTTTCAGGAGTGTAGACACATTTCATTTCAATCCAAAATATCAAAACAAAATGTTTAGACACTTCTAAGTCAACGTTTTTCCAAATTTTTTTTGGTCTGTGAAAAATTTCAGTGTTGTGACTTCTTGTTCTGATTTGGGATGAAAATAAGCATCAAAGAGTCAAAATTCCTGCAGGATGGAAATCCTGATTTTCATGTAGCTCTATAGCCTCCAGAGTTGCTACACTGCCAGTGCTGCTCCGCTAGTGGTATTATGCTTGCCTATGATGCCAATGAGAGAGCGTATACTGTGTGTGTGTCTCTCTGCTCTGGAGCAAGCTGTATCTGAACAAAACACTGCAGCAGCCTTTGTAGCAGGGAGTAGGAGTATTTCCATTTAAAGAAGTACAGAGAAAACAAGTGATAACAGAAATAATCTACATACAAAAATAAGGCTAAGTTTGGGAAACAGTGTAATAATTGGCAGCTCCCATTTCTCACACAACATTTGCTCCAGTGGGTATATCTTGATGGGGATGGTTAATATGCTTGCTCAGTACGATTCAGGAAGCATGCTCTCTGTTTCACTGAAGGAGCCCTGCTTCAAAGTGCAAACTACTCGTCACAGGAAATAAGAACCTGAAATTTGCAGAGAAAAGGATGTGGAATATACAGAAAGTTGGCAGATGTAACTGTGTGCCAGGGATGATCCCACAAATCCATAAATATTGATGACTTTGCAGTCTCTGAACGTGGATTATTCAGAACAGTGAAGCCTGCAGCTGCACATTCACAGCTTGTTATTCTCAAAAAGAACATTCCTAACCTGGGAATGTGCATATCTTTTCTGTCTCTAAAAGTTCCCCACTGTTCTTTGTAACAGAACTAAAACAATGCTTTCCCCTCTGTCTCCCTGAATTGATACTTTATCGTAATAATGAAAAGGGGCAAAAAAAAGGCTCATTTTCAAAGACTTTCACCCCTTTATTACTAAAATACTTCAGAGAGTATGCCGTAAGGATGGGGAAGGAATGTAAAACGTTCAGAATCACCTTTTTCCAAAAGTATGTTACTTGTGGATAAACAGATGAATGATATCACAGTGATCACAATGGATACGTTACATGTATCACAGATGGATTGGATAGGTAAGATTCAATAATGTCAGAAAACATCTTCTCAATTCATGCACTTGAAAGATGGAACCCAACCAAACCTTTAGATTCAGACACCCCTTAAAACTTTATTCAAGTAAAATTCAGAGATCATGGCTAACTTTATGTAGCCAAAAATATTTACTGTACCATTATGCTGTGGATACCACTCCACAACTGGGTACCTGACTGACTTAATCAAGGTTTTCTTTCCTTTGAAACAAAATTACATTCGAAGGTAAACTGATTACAGTTCTGAACATTTCAAATGGGCTAGAGCTAGCCTGAGCACAGTACTGAGAGCCCAGAACTTCCAGATTCTGATCCTAGCTTTGATACAGATTTGTTGCACAACCTTAGTCATATCACTTAAATTCTCTGGCCATGTCTGCACTACTGAGACTATAGTGGCATAGCTATGCCAGCATAACCCTGTAGTGTAGATGCAGCCTACCACAACAGAAGGTTTTTTTTTCATCACTGTAAGACCACCACTACCTCTGGGAGCATTGTTTCATTGATCTTGTTACTTCTACACCAGGGGTTAGATCAGCATAGCTATGGTGCTTAGGGGTGTGGATTTTTCACAAATGGAAGAACGGAAAGGAAATATTATATGAAGATCCACACAACTGAGCATGCGTGAGGGTTCATTTTGATGCCACAATGGGTAACTTTGAAGATGGCAAGCCCAAGGAGTCCAGCAAAGCATTGGAGACAAACCAAGATCAAGACGATCTAAAAGGATACAGGGCTGGCAAGCCCCATCCGAGTGACTCCCTCCTACCCCCCTCCCCAGAGCACACAATCATATTTTGAATGTTTACACACTCTACTGAAAGTGATATCTAATTTTGGTGACTCCAGGGGGTGGAACTTATGTTGTGGCTGGAGTTTGGAAGAGCACCATTGACTCTTCAACTTGACCCTGGCAAAATGTGGATTAATAGTACTATCTACAGGACCTACTTCATAGCAGTGGTAAGTGTACTAACTGGATAATGTTTGCCTATTGCCTTGAAGATAAAATCATTAAATAATTAATGTTCTTTTATTTTAATTTCTCACCAGCAGGCTATCACAGCCTAAGACTTAGGACCTGATCTGGCCACATTTAGTAGGGACTTTCTCTATGAGGACTCCCACTGAACTGAGTGTGCTCCAAGGAGGTAGGTTTGGGATATGATCTCTAAATCATTGTCAAAAGCACTTAGGGCCACAAAGACAGCCCTAGGTGCTCCAAATATAGTCATGTGGTCATGTTTAGGACAGCACTTAAATATGTGCTTACATTTATGCACATTTAAGACATACTGACTGTTATAGGACTTAAAATAAGTACGTGCTTAAGTGCTGTCCTGAGTAGGGATGCTTTCCTGAATCAGGGCTTAAGTCAGGAATTGCAAGTTACAGTACTCAGGAAAAAACAGGGGAGTGGAACTGGACTCATGTACACAGCATTAGTGGATATGCAACTAAGCATGTATGGTAATCAATATCATACCATAATTTCACCTTAGATATTGCTCCAGAATGCATCAGATAACATGGTTCATTTAGCCACAGTGATTGCTATTACCATGTTTACCAATAGAGGTATCACATATTGGTGTATTTCACTGCACATAGAATAGAAACAAAACAGCGGTGTGACAACTGTTGGTAAATGTTGACTTGTAAAGGGAGATCAATATGTAAAGAATCACCAATACATCCTGTCTAAGTGGCAGGAAGTTAGCTCATTCAGAGACTTCATTTTAACCATCTTCCAAAATGTGAGGCAAAACAGAATGGATTCTTTGAACTCATTTTTTGGTTGGCAGATGGTGGTGCTGAAATAATTTTTCATGTTGAAAAACATTTTCCATTCTCCATAATGAGTTGTGTTCTGTATGAAATCCCAATGAAAGCAGTAGTGATTAATTGGCAGAAAAGTTAATTTAAAATGAGAATGCAGACAGAGTGTCCCCTTCATAGGCAGTAGTGTCTGGCTTAAACAAAGACAAATTTCTCTTTTTAGACTGCCAATCAGTCTTTTGGGGGAAGGTAGTGCTGCTCCGGGTAATAAAAACCTTTCTTTAATTATATTTTTCAGGTTTTAAATGTCTTCAGATGTTTGAAGGGAACACCTCCATACAGATGTCTAAGGCATTTGCGTATTATGAATCTTTCTGACTTTTGTTTAAATGAATCACAAATTTGATAGTGAGATTTAGTCTGACTATTGGATTAGCTATTATCACGTTGTAGATTTCCTATTATGAATTGCAAGCAGTTAAAACTAAAATGGCCAGCATCAAGGAACAACAGGAATCTGGGATAGTTTTGTGTAATACATATATTGGGCAATTATCTACATTTTAGAATTTTTAGCATTACATTTTATGTCTGTGGGTATATTCCATTTCACCCAGACTTCATGGGTATGTTGCTCCCAGGGCACTTCCAGCTTCTTGCAGGATCAGACTTAATGTCTGTGTTTAGAATAGTCATTAATAATATGGCTAGTTTAGGTTTCTCTCTTTCTGTACTTCATTGTTCTGTTTTTATTTCCAGATGAATGGCAAGAATGAACTCAGAAGCTCTTCCTTTTGAGCATATATATTCAGTGTGGGATTTATATAGGTTATAAAGTTGAAAAAAACCCTTTCCATGGACTCACTCCAGCTTACTTCAAACTCTCACTCTCCCCTCTTTTCCTGCTCCCTTTGCTCACCTTGCCCTAATCTTCTGTCACCCTGCAAAAACTGGCCACTGGTGGTACAAGAGCCCAGGGAGCTACTGCACACCATAAACTCCACTGAAGCCACATGGAACTGCAGTTGCTCAGGCCCAGAAAGAATACATAATATGCAGCAGTGATATGCACAGATAACAGACACGAGCCAAGACATGTGGCCTCTAATTTGGGGTGTTGCAATATTGCACACCCTACTTGGACCACTGGCATCCAAAAATAGAATCCACTTTTGAAAAACTTTGGGCCACAGTAATTCACAGTCACTGGCATTAGATTATCCCTCTACAAAAGCCTGACCCTGACATCAATGGGAGCTGCAGGAGCTCAGCATCTCTCAGGATCAGGGCCTAACTCAAACTGCAACCCTTATACACATAAGTCTGGAAAAGGATTACTCATGTGAGTAGGGACTACAAGCTTGGGCTTTAGCTTTTAACAAACATCCATCCTTAAGAATATAATCTCTCTTGCTTTGCACAGCAAAATGTTGCTTCTTTCCTTTTATTCCTGACATTTCCTTTGTGCAGTTGAATTAACATTAACTAACTATTCCTTCATTAACACTCTAGAGCTTAGTTTACATAGTCCAATGCCTCCAATGAGTTTTCTGTATGTATCCAGGTGTTCAGATTTGCCTGACTGTAAATGATTAATCCTTTTTTCCTTTAATATTTATTTCTACATTAACTTCATAAGATCTGACACCAGCGTGTTACCATTACAGATATATAAACACAGAAAAATTACATAGACTGAATCAAACTTGTGCATCGTGTGTGTGGTTGAATTTTAAACGCAAACAGCTTCAGGGAGCTTATCCACATAAAAGTAATAATTAACATTCCTAAAGTAATAACTACTCAGTCGGGTTTTGTTCAAACATTTGCACGCTTTCAATATGTGCATGATATGCTTCAGTCTTAAAGCTGCCAAAACACAGCAGGTTACTCAGCATGCATGAAAAGAGCTGACATTACAGTCAGCGGTGACATTTTGTTTGAATGATCCTTCATGCAAGATTATTTCAGCATTCTGTGTGTTTCATTTATGCTAAGTCAGAAGGCAAAATAATGGGAAATAATTGCACTATTTAACACTGCCATTGCTTTCTTGCCTTCTGTCCCAGTACTTAATGTGTTGCTTTAGGTGAAAATTGCCAACACTGGGTCCAAGTCAACTCCATTACAATCAATGGAGTTGTTCAAGGAATGACTTTGGGCCTGTGTGTTACTACCTTGGACATGAAAAGGGAAAACCCACAAAATCGTGTATTTTATTCACCTGTAATACAGTTATAAATATTACCTTACATCCCTAGGGCACCTTTTAACTCAAAGCATTTTAAGATCTTTACAATCTCCCTCCCTTTCCCTAAACTGCTACTGGTACCTTTCATGGAAAAATTCAAAGTTCTGTGGTGGTTTCTTCAAGATTATCCTCCTTATTCAGCTCCCATTGAAATCAGTCAGGCACTACAAGATGCTGCAAAATGCTAAATGTATCTAATCAGGAAAGAGAAACAATGATTTGTGGTAGATTTAATGGGACTTAGATGCCTATTTGTCATTTGTGCCTTTGAAAATCTCCCCTGCTATGTGCTCAATCCAGGCCGTTAAAAAATATTGCAACACACTTACTGAGTGGATTTGAAATACAAATATGTATCTGGAAATCATGATGATGTGATTGCAGAAAATCCATAGCACAAAACCACAATAAGTAACTGTAAATTATTCACTGTGAATTATTCAATAAGTTCCAGTAATAATCTCCAATTACTGTTTGATGGAAGGGTTAGAAATAATATCTAGAAATCTTTGATTCTAAAATAGTGAGTCCAGGAATTAAGAATCAGTGTCTTTATTATTACGTAAGCTACTACAGCTCCCAGGTTTAAAAAAAGCATGAGAAATGTTGACAAATACATATTTGTATATCCACAAGTATGAGAGACAAAAGGGTAAAAACAGTTTAAAACTGTAACATATTAAGCTATTCTCTATCAGATTTCACTCCACCCTTATTTGTACAGTACTAAGCCCAGTATCTAAGATGATATTTCATTTTACATTGTTTCTTTAGATGTATTCCATGAAGACACTGTTTCAGCAAGGTCAGCAGGGCTCAGCTATGACTAACAACTAGTGAAGTTGCCAGCTTAATTCCCTTGCCCAGTAGGCTGAAAATTGCAGTGAGATCAAAAAACTCTTCTGCCTCAGGACCTAAATCTAAGTCTGCATATATCATTACATTATCCAGCCCATGCTTTCAACAGGAACAATGGTTCAGTTTTATGTTTATTCATCCTTGGCAGTCAGTTTAAGAAAAGGGTTTTTTTTTTTGTTTTTTTTTGTTTTTTAATATAATCCTCCCCAGTTGGGCAAAATCTTGCAGTTGTAATTTAGCTCATGCAAAAATCTCTTTGACTTGGGGGAAGCTCTGCCTGAGTCAGGAGTGCAGGGTTTGGTCCTGTTCTCTTCCATTGTGCTCAATCACTGTAGTATCTGAGCACTTTCCAGCAATGTGGCTAACATCTGTCACGTGTTCTCTCATCCTCTCCCCAGAGGGAAGTGTGCGCGCCCTGGAGTATCTTGGACACACTCCTTGTGTCTTGATGCATGCTTAGCCAAGTTTGTCAGTAGAAATTTCTACTTGGAAGATTTATTACATTTTGCAGCTCATAGTGAGTTCAGCTATGTATCACTCTAACTAGAAATTAGTCTATTGCAGGCGCCTCACTCACAAAAGCGCAAGAGAAGATGGAAATTAAAAGCAAACACCACATTTTTGAAGGATTAACTAAGATTGCTTTGGGACGGAACAAGGACGAAATAATACCCGTGATTGCCACTGAAGCAATAAAGCTGGCTAATAGCATTTTAGAAAAGCACAGTCTAAGAGAAAGTAATTCGGTCATTAGATAACTGATCAACTCTTTCCACTCTTTCCAATCAGAGCCAGAATACCTGCTTCCTACATGAAAAATCCACAAGTCACTAGTCAATTTGATATATATTTTTTTAAAAATTCAAGAAAAAAACAAAACCACTTTTACTTTGTCATGCTGCATGCTTGAAAACCATATGATCTTATATATGTTCCTCCCCTGCCTTTTATGGAATCATGTCTGTTATTAGTTTGCAAGCTACTTGGGATAGGGACCACATTATTATTATTTCTATTGTGGTAGCACCTAGAAGCCCTAGGATGGACTAGGGCCTCACTTGTACAAACGCTATACAATCAGAACCAAAAAAAATTGACTGTGCCCCAAGGAACAAGGTTTAAGGTCAGGCTTGACAAAGCCTTGGCTGGGATGATTTAGTTGGCGATTGGTCCTGCTTTGAACAGGGGGTTGGATGAGATGACCTCCTGAGTCCCTTCCAACCCTAATATTCTATGAATGTATCTTCTTATTTCTATTTGAGGTGCCCAGTATGCTTTCAGGCATTATTTAAATAGCACAAGAAATAATAATAATCCAAAAACCAGATTAAATATGGTTAAGATGATGTGTCTGAGGTTTTGGGACTAGAGCTAGTGGGAAAATGTCTATTGAAGCCATTTTTTCTGTCAGAAAATGCTGTTTTGATTAAAAACTGAAAATTTTCCAAAAAAACCCATATAGGTTTTCAATGAAAAGTCCCCAAAACTCCGACCTCCACCATCATTGAAACAAAAACATTTCTGAAAATTTCATCCTAGAAAGTTTTTATTTAGAAATGTATTTTATTTTCACTTCTATAGTATTTTTATATAGTTTCTTGATACGTCAGCAGTGGATATGCATGATATGATGTATATCATATGTCAGTATAGTGCATAACATGAAATAACTTCATTTTCTGCACTACTACCACTGCCATAGCAAGAAAAAAAATATAAAAAAATTAAAAAGGCAATATTTAGATTTAAATGAAATTTCAAAATTTTTACTAATAAAATTTTCTAAATCAATTTTTCAGAATTTCCATTTCATGGGAAATTTTAAAGTATTTTTTGTTCCAGTTTGGAATGAAAACCCATTTTGAAGTTTCATAGTTTCCCGCAAAGTGAAAATTCTGAGTTTTGACCAGCTTTTATTTGGGACACACCAACAATCTGATTCATTCCAGGAAATGTTAACAGTAGCCACTGGAGTCAGTGAATGGCAGCCCTTCTTATACGATGGGAAAATTAATCATTTGTAACCAGTGTCTGATGATTAGAGATAGTAAATAAAGTTCAGTCTTACCAGCACCTTTGTGTGTTACACTTTTATTAAAGAAATAATGTGTGAAACAGTAAAAATTCACATCTGTGAATTTAAAAGTGTTTGTTTATACAGCATCTGCATTGAATCCTGAAATTTGATTGGCCGATGGGAACAGAATGGCTGATAGTGTTCAACTTTTCTTTCTAGGATATCTGAAAAGAATTAAACAGTTCTTAGTAATTGCTTATATCTAAACAAAGATAAATTACTAGTGTCCTACTGTAACAGCAGCCAGTTTTAATATCTACATTGGTTGAAAAAAATGTATGGTGCAGCTACTGCTATTTCCTGGCACTATGTCTTACTTCCGTTCATTAGTCTGGCCTTATACTTTAAGACATCCAATTAAATTTTACGTTTCCCATGAAAAAAATCCAAAGAGGGAAAACAAAATATTATTTCTTACACTGATACGCTATTTTCTCTAGACTGATGTTATAGACTCATGGGGCTAAACGGAGCCCAACAGAGTTATAGCAGGGATAAATATGCACCAAAAACGGTATTACAGTGTGGTTCTACTCTGAAAGAAACTAAAAATGACATTCTCACTCAGATATCATCATATTTATTTATTTGTATTACCATAGCATCTGGAAGCCCTAGTCATGGACCAGCACCCCATTGTGCCAGGGACAGAAACACAGAACACAGAACAAAAAGATGACCCCTACTACTCCAGTAGGCTGGCAATCTACACCATGTGTTTTAGTCACATCTAATTGCTTTAGCAAAAAAAAAAAAAAAAAAAAAGTAAGTCTTTTCTGCTTCTTACTCCTGTCAGAGGACAAGGTGGATTCTGTTCCTTCTTGTACAAAAGTGTTTATTAAATTCCAGTCACTTACACCTGTGCAAATCTATTCAAGGAAATGGGATTGCATAGGTATCACTGAGGGCATCACTGGGCCTACAGATTATTACTGTTAACGATGCCCGAGAGGCAGAACACTAAACTCCCAGACATGTGCGTTGATCAGGGTGGCACTTAGCAATATCACCTTTTAATTTGAAAATTGAGCACAGTTGATATTGAAATCACTGGAAGACAAAAAAGAATCCCACAATGCCATTTTTAGAGTCACTTTTTCAAGCAGACCAGTACTTTATGGGTCTGGTCCAAAGCCTACAGAAGTCAGCGGGAGTCTTACCATGGACCTGAATGGGCTTTGGCTCAGGTCACAAAAACCCAAGACAAAAGAACAATCTGATGCCTAAAGAGGGCAAAACACCCAGTGAAAACATTAGTATATGCACAAGCTAGAGATAAAGTTGAAACAACAACATTTTAATAACATTTGCAATTTCTATTGCAAAGCTGCCCTCTTCTTCATAACTGAATGCAACCCCAGTTTCAATAGTAGTTTTCAGCTACCAACTGGAAAAAACAGATTCTGTTTTAATAAAAAAAGATATGTACAGTACAGAAAAATATGAATTCTGAAAGCCAAGCCTCTGCTTTCTAGCAGGAGGAAGTTCAAGTGTGCCAGTTTCCAGTAGTTCTTGGTTTGGATGCTGTAAGCATGCATACTGTTTATTGACTTCTAAATTAAAGCAGTCACTCTGAAGACTGAATTGAAAAGGGAGGATAATGGAGGCCAGTCTTCCTTATTCACACGGTGTGTGTGTAAAATAGCAATCAGCAAAGCTTTACCAAATAGATTGCCACCAATTCAGATAAGATATTTTGAAAATAAGAAAAAGTCACTGAGCCAAACATGCCAGTCCTTCCTTTTGTTTATCTTATTCTACTTTCCTGCTTTTTCACCATATCACTCAATCAATCCCATCCTTCTGTACAAGCAACCCTAGATGTCTCCTGGATTGATTTATACTCATTACTGACTTCAAATCATTCTCCTTCATTTGCTAACTTTTTCCAGATGTCTATTACTAAAGCCGTGTGAATAATCCACTCAGCAAATTTACCTTCTTTTTCTGCTAGGGTTTTCTCAAATGGACTCACTGTGAGAAATTATTCACCACTTAATTCCTATGAATAGTTCATCACCTGATGATTGCTTTTGAGTATTCATGGAACTGGTGAACAGTGTCACTAACCAAGGAATGGAAACAGAGCTCAAAGTTTTATTCTTATTATTTACCAACAATCACAAAAGCAAATCAGCTAAAGAAACCACTAGAAAATAATTACCCAGAGACTCCCCCCACCTTAGTCAGCCCTTTTCTCTTTTGACCTAGCTTCCTTTCCTTTTATATCCCACCCTCAGAGCAGCCACATGACCAAATGGTGCCTATTAACTCTTTACAGGCTGCAACATCTTCACCTTGTTGTAATCCTATATCCAACATTTACTAGCATGGGAGTGACTATGCAGCTAAGATGATGTAGTATTATGAGAGAGATACAATGCTGCTATACAGGTTAAGCCTCTGAGCATGTCTTGCATGTATTAGATGTTTCCAGAGGCCTGGGCAGACTGAGCATAGTGCTTATTCAGTTAAGCAAATGTTGTACCTTGTCTCCTCACAAACCTCACTCTTGAATGTTTATTAACATACACTGTTGAAGCAGCTTTCCCCTCCCCACTTTTTTTTGAGTCCCTGATACAAGCCAAAATTCCTGAACAGTAATTTACTGGATTTTATTCATTAAAAATCTATATTCAGAATGAAGGAAAATGTCCCAATGCCAATACTTCTCAAGGCACGTAATGTATAAATTCACCAGAGCTACATTCTAAGCACAGTTTGTCAGCACAAAACATCATTTTGTCCTTGTAATGCCACAAGTACATATAACCGTCAGCCATGAAATAAAATCAAAATAGGTCTAATGGGTGAGTCCAGAGTGGGTTTTTTGCCCCCGTTAAAAAAGTATTTATTGGATTGCACAAAAGCTCCACTGAGATCTGCACTGCTGCAGTATCAATGGGCTGGTGAATTTCAAGGAAACACACAATTCTTTATTTTAACCATCCTTTCCTGCACACTACTTACCTCTATAAGCATATTTGATTTGGAAACACTTAGTTTTCATACCTCCATCAATAATCTGAAATGAACACTGGAGAGCTTTGGGGAAATATGAGGATGACATCATTACCAGGATCCTGAAAATAATTAAAAGTGACAGCTGAGCACAGTTGGGAAATAAAGCTAAATTGATAACATTTTGTCTGAGTAATTATAACTTTTTAACTTACAAATCAGCATGGAATTATTAAAATACTGCAGTGTAGTTACTCTACTGCAAATATGACTTCAATGTTCAACTATACATAAAGGTAAATACAATAGATCAAATGTTGATAAACATGGGCCCTATCTGGCAAAATTTTAGTTACATAGGTAGGCTTCCTTCGTGCAAGTCATCCCACTGAAGTCAATTTTACTCATGTGACTAAAGTTTTAAAGGATTCAGTCCTATATTTGTATTTCTTGTGTCCCTGAGAGGACACTTAGCTGCATGACACCTTTGTGTTCAACATCATGTAGTTCTAATTTCTTCTGATTGAACTGACTGCTTATCTTGAGTCAAGACATTCAGAAGAAATACCTACCCAGTATGGAAGGTAAGAAAGTTTCACATACAAGGAAATTACTCTTTTTATATGGAAGCAGTACATCACACCAGGCAGTATGAGTTACAGGTCATTGAACTCACATAAACAAACATTTTTAATTAAACTAGTTTATGCTCCTCTTATAAGAAACATTCATGAAGTAATTTCTGATAACTCTTATGGAACAGTTGATCCATCCTATTTGGAAATATATCTGAAACCTATCCAAGATTTTATGATTTTTCCAGAATAATACGTCCTAGTTTTTCCAGCTGGAAAGGTTGGGCAAGTTCCATTTAACGAGTGTTTTTAAATCTCCCAAGTATTATCAGGACTAAAGCAAGATTCATTAGTTGAGTATGTAGTATATTTCGCAGGTGGGTCTGAGACATTATCAGTGATGTTTAGGGGACACAGCAATAACTCTTTATTCCTTTACATTTCCAAGTGTTTTTTGCAACAAATATCAGGAAACCAAAAAGAGTCAGCAAGAGAGGGTTAGGACAAAACTGTGTCTGTTAACACTTCAGTGTTCATTCAATCTGACATTGCTCTCAATTTTCTTGGTTTTTCATCCCCAAAAGCAGTGATTTAATGACTAAAGCCTCTATTCAGCAGAAATGTTCCACTGCTTTTGCAATGCTCAAGCCAAGGAGGTCATGCAACAGACTTTGGCACCCAGATGAGCTATTAAGCAAGAAACTTAGCTGGGCCACAGAACCAGATGCCTCCTGCAGAGAGCCTTCAAGAGGTGGAGATTTCATGTTTATGAGCATCTCCATCCTTGCCCTCCTCTTATACCCAATTCAGGAGTTGAAACTTGTCTTGCAGATGGAGAGTGAAGAAGATAGTCTACTGAAAGACCAATGATCTTCTTTCCATATTGTGGATTACCAATTACGATTATTTTAGTAAAAAGAGGAGCTAAAGAGACGCCTATCTGTTCTTTTGCTATTGGGATTCCTTCTACAACTGACTGGGGTTATTTATTCTCTACCAACTTTCATTTTACTTCCAAATATTAGGGTTAAATCTCTGCAGTGGGGCCCTAATACAACACCTACTAAAGTCAAAGGAAGTCTGTCCATTCAGTTGGCATTGGATCAGACCTTAATTTTCAGCAGCCTCAGAGACCTGCTTCCCCTAGAAACTGAACTTGGTGCATGCTTAGACTGTTCAATAGACTCCATATGGTCTTTGCATCAGCCAAATTTCATTTGGCCATTAAGGGAGGCAAAGGGAGAAGTTTCTTTGACTAAGAGGAAGGGAGTAGAAACCAGAGATTAAGTTCCACATCCAAGCAGGAAATATTTTTTGTCTTCACGAGAACTGGGACAATACTTTAAATAATTTTATGCAAACATCCTTACAGTTTTCTAAATGAGTCTGCTTTGATTATTTATACAACCCTTTGTTCACTTTCTGGCAATATATGGCAAGGATGTTTGCCAAAGGAGTGGATTTTAAGAGAATATTGCAGAATATTTTGCAGAAAGACAATGTCAGATACCTAATCTTGAGTATTCACACAGGAAATTTGATTCTAAGAATTAGGCTCAATCAGAAACAATAGTAGGTGTCTCCACTGAAAAAAGTTCTAATTCTGAATTTCAAATCCTCACAGCAAACTGGTGCTGAATAATCCTTACACCAAATGTTAGCTCCTAAGTTACTGAACAACAAAATTAAATTCTGCTTGTGAATGACTCATGAAAAAGAGAAGAGAAGGGAAATTTGTTGAATGAACTATACATTATGAATTATTTGCTCAGCTCTATTTTTGATTTTTGGAGTCCCCCAGGCCTGAAACGTGAAAGACTGAGGAATATAAAATTTACTTAGTACTCTCATTATATTGTTGATTTACTGATGATTTGCATCTTGGCTTGATAAGACACTTAGGTTCCAATGTAGAAGACAAAATGTGCAGTGGTTTAAGGGGACCATCTAGATACATCTTCTGTTCTCTGTGGAAAAACTGTGATCTTAAACAGGGACACTAGCAAACAGTTAAGACCAACTTCTGATGCATTTTATAATATGTTGGAGAAATGACCTAGGGATTCTAAATAAGTTCCAGCTTGAAACACACTGCTTTGTCACTGAGAAAAGCCACCAAACAGCCATGAAGATTGGTGGATGGGACTCAATATTTGACAAAATAGGAAAGAACAAAAAGTTAGAGGAATTTAAATTAAGGTCTGATTCTTCATCAGTGCAAATAATGAGTAATTCCACTGCAGACAGAGGTGCTACACACGTGTAAATGAGAGCAGAATCAGGTCCATAGTCTTTAAGTTTATGTGAAGATATTGCTAACAATAGACAGTCAAAATACATTAAAGCAGTACTTGAGTAATGCAATTGGTTTATCTTTGAATATTTATTAGCTGTAAGAACTCCACACTGTTGAAACAATTTACAAAACTAACATTGTCACAAGAGCGATACATCTCAACAGCTCAGATTCTATGATCAAAACAACAGATTCATTTCATCGTCATTCAATCATCATGAGCAGAACTAGCTCCTAATGAGTTTATGGTTCCATCATAGAAAGATCTGCCCTCAAGTAACAGAGACAACTGTATTTTCTTGTCGCAAGCCCTAAATACCCTTTGCTTAGACACACTTTTGTTGTGAACATCAAAATTATGTTTCCATCATTTTGAAACACTCTGAAATGGACCAAGTACGAAATATTGCCCACCAGACTGTTTTCTGTTCAGCTCTTCCTTACTGTTGAGATTACATGCACATGGAGCCCCAAAGCATAAAAGGCTCATTTTGTAAGTCTAATGTTAAAGTTATGTGCTGTTGCTCACTAGACCAGCTCCTAAAAAGCATATTTAAAAATCAGAGGAGTAAAGGAGCCCTGTCTGGCAGCTGTGAAAACTTTCACTGCTAGCATAGCCAAGCAGATGCTTCAGCTTAACATTTACCACCAGCCCCTTTAGAGCAGTGGTCAAAAAAAAAACCTCAGAATTCTGAGTCCTTCAGATGGCAGAACCATTGCAGGCTGCCAATCAGAGTAAAGTTGGCTTTATGTTCGGTCGTATTTTCATTTGTGGATATTCAATTGTATTTTATTTGAGATTAATTTTAAAGCCAGTAGAAGTGATGAGGCATAAGTTGATAAACCTGCTGTGTTCCAATCAAAAGACACATGGAAAGAAGAGCACACAACAACTTGTATCATCATTAGACACATGGCACCTTCAGTCTCAGATTAAGTGTAAAGAAGACACCAAAATCTAAGGGTCTGTTACCCATGCAAGGAAAGAGTGTATTTCCAACTATACTCTGTTCTTTATGTATGGGCTGTATCCTGCACTACTAAAGTCAACAGGAGTTTTGCTATGGACTTCACTTCGAGGCAGGATTCAATAGAGCTGGATATACTGTTTTATATAAACTATTTCTCGAGGGACTGATACTCCAGTCTTATACTCCCCACTGATGTAAGGGTTGCCAAATCTAAAAGAAGTGCAATGTGCCAACAGATTTGTTTGGTTTGAATGGGTATTATCTACATGGTTCAGAATCCTCCTAGATAGGATGACCAGACAGCAAGTGTGAAAAATTGGGATGGGGGTGGGGGTGGGGGAGGGGGTAATAGGAGCCTATATAAGAAAAAGCCCCAAATATCAGGACTATCCCTATAAAATCAGGACATCTGGTCACCCTACTGCTAGGCCTTCACCTCATCCAGATTATATTAGCACCAAAAAAATACATGTAGAATATTAGGTGTGGATGCTGAATATACTTTTGTATGCAATGAATTGGGAGGGCTGCATATGGTAATTCACAAACGGCAAAAACCACGAGTGAGTTGTGCTAAATAGTCTCTAGCTCATTGAATAATAAAAAAACCCAGCACATTTACTGTTCTTGGATGGAGTATTCTGTTTATAGTGGGATATGCAACATATTCTATTTTTTCCACTACTTTAATATCACCAGGCTTCTAGGCGGTTGCTTGTGAATACACCAGGGAGAGTCTAAGAATTACACAACCAAGTTAGTTTGATTGGGCTATAAGAGTTTGAAATTCTGGAAACAACTTGCAAGGATGGTTAACATTAACTATTTAATGGCAACCACTGTAATGTTAATCTACAGTTTCTACAGCACAGTTATCTCCTGTAACAGAGAAGGAAACAATTTAGGAATCTCAGATAGTTTGTGCTGTAGAAACTATTGGTAAACATTGACTTCAGAGTGGCTGCCATTAAGTTGTCGATTTGCCTTTGGTCCAGATACAAAAAAACTCACACAGGAAACAAATAGCACAAGGGTGGATAATAGAATGCAAGTTTTCCATCCTCTGGTTAAAATGTGGCCTAGATACTTAAATATACTAATTAACAACAAAAGATAGGTAGTGAGTTACCAATGAGATTGGATGCCATCCAATAGCTGGCCATAGGATCACTGCTCATGAAACCAGATATAGATTTCAGTATATTTTCTAGTGGAGAAGTGTCCACATCATGAAAAATACAATCCTTGATACAGACTTACTAGAATTTCAGCTGGAGATGTCAAAATCTAAAATGACATGAAAAATATACAACTATCCTTTCCTCTCCAGATGTGGATGTGACAGATAGGCAGTGTTGCTGAAACTGTGGATAAAATG
The DNA here is from genome assembly GCF_003597395.2 of Chelonoidis abingdonii. Classification (NCBI taxonomy): domain Eukaryota; kingdom Metazoa; phylum Chordata; order Testudines; family Testudinidae; genus Chelonoidis; species Chelonoidis abingdonii. The sequence continues at coordinate 177,886,137 of NC_133771.1, forward strand.
GAAGACTTCAGTTACCATCAGCCTGTCACAAACCTTTCACCAGTACTACATTCACAGAGATCTCTTCTGGGCTCAGTAGGGCCATTTATGCAGTGAAGAGTGGCATGAGGATAAATGGTGGACAGAGTTGGCAACAGAGTCAGAAAAGTACCCAGAAGTCACCTACTACAGGACAGGCCACCTTCAGCCCCCAACTAAAACCTCTCCAGCACATCAAGAATCTATAATCTATCCTGGAGGACGATCCATCTGTGATAGATCTTAGGAGACAGGCCAGTCCTTGCTTACAGACAGCCCCCCAAACCTGAAACAAATATTCACCAGCAACCACACACCACACAATAAAAACACTAACTCAGGAACCTATCCTTGCCGAGCCTGTCACCAACTCTGTCCACATATCTATTCAGGGGACACCATCATAGAACCTAATCACACCAGCCACACTGTCAGAGGCTTGTTCACCTGCACATCTACCAATGTGATATGCCATCATGTGCCAGCAATGCCCTCTGCCATGTACACTGGCCAAACCAGACAGTCTCTACGTAAAAGAATAAATGGATGCAAATCAGACATCAAGAATTATAGCATTCAAAAGCCAGTTGGAGTGCACTTCAATCTCCCTGGTCACTCGATTACAGACCTAAAAGTCGCAATATTACAACAAAATATCTTCAAAAACAGACTCCAACAAGAGACTGCTGAATTGGAATTAATTTGCAAACTGGACACCATTAAATTAGGCTTGAATAAAGACTGGGAGTGGATGGGTCATTACACAAAGTAAAACTATTTCCCCCCCACGTTTATTTTTTCCTGCTCCTCACACCTTCTTGTCAACTGCTGGAAATGGGCCATTTTGATTACCAGTACAAAAAGTTCTCTCTCCTACTGGTAATAGCTCACCTTAACAGATTACTCTCATTGTAGTATGTATGGTAACATCCATTATTTCATCTTCTCTGTGTGCATCTTCTTACTGTATTTTCCAATGCACGCATCCAATGAAGTGGGTTTTAGCCCATAAAAGCTTATGCTCAAATAAATTTGTTAGTCTCTAAGGTGCCACAAGTACTCCTGTTTTTTGCTGATACAGGGTACGTCTACACTACAGGATTATTCCAATTTTACAGAAACCGGTTTTGTAAAACAGATTGTATAAAGTTGAGTGCACACGGCCACACAAAGCACAATAATTTGGTGGTGTGCATCCATGTACCGAGGCTTGCATCGATTCCTGGAGCGTTGCACTGTGGGTAGCTATCCCCATAGCTATCCATAGGTCCCAGGGAGTCTCCCCCGCCCATTGGAATTCTGGGTTGAGGATGGCAATGACATGATGGTGCAAAAACAGTGTCGGGCGGGTGATTCTGGGGTAAATGTCGTCACTCATTTCCTTCCTCCGTGAAAGCAACGGGCAGAACAATCATTTCATGCCTTTTCCCTGGATTGCCCTGGCAGACACCATAGCATGGCAACCATGGAGCCCGTTTTGCCTTTTGTCACTGTCACTGTATGTGTACTGGATGCCGCTGACAGACAACGGTACTGCAGTGGCTACTACGCAGCATTCATTTGCCTTTGCAAGGTAGCAGAGATGGTTACCAGCCCTATTGTACCGTCTGCTGATGCCATTTTGTAAAATTGGCGATGAGGTGACGGTTATCAGTCGTTATGTACCGTCTGCTGCTGTCATGGGTGCTCCTGGCTGGCCTCGCTGAGGTCGGCCGGGGCGCAATGGACAAAAATGGGAATGACTCCCGGGTCATTCCCTTCTTTATGTTTTGTCTAAAAATAGAGTCATCCTGCCTAGAATATTTGGGGCAAGTGTACTAGAGAACCTCAAGAGAACCAGAGAGCACAGCCGCTCCAGGTCAGTGCCCCAGATCCGCAGAAATGATGAGCTGCATGCCATTCTAGGGGTGCCCCTGCAACAACCCCACCCGTTGCTTCCTCTCCTCCCCAACCCTCCTGGGCTACCGTGGCATGTCCCCCATTTGTGTGATGAAGTAATAAAGAATGCAGGAATAAGAAAACTGACTTTTTAGTGAGATAAAATGAGGGGAGGCAGCCTCCAGCTGCTATGATATAGTCCAAAGGACATTAAAGGGTAAGGGCAGGGAGAGGACCCAGCTCCCGCTATGATAGTCCAGGCAGTACAGAATCTTTCTTTAGACATGAAGGGGGGGGGGCTGATGGAGCTCAGCCTCCAGTTGCTATGATGGAGGACGGTTACGCCCAGCCTAATTCTGTACTGAATCTGCCGGGAATGACCAGGGAGTCATTTCCTATTTTTACCCAGGCGCCCCCAGCCGACCTCACCGAGGCCAGGAGTGCACTCACAGGATGATGATGATGGCTTGTCAGCCTTTTGTACCATCTGCCCACCAAGGGGGAAGGGAGAGGATGCTGCTGTTCAGCGCTGCAGCACCGCCATCTACCAGCAATGCAGCATAGACATACGGTGACATTGAAAAAAGGCAAGAAAACATTTTTTTCCCTTTTCTTTCATGGAGGGAAGGGGGGTAAATTGACGACATATATACCCTGAAACACCTGGGACAATGTGTTTGACCTACAGGCATTGGGAGCTCAGCCAAGAATGCAAATGCTTTTCGGAGACTGCGAGGACTGTGGGATAGCTGGAGTCCTCAGTCCCCCCTCCCTTTCTCCATGAGCGTCCATTTGATTCTTTGGCTTTCCGTTACGCTTGTTCACACAGCACTGTGCTGTGGACTCTGTATCATAGCCTGGAGATTTTTTTCAAATACTTTGGCATTTCGTCTTCTGGAACGGAGCTCTGATGGAACAGATTTGTCTCCCCATACAGTGATCAGATCCAGCATCTCCCGTACGGTCCATGCTGGAGCTCTTTTTGGATTTGGGACTGCATGGCCACCCGTGCTGATCAAAGCTTCACGCTGGGAAAACAGGAAATGAAATTCAAAAGTTTACAGGGCTTTTCCTGTCTACCTGGCCAGTGCATCCCAGTTCAGATTGCTTTCCAGAGCAGTCACAATGGAGCACTGTGGGATACCGTCTGGAGGCCAATACCATCGATTTGCGGTCACCCTAACCCTAATCCGACATGGCAATTCCGATTTCAGCACTACTCCTCTTGTCAGGGAGGAGTACAGAAACTGGTTTTAAGAGCCTTTATATCGATATAAAGGGCCTCGTTGTGTGGACGGGTGCAGGGTGAAATTGGTTTAACGCTACTAAAAATTGGTTTAAACGCGTAGTGTAGACCAGGCCACAGACTAACACGGCTGCTACTCTGAAACCTGAAAATAGTTCAGTTCCTGTTAAAAAAAACAAAAAGAGTTTCAATCAGTGCTATCAGTTTAAAAAACTTCAAGAATTTTTCACAGCCCTGCAGAGGAATTCAGGTATGTTTAAAACTCCTCAAAAGAAATCGCTCTGCAATGATTTAACTCAGCAACCTTACTCCGTGCCCAGTATTATATCTGCAGATTCTACCCACCACAGCAGAAATCTAAGAGAACAGGAGAGAGATGCTATGCCCTGGGGAAGGCAAGGCTGAGTATTATAGCTCACATATTCAATAGAGCTTGGCAGAGGACAGAAGTTCCATTTCACAAAGACAAATTTCTAAACCTTGAAATCCTTTCTACTAATCAGAGCAAAAGCTGACATTTCAAAATTCTCTGAAAGTTTTAAACATAATTTCAACTTATTCAAAGTGTTTAATTTTGATTGTTTTATATAACAAAATAAAGTAATTCCAAAATGAGAAATTGAAACAATTCCAACAATTCATATCACCACCATATAAGTCCATGATACGCCCACAGCTTGAGTATGGCATATAGTTCTGGTTCCCCATCTCAAAAAAAGATACTAGAATTGGAAAAGGTACAGAGAAGGGCAATAAAAATGATTAAGAGAATGGAACAGCTTCCATATCAGGAGAGATTAAGGTGACTGACTGTCAGCTTAGAAAAGGGATGACTTAGGAAGGATATGATAGAAGTCAATAAAATCATGAAGGGTGTGAAGAAAAAAAGTGTTATTTATCCTTCATATAAGGCAAGAACCAGGGGTCACCCAATGAAATTAATAGGCAGCATATTTAAAAAAAAAACATAAGTAGTACTTCTTTACACAACTCACAGTCAACCTGTGGAAACTGTTGCCAGAGGATGTTGTGAAGGCCAAAAGTATAACTGGGTTCAAAAAAGAATTAAGTAAGTTCATGGAGGATAGGTCCATCGATGGCTATGAGCCAAGATGGTCAGGGATACAATGCCATGCTCTGGGTGTCTTTAATCCTTCTTACTGCCAGAAGCTGGGAATGGATGGTGGGGGATGGATCACTCAATAGTTGCCCTGTTCTGCTCATCCCTTCTGAAGCACTTGGCATTGGACTGTCAGAAGACAGGATACTGGCCTAGATGGATCATTGGTATGACCCAGTACGGCCATTCTTATGTCAGAACTTTTTTTCTCCCGCCCCAAAGATCTCCAGTGAAAATAATCTGATTTCAGTTAAATCAACCTGATTGAATGGCATATTTCTTGTGGAATATGACAATGTCAAAGTTCTGCCTCTACTCTTCTGCCACAGCCATCTGTTTGGGGTAGTTTACCAGTGCACTGTCCTGGCAGTTGCTCTGAGGGGACATCATGCCTAGAGCTCCAGCAAGCAAGCACAGATCTCAGTGCCACCCCTTCTAAAGATGAGGCACCTGCTCCACTTTATGTCAGCTAGTTCTATGCGCCAGAATGGGGCCTATTACCTTGCCTCTCCCTGCTAACTTTGAAGAAACTAGGAACAATGCTAGATCAAGCCTTGTATATTCTTGTTCTCAGAGGAGCACAAGGCTGGTCATTTTGCCTGACCCGTGCATGGATGGGCAAGGGGGAAGCTCTTTAAATTTCTCTCCAGCTGCCCATCCATACATGGTCTTGCCCTAAATATACAGTAGTAAAGTTGCTAAGAGATACTTGGCTGTTAGTTCAGTATAGCAATTTATACTAGGATGTAATGAATGACCGTTTTGTCATCAATCTGTCACAGTACAAATATTTTGAGTACCATAAGACAGCTTTAATAATATGCCTTTGGTTAGTGGCAAGAGTGGCTAAAAATGAATTCTTGTTGTTGGAATATCGCATTTTTATGAGGTTAACCACACTTTGGCCAAAATAAAGTTAGAAACTAGCCTTACAGTTTCATGAGAATGCAGCATAGTACACAACATTGATAAGGAATTCCTCAATGATCCTTGCTTTCTGGGCCAATTCAGACCTGAGGTAAGTGAGTTCAATTCCAATGGACTTTAATAAAGTTACATTTGCTTAAACTAGATCTGAAATTGGTCCTCTATGTACATGTATGTCTACTGATCTCTCTCTCAGAGAAATTCCATCCTCAAAAGAAGGCGTAATTCCTATGGATGTAAACTGGAGTCACGTCTGAAAAGAAGTCAGAATTATTCTTATAGACAGAGCTGATAGCATCACCTATAGTTAAGGTTGCCTGACAATTTCAATTATAAGAGTCCATTTCAACTGCTTATAACTTAATTGAGACTTCAACCATTCAGACAGAAAAGTCTCAGACTGGGGTTCTGCCTTAGCCTGATTTTTTTTTTAATCTAAAACCAATCCAGATGTTTCAGAGAATGAGATGTGGGGCGGAGAATTTTTGCCCATGTTAAAACATTGTACAACCATTTATTTAACTGAGAAGCTCTAGCACCTCTATCTATTGAGCAGGGACTTGAACTTTGGTAGGGTCGTGGCATTTGTGTCAAGTGTACCTTTTTCTACTCCTGTGACAATCTTCCCAAATATGACCAAGTTATAAGCCTGTGAAAAATGAGTTGGCAAATGCTCAGTAGACATTTAAGAGTTGGGCAGATAAATTCTCAGAAGGTTACATCTACATAGAGCATATTCCATCCCCTCATAACTCCTCTGTGTGCCCAGACTGTGAATGTGCCATCCTCACAAAGCAATCAAGCATGCTCCATCCCAGGGATGAAGAGTTAGAGCAGGTTTTTCCCTGAAATTGCTCTTCCCTTCTTCTGAAGTCCACTGTGGTGCTGGGCATAGGAACAGAGGAGGGAGACACGTTACCCTTGCTGGCACTGAGATACCCTGGACAAGGAGGCAGGTGTCTGACTGGAATATATGGGGGCAAGGAGCAGTTGGGATGGATGGAGAACAGGAGTGGGGTGGCTAGGGCACAGCTGGGAAGGGAAAATAGGACCACGGTAGGGTACTGAAGGAGTGAGGATAAGAACTGGGGAGACAAGGAGTAGAGGTGGGGGACAGGAGCCTGGGGGAAGTGCAATAGAAGCTGGGCGTAGGAACAGATGCAAGATCTGGGGAGCGGGGTAGGGGGTAGGAACAGGGCAGGGGCACAGAAGTCAAGGGAGAATATGAAAAGGTGAGAAAGGGGGTTCAAGAGCACTGTGGGAGGCAGGGACAGGAGCATCAGGAGCAGGGATAGGAGCAAGGGGAGAACAGCGGCCGAAACACTGGGAAAGAGGGTAAGGATTGAAGCAGATGAGGACAGGGATAGACAGGTTTATAACCAGTAGAGAAGACTCTGCTCCAGAATCTGGAATTAAAGGATTCCTGAGTCTCAACATTTCTTTCCCATCAGCAAATAGCTCTGAAATCCACTGGCAAAGTATGTTCCATCCTGCTCCTTTCTAGGTTAGCTCAAGTAGTGGAGGTGTGTAGTGTGAGGTCACAAATAGATCTGGGCAAAATTTTTGACCAACCTTTTTGGGGCAGGTGAGGGGGTGGCAAACGGAGTCACATTGATTTTGGTGAATTGTTCTGGATGAAAATGAAAACATTTGGTGGGGCAATATCTAAAATGAACCCTTTAGATATTTTCAAAACATTTCAATTTTGGGAGCTCGATTCACAAAGGGATTTAGGCACCACTCATGGACGAGGAGCAGGCAGTGGAGTCTCAGCCCCCCAGTAACCTTCAGCCCAGTTAGAAACAGGACCGGCTCCAGGCCCCAGCACGCCAAGCGCGTGCTTGGGGCGGCAAGCCGGGGGCGGGGGAGGCATTCTGCTGGTTGCCTGAAGGGTGGCAGGCGGCTCCAGTGGACCTCCTGTAGGCGTGCCTGTGGAGGGTCTGCTGGTCCCGTGGCTCCGGTGGAGCATCCGCAGGCACGCCTGCGGGAGATCCACCGGAGCCGTAGGACCGGTGAGTGGCAGAGCGCCCCCCACGGCGTGCCACCGTGCTTGGGGTGGTGAAATGGCTAGAGCCGTCCCTGGTTAGAAAACTCACCTAGGACATGGGAGACACAGATCTGAATCTGGAGCAGGGACCCAGGTGTTCCCCCTCCCAGGTGAGGGCCTGGCTACAGAGTCTCTCATCTTTCTTTCTCTGGCTCAATATTCAAGTGTTTTATATAAAAGTGGAAAGTTTCGACAGGTAAGAGACCTATCCTAGAAAATCCAATAACCTGCTGGTTATGGATTCACCCAAAAAGGGAGAACTGGATTTAAGTCCTTGCTATAAATGGGGGACTCAAACCTGGGTTTCCCACATCTCAAGTGAGTACCTTATCCACTGTGCTGAAGATTATAAGGGGACTTTGTTCATTTTTGTGAATCTAGCCCTTCATTTCCTTTACTTATATTAAAGATACTCCACATGAAATGTTTTTATCAACTCAAAATGAAACATTTATTTCAATGCAAAATAAAATTTCTGATTTTTTCCAATTCATCAAAAAATCCAAAGAATTTCAGCTTTGGTTCAACTGGAGCCAATTTCCACCATAAATAAACTACCCTAAATGTGCTGAACAAACCTTTTTCCTCATCAAAACATTTTGCATTTAAAACAGATTTATTAAACAATGGAAGTATCTGTTAGTGAATTGAATTGATGGTTTCTAGTCACCCTATGCTTGAAGAATTTAGAACTATTAGATCTGATCCTCTCACACTTAGTTTTTAAGTCATAGATTGGAACAGGAAAACAAGCTTTCCTGTTTTTTCAATTTCCAATTGATTTCTTAACTTTGAATGAACTAGTCATTAAACTGAACTTGATGAATAAACTGAAATGTAGAAAATATTCTCTTGGCACCTGCAGAAGGGGCTACTGCTCTCAAAAGCTGGTTTAGCTTTCTGTATTTTACTTAAAATAATTTTAACAGATAAGAAATTTAGGCCTTACCATACGCTGTCAATTTAAAATTTAAATTTAAAAAAACTACTTTAAATTTAAGTCCCAATTTATTTTAAAAAACATTTAAATGAAATAATCCCCCTTTTGGACTGAAAAAAATCTCCAACTTTTTATTCACCTTGTTCCATAGTCAAGCACTCAAAAGTTAGGAAATACAAAATTTAAGGTTGCCCTTCATTCAGCCCTCTTGTGCATATGGATTATGACAGTCTTTAATCATATCACAACATATTTTTCCACAGGATCGCTGCCTCATTTGTGCACAGGATGGCTAGTGCTCAGAGAACGAATCAGGGATGCCTGGTGAATGAAGCTGTTTCCAAGAATCCTTCCTTGTTTGTGGCAGAAGTTGGAAGATTTGTAGGGACTGAGGCAAGGGACTGCAGGAATAGAAAGGAAGGTCCTCTTTGCTAAGACAGTTGAGTGGCATCCTGGAAAATTGGATTCTATTCCTACCTCTGCCCCAGAGTTCCTATGTGAAGTTGGGCAAGTCACTTAAACCAAAATTTTCATAGGTGATCACTAATTGTGTGTTTCTCATTTTCTGGGCACCCAGCAGAGATATTGGCAGTCTGCTTTACAGAAGCACTGAGAACAGCTGCAACTGAAGTCAAAAGGTGCTATGATCTGAGCATATAAAATGCTATAAAATGCTAAGCATTTTGGAAAAGAAATCTGGCCTCAATGATCTGTGCCCCTGCCCTGCAACTGGGGCTGTCTGGAACCAGGACCCTGCAGCCCCAGTCCCACGACTTCCACTTGGGGCTGCAGACAGGGGCATGCGCCCACAGCCCTGCAGGAACCTGGGCTTGCAAAGGCTGCAGCTGGAGCCATGCCTCCCTCACGGCTTCCCAGGGCCACACACTTCCCCTGAGTTATTTTTGGCAAAGTCACGGACAGGTCACAGTCTCTGTAAATTTTTGTTTATTGTCCGTGACCTGTCCTTGATTTTTACTAAAACTAACCGTTGACAAAATCTTAGCCTTAGCAATAAGCACCATAGAAAAACCCACGAGGAAAATTAATAATTTTATGGTTTGTGGTAAATAAGATATAGGACCACTCAGCAAAAGAACTCACACAGGAACACTTACTCATATGAATGGTTCCAATGGCCAGAGAAGCACTTAGACGTGTGCCTAACTTTGAGCACGTAAATAGTTCCATTCAACTTCAGCAGGACAAACGTGCTTAAAATGAGGCCACATGCTACAGTGCTGTTTGAATCAGGGTAAATTGTAAGTAACCATTGTGCAGCTGAGCCCCAAGAATAGTTTGCCCTGATCTACTTATTAATTTATACTAATGGTTTTGAGGTCCATTGCAGATTACTGAATATTGTGAGTGTAGCAAACAAACATTTTTGTAATAACTCCCTCCCCAAACAAAACGTAATAAGGATATTGAATTCCAAAATATACTTTGTTTAATGCCAAAGAGCACTTGCAAAATAATGTGAAAGTAATGTGAATAATATGCCTTACGTAGAATATCTGGGACCACTCCACTGAGAAAGTGCTTACCAAAGTGAATAAGGGTTTGCACAGTCAAGCCCTTAGAGAAACAATTTATCCAAGGAATTTAGCTCATTTCAAAGATGATTCAGAACAGGAATACAGGCTTCAGAGTTAGTTTGTTTTTAAAAACACGTATGTTATTTGAACTCATTCTAAATATAGGAAATACCTGCTCAAAGCCAGTAAAACCTTAGTTAATAGGAAAAGAAAACTTCTAAAGAGGATCAACTACTGTATCCCATATTCATGCAAATATACCCTGTTCAACTCCAATGCTTAGCACTTATATAGAAATTCACATTAAAATCATTGCTTACACTGTAACTAATTAATCCTTGCTACATCTTTGTGAAGCAGGTGAGTATTCTGATCTGCCTAAGACACAATTTTCCATTATATTGTATTTAATTGCCTGAACACAAAGGGTAAAATTCTGGACCCAGTAGACCCAAATCCTGGACCCAGGATTCCACCTAAGGAGTTTTTAAAATGTCCACCGCATGATCCACTTCCTTCTCCTCCAACTTCTAATCCTAAAGCAGAAGTCAGCAACCTTTCAGAAGTGGTGTGCCAAGTCTTCGTTTATTCATTCCAATTTAAGGTTTCACATGCCAGTCATACATTTTAACGTTTTTAGGTCTCATTCTATAAGACTATAATATATAACTAAACTACTGTTCAAGTATCAGAGGGGTAGTTGTGTTAGTCTGGATCTGTAAAAAGTGACAAAAAGTCCTGTGGCACCTTATAGACTAACAGAAGAATTGGAGCATGAGCTTTTGTGGGTGAACACCCACTTCGTCAGACTTTGTCACTTTAAACTACTGTTGTATGTAAAGTAAAATAAGGTTTTTAAAATGTTTAAGAAGCTTCATTTAAAAATTAAAATGCAGAGCCCCCTGAACTGGTGGCCAGGACCCAGGCAATGTAAGTGCCACTGAAAATCAGCTTGTGTGCCACCTTTGGCACACATGCCATAGGTTGCCTACCCCATGCTAAAGCCTGAGCTGACATGCCTTCCTCACCAACCCTAACTGAGGTCAGTGGGAGTTTTAGGTTCACAAAATATGCAGAATCAGGCTCCTAATTGCCATTTGTTTACTTAGTAGTCCATTAATTTTTCAAGTAACATTTACAATTCCTCCCCCTATCCCGATTTTATCTCTGACTCCTATTAAATCATTAATAAATGGTAACAAGAGGAACATTATAAAATCTTTGTTATTTTAATAACTAAAACTGTTTAAATTGGTTATTTAAAGTATTTCTCCAACTTTTTCTTCCATTTTTGTGTTTCTGCAGCTATTTTCTTACAATTGACTTGGCTAGACATTGCTTCAGTCTTATTCCTATACCAGCTAAAGAGTAAATGGCCATTTCAGTGTAAGATTCTGTATCTGAGAGAGATACATTGTTTATTGTAACGCTGACTAGTCTCACAAGCCTCACTTTTTCTAGTAATATTAAAGCAACTGGTCCAACCACTTTTGCTGTTTTCTTTTTTCAAATATCTCCTCTAACACCACAAGAGCAAAAAGAAACATGACTATGTTCAACAACAAAAAAGTCATTCCAACGCCCCTCTTCAATAATATTATTTCATGCCTTGCTATGTTTTACTTTTACTTGTTGTGTACGTCAGTTCACAGATTTCTCTTTAGCCACAAATGACTCAATATTATTTCAGAGCTATTATATAAATGTGCACAAGGGCCTGGACAACATACGGAGTCTCAAAATTAATTCAGACCCCTCAAACAAAAGCAAAGGTGAATGGCTTTCTCCAGGATAGACTATGAATAGGATTTTTTTTTTAAATACAGTAAATGAAACAAAATAAAATGGCAAAGGCCCTACCTCTGCTCCCCACTGAAGTTAAAGAAAACTTTACCATAGCTTTAAGCAGGACTGGGCTGATGGTTTATTTTACTGAAATTAAACGTTTCCTCCTCTAAGCATAGTTTTAAACTAGAACAATGTAAAGCTGTGGTTCTGAAAAGCCACAGTGGGATTACTCGCAGCACATAACATTAAACATATGCATAAATCTTTGCAGGATCAGGCCCTACAAGTGGTTACTTGTACAGAATAAGAAATCTTCTCTGCAGTATTACGACATTAGGGTCTGATTCTGAAAGGAGCTAGGACCCTCTGAAAGGTGCTGAGCACACTTGGCTACCACTGAAATTGTGTATGCCCAGCACCTCCAAGGAGGCACTCAGAATCTCACTGAATTAGATTCTGAGGTGCATCCAGCTGTTCTGGCACTGTGATTGGCTGGATGCCTCTATATGCTCTATCATATATTCTATGGGGACCTCCTTGTTCAAACACACACCTTGCAGGAGGAACATTTCATCCACAGTAAAATGATTTTCATCTGACAAAAAAAACATCCTAAACATTCCGTGTGGCCTCAGGGGCCACACAACACAAAATGGAGGAGATGTCCAGATCCTCAGCTAGTGTGACTTAGCAAATCCCTATTGAGTACAATGGACCTTTGCCATTTTACACCAGCTGACAGTTTGGTCCAGTGAGTTTCCATCTTTCCAGCACCCTAAACCCCCTCATCCCTGGCCCCACCCCTAATCTCACACCACCAGCCAGAGCCCTCACCCTCTTCTACATCACAACAATCCACTGCCCCAGCCTGGAGACCCCTCCCACACCCTGAACCCCTCATTTCTGGCCTCAGCCCGGCATCCACAAAGTGAGCCACAGAGGGAGGAGGAGGAATGTAGTGGGTGGGACCTCGGGGAAGGAGCAGGGAACGGGGCAGGGCCCTGGGAAGGGGCAGGCCTATGGTGTACAGTTTTGTGCAAGTAGGAAGTTGGCAACCCTAAAGGATCTATAAGTCTGCCTGATAAATGATAAAAGAGGCCTAAATGAAAACAAATATTCCAGTTTTCCTATTTGTAGCAGACAGAGGGATATTTTTTTAATAACTCATTTAAGATTTGAATTAATACTCAAAGCACTAACTACAGTATGTACTATGCAGTGCTTTAAATCTATAAAAAAAAGTTATATGGAAAAGCTCCTCAATGTATCTGTCAAAGTTGCTGAAATTATTCTAAAAATAGATGACAAAGTCCAAGTGTATAACTTATGTATTCTATATACAAGTGCAAAACCACATACAAGTTCCATCTGCTTTTGATGAAGGGAAAGAAACAAAACCAGCAAAAATAAAAAGTAAAGTTTCTATGAGAGAGCACAGTACATTTCTCTTCTATAACAGATTGCATCTCAATACAACAGAAAATTGCAGGTGTTTCCAGCACACTGAAGACTCAGATTTTTAAAGGGACATTGCACGGAAACCAAACTCATACAAGTTACACAGCTACATACACCACATAACTAATGCATATTATTCATTTGCACTGCTGTAAACAAATTCAACCTTGCTGCAGAGAAGTGGAAGGCAGCCTCATGAATGCTGCCTCTAAAGGAATCCCAGATGGTATCAACTTCTTTCACATGCTTATGGGAAACTGCTGTAGGATTTAATAGAAAATCCTCTTCCTCTAAGATTATCAAATCATCCTATGGACTTTGACAGTGAATTATATTCCTGCTATAGAATGGCACAAACAAAACTATTACATTCTGTAAGTTTTCAGATGTATTCAGTGTTGTTGTAGCCATGTTGGTCCCAGGATACTAGAGAGACAACGTGGGTGAGGTAATATATTTTATTAGACCACCTTGTGTGTCTCAACAAAAATTTCTCTAGAATGCCATTGGATTCATCCCTATAAAGTTCTATATGGCTTCTTAGGGACAGTTCCCTCCCCTCCTCCTAAGGCATTCTCCTCTCTGAGAAAAGTTACAATGGGGCAAGTGCCTAGCATTCTTGCTGTAATCTCTAGCTCAATGCCTATCACTCTGTCCCTTAAATGGCAGCCATTGGAAAGCTACTGAATTCTCCCTGGTGAACGAAACAGAAAAGCCATAAGAAACACCTTACAAACAGTACAAAGGTGCCACTGTGGTTAACAGAACTCCTACCTGTCTGCCACCTAACCCCTTATCTGCCTAAACTCACCTCAGTAAATGAGTTTTTGCAGTAAAAATTCCCTAGCTACCTATGTTTCCATCTCTGGGCATGTGCATTGCAGCCTCACTCTAGGCATCCAGATGCCTAAGCCCAAGAGCAATCCACAAACCAGGGGAAGATGGTTGTTCTCAGCTCATATGTGGGGCCTGACCAGGTAGGTGTGCTTACAGGCTGCCTAATACCATACAAACAACTTGAGAGAGAAAGAACCTCCCTTTAGCCCAGTGATTAGTGTACTCACCCAGGATGTGAGAGATACTTCCTCCAGTTCAAGTACCACCTCTGTCTGACTGGAAGGAATTCTGTACAGGGGACTGCCACCCCTCAGGTGAATGCCCTCACCACTGGGCTACAGAGCCATTTTCTTTCTCTCAGGCCCAATTATTTGATTAAATCATGGATACAGCTGGGCTTTATTTATATCACATGAACAGACTGTACAGCCATAGCCTCAGAATTTCTAACACTGAATATGGTCAGGTAAAGTCAATTCTGCTTCAGAATTCAGTGCATGTCATGCTTGACACCTATAGAGAGGTGTATAATCAATATGAAAAGATGCCGACCTAAACACAAATATTTTGAACTACAGAAATCAGGAAAAAAGTTTAGGACGCAACATGTCTCCAACATGTATGATCTTCTCTTCACACGAATGAGGGGGAAAGTTTATTGTCTATTCAGACACTGTCCAGGCAGCAATATTTGCTTGTTGCGTAATGTTACTTTGCTTTTAGTGAGTTTGCAGAGTTTATACCCATAGACTATACGACAGCATAATGTTAAGTGATATATAATAGCTCAAATGTAAAGAAGAGCAGACACCTATTTAGAAGAAATCTCCCTTAAAATTCAGTTCCAAATGTCTACATATCTGAGCCTCAAAATATATATTATTCTGAAATAATTTGCTAGATTGTGCTGGAGGGTGGAAGGGGAATGATTTATATTTCTATCACATTAAGTTCCTGCCATCATGAATCTTTACATTAAAGCCACAAGGACTACTATTGTTCATATCCTTTCCATTTTCATCCCCCATCTGAATACATTCTTCTATGAGGATGGGGGAAAAGGCCTAGAAACACCCTGGGATTCAGTGAATTTAAAAGAACAAAATTTGTTTCCTATTTTCTTCTGTTGTGAAGCAGGAATTACTTTTATATAAGGTTGGTTGTTTTAACAGAGAGACACTAAACATTTATAAAATACAAGTAGAGGTTGAAATATTGCATTGTGGTTACTTGATATGCTGCTGCAGAATGTTAGTTTCATGTTTCATCAGCCAAATAGAGTCTGTGTGCTGAGCTATTGTGGTTCGGTAGCTGACAGCAGTCAAGTAAGTGCTACTCTCTTCCTGACTTAATCATTTCTATTACACTTGGTGTCAAAACAATAATGTCAGTGAAATGGGCTTGCTGACATTACAGATTAGAATTGAGTGATTCTGAATGTCCTGTGACTGAAATGCATTTTATTTCTAGAAAATTGCACATTACAATTGCAAATTAAAGAGCTTAGATCTCAATAGGCTGTATCAACACATGTAGCATAGACTCCAAGCTGCCAAAGAGATGAACAGTCATGAAATCCATGCTGTATAATGCATACTAGCAAGTTAGGAAATTCCTAAATGCTCTCTCTGTACTGTTTGGAGATGAATTTGAATAACAATCATTCATCTGCACACGCAGGAGAGGTGGAATGGTCTAATGGTTTTCACTAGGGCTCAGAGTGGCAAGTGTTCCATGAACAGAATAGCATCATTGCTTTATGCCTTCCTTTCCCCATCCCCAACTTCCACAACCTATCAAAACATGTTCACAGGCCTTCACTTTAGAAATACATCCATGTCTTATAGCAGCAGCTGAAGCAGCAGTCTGCAGAAGGTCAGAGTGTGATTAAAAGCTACCAAGCCACAAGCTGTGACTTTCAATGACGGTAGCCACCAGCTGGTCCTATTAAACAAAGATGACTATTTTCATGACCTGAGGAGTTGACTTTGTGCCACCGTGAGAATAGCCTATGCTATCGGACTATCGTACAGTCCCTATAGTATCCACATGTGATGGTGTTTACAGGAATACAAAGAGCTTTATAAAAGTAAGAGTTATAATGGCTCCCTCTCTCTTCCTTAAAAAAATCAGCAAAACAGAAGACATGAGGGAAATAAAGTGAGCCCTCATGCAAGATGCTAGTAAAACTCATCTCACTAACATTACCACGATCATCTGTTTCTTAGAATAAAACCGAACAATTGAAGCTCTCATCTGTATTTTACAAGGGAATGGTTTGCTGCCAAAATAATGGTTTAGTAAAAGAAACTAACCCCAAGTTTTCAAAATGTTGGAACAAACTGGAGAAATCCATGTATGCTTCTCATTATTAAGGACAAGAGCCACAATAAAACACACTCATAAGGCACTCACTATGTTTAAAGAATTTTTTATCCCCATGGGGAAAGAAAACCCATCCAGTAGATCTCTAAGGTAGTGAGCGAGCGAGCAGCGCTGGTGTACAGTAATTTATACCATCATCATCAAGTGGATTACACATAAGGGTATATTTTCACCCGTCAGGGGTAACTGGATGCTGCACACCTCCTTCTCCTTTTTTGCCAAAGTTGGTGCACAGAGTGAATGTGTGTTGGGAGGAGCAGGGAGTGGGATGGAATCTTGGTACCACCTGTTATTTTTCCTGGCACAGGTGGTGCTGCAAGTGTTTTCTTTTCCAACAAAATGCTTAGGCAGTGAAGGTCTGTAGTGCTGAACATCCATGGCCACACTGTGAGGCTTTACTCCAGGCACCTAAAAAGTCCACTGGATTATTACTGACCTGGTGCAGTCAAGTTAATTATGCTTGACAGTGTGACTGCCACCAGTCGTTACCAGGCAGTGACTTGTCATGACCTCAAGTCCAATCTTCCAAGCTTGATGTTTGGGAACTTTGTCTTCAAGGTGGGCAACATGATCAAAAAGGGCCAGCCAGTAGTGGCCAATGATGACTTCAATCCTCTCCAGGCCAGTTCTCACTGATACATCCCTATTGCTGATAAAGTCAAACCATCTTATACCCAGTAGTCATCACTAGCAATGCATATGAAATGCCTCCAGCCTCCTAGTGTCTTGTTTAAGCAATATCCATGTTTCAAATCCATATAAAAAGTGATCACAGGTACACAGGTTTGCTAAATCCATACTTGGGTACATAGTTGAACCTTTGTTTGGCTCCAAACCCTATGCAGCTCCTTCACGGCTGAAGCTACTAAATCAGTTCTCCTTAGGATGTCTGGCTGGCTGCACCTGTTGGATGACAGTTTACCTAAGTAGGAAGTAAAGTCAACCACTACTTCCAGGATATGTCTTGCATCACAACTTTTGCAGTGACACTCAA
This sequence comes from Chelonoidis abingdonii, assembly GCF_003597395.2. Classification (NCBI taxonomy): domain Eukaryota; kingdom Metazoa; phylum Chordata; order Testudines; family Testudinidae; genus Chelonoidis; species Chelonoidis abingdonii. Next base: position 177,903,310 of record NC_133771.1, read on the forward strand.
GATTTTTGGTTTTGCCCAAGAAACCCTTAACCCAAAGACAGCTGCCTTGAGCTGTAAACTCTCTAAGACATCTTTGAGATTGTTTGTATCCAGACCAAAGACGACATCATCCACATAATCTAGGTGGGTAAAAGTTTAACTGAGAGCTATACTGATATTTGCAGAGATATGTTCAATGAACCAATTCACTGTGTGACAGAACAGGGCTGGGTCTAGGATACATCCCTGCTTCACCTCAGATCTAGTGTGAAACCTGTTAGACCTGTGTGTCTCCCAATGCTCCCATGCCTCAAGTCATTAGTACAGGTCTTGAATTAGCCTCAGGGGAATGTCAGGAAAACAGATACCTCCCTTCTCCCCTTAAGAAGAGCATGGTGCTTCCTATTCTAAAGGTCCTCGTCTCTCTCAACCCTCAGCATTAGGTAACCTCACTTTCCTCACTGAAATCTCCCCATTTTTATGTCTATGTCTCTCTGTCTCTATCTCCCAATTGTCTGTGTCCATCAGTATTTCTCCATCCCTCAAAACTGAGAGTCTCCAAGCAACCCAACTGCCTGCCCTTGTTCCCTCCTCCATTCACCACCTTCCTCCACACACAATTGAATGTCTCTGGAATCCCAGCAACTGGTTCTTGCTCCTCCCTCTATACACACACCACAGAATGGTTTCACTTCCCCCATCCCCATCCCAAACACATACCAGGCAAGAGTCTAGGGTGATCAGATGAGAGGCAGAAAATATTGGGACACATGGAGGGGAAGGGGGTCTGCTGGCAGAGCAAAAAAAAAATTATATATATAAATAAAATCAGGACAAACACCTAAATATCGGGATGGTCCTGATTTTATCGAGACGTCTGGTCACCCTACAAGGGTCCCAGTTTGCCTGAGAATGCCCTGGGTTTTACAGACATATCCCAGATATTGACAATCTCAGCTCACAGAAAAACAGTGATTTTCAGCTATGCTACTCCTCTTATTCCTCATTAGATTTTTCTTTTTCCACAGTAACTCAGTCGCTCTATTGCATAGTCAAAATTAAATGACTAATTTCAGGTAGTCAGCACACTATCAGCTAGGACTGGACAAATATTGCAAATAAATTGCAATCATCTATTTGAATAAAAAAAGTGAATTTTCTTCAGAAGCATTCAAGACACTTACTTACTGCCAACATGTTGATAACTTAATTTTGTTAATAAGTAGATTAATGCAAAGAGGAAGTGTCAGAAGTACTTGTGTGAATATGTATTCTGAAGAATACTTGAGCCAGAAGTAGTAGCCTGCCACCTTGAAAACTCTTTGGGAGTCATCCAAGTTTAAATGAAAGCTGAGATTTTCATGTAAATCACCTGACTCCATAAGCAGGGGCTTTAAGAAAAATACTATGTATTGAGAAATTTGTGATTCAGTCATGAGAAATGGCAACATTAAATTCAACATCTCCCATTTAAGACCAGCTGGAATCCCAGATGAGTAGTGAACTAGATATTAGTGAACAGCTGGTGCTGGCAGAGGGTACACTCACTGGTGAACTGTGAATTGGTATGGGTTCTTCCAGAGGTGGCAGAATGAGGGTGGGGCAGTGGGAGCTAACACCCCCACAATGAAAATATTGTGGGGGCTCATCTGTGTTTCCACATACACAATATTTCTTCTCTACCTAGGGAGGGTGTGGGATGGGACAGCCTGGTTCCTACTTTGCCTCCTGCTCAGCTCCCTTGGCACTAGGGAGATGGGGCAACGGAGGTGGAGAGCAGGAGGGTGGAGAGGCAACTGCTCTGAGGGTCTGGGGTGGGTACATCATGCCACCGCAGCTGCCCTGACCATGCCATTCCCTCAGCCTGCTGTGCATCTCCAAGCTCAGATGCCTGCCCATCCCCGAAGCAACTCCACACACTGCCTAAGGCCTCTCTGGCCTTGGGCTTCTTGGTGCACACCTCCAGCCTGAAATCTCAGCCCCTCCCCCTGGTTTCCGCTACAGTTTCTTGTCATTTTGCTCCAAGTTTCATTACTGTGCTGCCACAGCTCTTCTGAGTTATGTGCCTATCAGTTTTTCTTTGTATAACTGACAGAAAAAAGTTTCTGCATTTTCTGTTCATCAGCAAGTCAGCCATGCACATATTGGAGCCAGAGATGTTGATATGATCTTATGGGTGCAAGACATAGCAAATGTGTGTGTGTGATCACAGGACATCTGTTCCTTTCCCCCCATGGGTGGTCTGAATCAAAAAAATCCAGCAAGTTTACACCTTTGGCTATGCAGCCCAGCCAAAATAACTCTATATTTTACAGGACCTTGATTACAGCTGCTTGTTATTTTCCCTTCACCAATATTGATTTCACGTGTAACTGTACAGAACTAAAACAAAATCAGTTATCTCAAGTCAGAGAGAGAAATTGGAAAAGTGTAGCTAGAGGTACACAACTAGCCCACCCTGCCAATGTATTTACCGTTGATGAGATTTATACACATCAAGCCTGCCATAACATCTCCCCCTGCCAACCCCCACACTTTATGCAGGGGAGTCTATGGATTCTAATGGTAAGAACAAAGGACCCAGAGCCATGAACATCCAGGCTGAGTGTCCAATGATTTACAGTCTGACCTTGGGTAAATCATGTAACTTTGACCTTCGTATGCTATAGTCTGCCTCGCTGTTAAAAGAGCAGGACCTCACTGGAAACCAGATGCTGCATCTGAGCCGAGCTTTCCATGGTAAATAAATGACATCCAGCCAGATACCATGTAATGCAGTCCATCAGGAAAAGAGGTAAATCATTTTCCAACAGGGAGTTTCAAACCCATGCTCTGCTCTAAAACTATAATGGAAAGATTTTTTTAAAAAATGGGAATACTGCTGCCACCTTCTAAATAATTCACCTTTCACTTTCATCAGCTGTAGAACGCAGGTTCCTGTCCAGACCAGGTCAGTGGCATGAATGAAAGTTGGTAGCATTTGATGGCTGTTTGGTGGTCTGATAGTTCTTTAAAGACAGGTGTCCATCCCACAAAACACGCCATAATTGGCAGTAGCTAACACCCTTAGTGGTAGCCTCAGGGAGCCCAGAGACTGAATGGCCATGGAAAATAATTTTCCTCTCACCTTTGGAAGTTGTCCCTCCAGGAATACTGGCAGGCCAGTGTGTGAATGCTACACTATTATTTGTGCTGTACAGTACTAGTCCTCTGGACACCTAGAGAATATGAGTCTCTGAAGCTGCCAATCCAGCCTCTAGTGGGAACCTTAATATCATAATTCTAATTTAATTCAGTTATTAAAATAGGAACACTTGGAACTTTGAATCTGAAGTTGTTCTCAAAGTGAACTTCCCTTTGAAGCTTCTGATGTCTCCATGTTACTACAGTGAAGTTCCTAAGAAAATTTTTATATCAGAAATAACACTTTTTCCCTCCCTGGATGCATCCTCCAGGTGGATATGATTCTATTTCACTAAATGTCACAGAGGATCACTAGACAAACACATGACATGATTCTCATGTATGAGAAGGAGAGGGCCTCATTTTATATAGGACAGATGCAAACCAGATGGACTTGAACTTTTTTTTGGGTGGGGAGTGGGGTCTGAGGAGGGCTTGGAGTATCCTGCTGACTGTAAACTACCAAATCTGCAAGGTTACATGGCTCTGTACTGCCCAGATTTCAACAGTGGAAATTGAATTAGGTCTTTCAGAAAAGAGCTGCTTCTTTGATAAAAAATTGCAAAGATAGGATGCACACAGTGGTGGCTACCTTTACAATAGCAAGACAAAAATCCCTCTGACTTCATTACTGGAAGGAAATAGAACTTTAATAAATTCAGGAAAGCTCTTGGTCCTTCTATACAGTGGAAGTGGCCTGTTTGAGGAATCAGGTCTCAGACTTTAAGAATAAGTGTACAAATGTCTCTGCAGGTATGTAAGGCCTAAGAACTCTAATATTCTGCATATGCGTAATCAAATTACAATACAACCTATGAGCCAGGTATTTCTTGCAGCTCATTAGAACAGAGTTCAGTTCTCTGTCTCAGTCTTGAGATGCCTCACATTCATCAAAAACCTCACATTCTGCCATCTAGGCCATCAAAAATTAGTACTGATGGCTTTTTAAGTTTCTCCTCATACAGCCTGGCCAGGAGTATGGCAGACACAAGGAGGGAGGGCAAATGGGTGGAGATGGGATAAACAGGAGAGCCTTGGCCTTTAGAGAGTGAAGGTTCTTATTCCACATTGGGAAGGGGAAGAACTGAAAGGGAAATAGATAAAAACTGATCAGACTCAGAAGTCAGACTGAAATTCTGTGATTATCTCAATTCCTCCTACCAGACCTGGCTGTTGTAGTCTCAAAATGGGTTCTGTGGCTCAAGAAACACATGTGTGTTGGTAAAATGAGGTTAGGACAAGAGGGAAAGGATACCTAAGAGGAAAATACATATTTAGAAGTATTTGAAAAATCAAGGGCACTTTTATAACCAAAAAATATGTAGATAGAGACTTCATTTGCCAGTTTGAGTTATGTGAATCCTTATTACTTTTAGCTATAGCTTTATTAACTTAATACAGTAAAAGCATGTTAAGGTCAAGTGCATTAATATCATTACAATGCTACACCACCACAGTTAAAATGTTGCCATATACATTTGCCATGTGGTACATTGGATTCCTATGGCCAAAAACTTTATTAATTTAACAGCTTTCCATTTTTGAGGGCTCACTGCATGAGGGCATTGACAGGTCCCATAACATGACACAAAACTTGGGAACCTACAATACAGAGGATTAACTAGTCTATTTAAATCTGAGCTAAAGAAGTGTCTGGAGTTCAAAAAACACAAAGTCAGGAAATGAAGTTAAGGTTGTCTTCCTACCTTCACTCTGTTTCTTTGTGTGTACGCATTACAAGCTAGTCTTTATGGGCAATGTTTTCAAAAGAGCTAATTGGCTTAGGAGTTTGAGTCCTATTGAAAGTCAGTGGGACAGAGGCCCACCTGACACACAGATATTGTACTGCTAGTATAACTATTGTGCATAGGGGAATGATTTTAAAGACAAAAACAAAAACCAGATTAGTTATACTGGAACAACCCCTAGGCCAGATACTGTTATACTAATATGGAAGTGCTTATACCAGTATAACTGTGTCCCATAGGGACCTTTGCACCGGCTGAGAAGAAGGCAGACAATTGTACACTCAGCCCTGCCCCACCACATTCTTTTACCTCCCACTGTCAGGGGTAATCCTTAGTTATTCCTTTATGTCACTTTCTAGGCACTTCATGCAGCTGGAACCGGGCTGAGGATCTGGACCTCAGTGACTTGCCTAGGATCACATAAGAAGCCGGTGTGGGAGCAGAAAGAGAACCCAGATTCTTTGAATTCTATTTCAGTGCCTTGATCATCCTTCCTATTTTCACAAACTCCTGCCTCATTCACTACAGTACACATCTGGCAGTGAAGGAAGTGGGGCTGCTATTAGCTGAATAAGACAGCTGTCTGGGGAAGCATTAGTTTGTGATCATGTAATAGACTATTGAATGCCAAGAGAAATACAGTTAAGGGTGTACATCAAACAAATGAAAGGCAGATTTACAATATAGAGGTGCTACAGTAATTCTTTTTTTTTATTGTTTTCCCTCTTAGCAGAAAAAAAATGCTTTTGTCACTCTTTCCTTACTTGATAACACTTCAGCCCCCCTCCTTTTTTTTTTAGTCAAAGTTTCAGGAAAAAAAAGTTTCTCTGATTCAGAGCAGCATAGTAAAAGTTATCTGCAAAATAACACTGAGAAAAGTTATAAACAATTGGAAACAGTCTTTTATAAATGGCAGTACTTACTGTACTGCATAGTAGCAAACTTAAATCCTGCATGTTATACCTTTATAAAAATTGTTTAGAGCTCAAACGCTTTATGGGTATGAATTAATAATGATCATGTATGTTTGCATGTTTACTCTGGATATCTATGTACATGGCTTGATTGCTTCAAGCCATCTGGGAAAGAGTTAGCATGTGCCATTTTTTAAACATAAGGGGCCCAATCTTCTACTGAGCTACATTGGCAAGCCCCAGTGATTTCAACAGAGTTTCAAATGGGTACATAGGTCTATCTGCATGATATTCTGTGCAGGATCAGGGCCAAAATAAATGTACTCCATTACCGAGTACAATACAATCTAAACCTCATTGGAGGCCACATCTCCTGTAAGCATCACAGCAGAAGCGGGTCTTGTGGAGCAATGTGAAAGAGGAGAACGCAGGGCTATTTGTGCTAGCTCTATAAAGACACTTCAATAGGCTGTGACTGTTATTCATTTATTTTAGGCCAGATTCAGCAACCTTCCTCATGCTGAGTTACTCTGAGTAGCCAGACTGAAATCAATGGGGCTACTCAAAGAGTAAAGAATTTCTTAACATGAATTAAGGTGGCAGGATCTATCCCACTGACATTTTCTCAAGTGCCCATTGCTAAGGATATAAAAAGCTATAACAACGATTAAAATTATCCTACATTTTCTAATAGATTAAGACACACCACCACAAATAAGTGAAAAAATAATCCAAACAAAAGAGCGATGATGAAAAGGAGGCAAATAAAGCCCAACACATAGCTGTCTCAAGCCTCTGTACACAGCTACAGAGAGATTCTAGGTGACATCTGCAGAGAGATCAACAGACAGGTTCCCTATAACAAGAAGAGCCTGCCTCTAGCCCAGCACAGATAGAAACTCTGGATGGAGAGCAAAGATAGCACAACCAATCTCAATAGCCTGGGAGAGGCACTAGGTGGAAGACTGGAACTCAATGGACAGGCCTTAATTTTTAAGGGCTTTATGTTCGCTCTGAACAGACATCTACAAAACGTTCTGTGAACATTCATCCAAATATAAGAGTCAATTACCTTTGCCTGTGACTAAGTGCTTGTTTCCCAAAAATATTCTAAGAAACTGGCCAAGGGTTATTTGGTGAATAATTCTGAGAAACAAATGTACTCAAGAAAGCCATAAAGACTGTTTGTGGACAGTTCATAAACAGAAAAGAGGTGAAAAATGTCAAGTTATTTGCTAAGCTCCACTTTCTACCAGCTATAAAATATCAGGCAGAACACAGAAGTTGATATAGGACACTTTGGCACTCTTATTATCAAGCCTTTAGAGCTGAAGATGAGAGACTCAATGACAAGAATTAATGTTACTTTGGGGAAAAGCAGTGGAAATTGAAAACATACAAAGAGGCTGTTCTTAGTGGGAAAGAGGTATGCTTCTTTTCTAAGCATTTTATGGCAGCTCCTGAAATTAAACTTCTATTGTTATTATGAGCTCAGAAAGGCTGTGCAAAATAAAAACCAGAGCTTGCTGCAGAATTTGGCCTAGAAAAATGTGATGATCTGCTCCCCACGTTTCCTCTTTGTCCTATTCCCCCCTCCCCACACCTCTTCTCTCCCTTCTCTCTTTTCCCTACCCCCAACTCGCAGTCCTGAAAAGTTGGGTGTTGCATAGCCACATCCAAGCACTGAGGTTACAGGCTGTCTAGGTGGAATTGTTTTAGCTTCTCTTGTCACTAGCAGATCCCAAGATATTGTCATTGTCACTTTGGAGTTCTTCAGCAAAATACACTAATCAAAAAACTACACTAACTCCCAGCAACCAGGTAGTTGAAAGGTTAACTACTGTTGTATCAAAGGGTACCTCTCCCCCACCCAGGACTTTTTGGTTTTCTCCACAGCTTGTCTGTAGGCACAAAGAAAAAGTGACTGCAAACCTTTGATAGTGAGCATAGACCAATATTTCATTCACACGTTTGAGAATAGTTGTTCCTTTGTAAGAAAAAAAAAAAAGATTTCTTAAGAATTAGCTGAATTCCATAAATCAGCTTCATGTTGAAGCATGACATTCCTCTCTACTCTCCAGTCAAGAACTCTGTTTGGAAATGGATGCCTAAGAGATGCAAACACAAGAAAAACCATGGTGTGATCTCTTCATGCTCCTGGAAGAAGTAGTTATGGACTTAGACATACGTAATCCACACGAAAGTAGTATCATATCAATCCAAAGGACTGATCGGTGTCAGTGGGATCCCTCATGGAGTAAGGCAGTAAACAATCAGTCAGGTATCAGAATTTGGCCCATATCTGAGGGGGAGCATCAAGATTCGCACTTTTGTTTCACTGAGGCAACTCAAATATCATTGTAAGAGTGGAAAGACCACCACTAGAGAGCGTTATTGGTCAGGGCTGCACCCAATGATTAACTCATAAATATAACAAAACCTGCTGTGATGCAAGAAAAAAATGCATAATTTATTGAATGCAGTTGCTGTTACCTCCATGCTGTGAAGAGTTACTGACTGGTGGTAAATATTAATATCACAACATTTAAGGCCTATTAGTTTTCCAGTTATTTCTGTTTTTTTCCTGCTCTGCTCTTGAGATTGTAAGGGGCAGATGGTATATTCAAGATCTAGTGCTTTATAAAACTGGCAGGTGCTTCTAGTAAAAAAAAAAAATCTAAGACAACCCATGAACTAAGTTCAAAGTTATACCCACTTCAAAGTGTTTGAGTGACAATGGCACGTCCATCGTCAGGTCTGAAAGGGATCTCCCCTAAGGCTTGAATCCAAGAGGATAACCAAAAAGGGAAAGGACAAATGTTGTCAGACTTAATTTATACAAAAGTGTGATAAAAAGCTTCTTCTCTACATTGCACATCTTTCTGTTTTACTCATAGTATAATAAATATTTTGTAATCATGTAGCACCTTTCAAGGGATCTCAAGGAGCTTAAGGCCAAGACTATAACAGGTCTCAAAAAAGAATTAGATAAATTCATGGAGATTAAGTCCCTCAATGGCTATTAGCCAGGATGGGCAAGGATGGTGTCCCTAGCCTCTGTTTGCCAGAATCTGGAAATGGGCACCACTTGATTACTTGTTCTGTTCATTCCCTCTCAGCACCTGGCATTGGCCACTGTTGGAAGACAGGATACTGGGCTAGATGGACCTTTGGTTTGACACAGTGTGGCCGTTATTATGTTTTTGTTAAGAAGGGTAACTATCCCCATTTTGCAGACAGCGACAGGACAAACAGAAATTAAGAGTTACACTTTCAGAAGTGCCTAAGTGAGCTAGGAGACTAAACCACATTGATTTGCAATGAGACCTAGAATCCTATGTCTCTTTTGAAAATGTTATCCTAAATCTCTTGCCAAGGTCACATTACATCAGTGTTAGAGTTGGGAATAAAACTCAGTACAATCACTCTGGCCCAAAGTGCCTAACTATTAAGCAGCTAACAGTTACTCATTATGACCACATGCATGTGTATCTTTGCTGGGAATTCCTGATACAGGAGAATTAAGGTTGTATGGACAAAAACACAAATTCATCCATCTGGTTCCCAAATATGCCTCACTTTGGCACTGGTGAAGTGCAGTGTTGTAAGAAATGCCAGTGGGGTTCGGGTACCTAACTGTCTTACACTGCTTTGAAAAGCCCAGATTCATTTCAAAGAAGCCTAAGGGAAGCAGGTATCCACTCCCACTGAAATTCAACGGGAATGGGGTGGGTCAGGCCACCTTTAAAAGTCTTAGCCTGAATAGTTATCTTTATATTTTTATGTAACCTGCAAGACTCTGGAGCAAGAACTCCAGCAATTGACCTTGGAGCATAGGACTTGCTGCTTTCATTTGCATATTTTGCCCTTTAGCTTAGAAATATTTCCCTGCAAGCACTTGAGCACTCTCTGAGCTGCATGCTTCCTGAGTTAAATTTATTTAATAAACTCTGTTCTGTAATGAAATGTTTACTGATTGCATTGCAAAGCTGTTACATTTTTTGCTTCCATGTGTTGAAAACCTGCTTCAAAACTGCAATAAACCTCATAAATTTTGGGTTTTCAATTTAAACAAAAGTCATTAATTTTATCACTCAGATGTCAGTACATATCTTTCTCCTTTTATTACAATTTTAGATCTTTTCAAAGTAGCAGAACAGATAATACATCTCTTGCTTAATCCATGGTGAAGTATCGGGCTGTTGGAATTCTTCTGTGTTTTGTAGTTCACTGTAACTTTGTCCACCGCTCCCCTAACTCAAACAGACCAGGAAATGGAAAACAGTTCCAAGATACAGTGCTGAGAATTGGTGAAGGCTTGCCAGTTCCCTATTCACAAATTAGAAACAGTATCTGGGCCTGAGGTTTGGAAGGCATTTAAGAACAGGAAACAAAATTCAGCTTTTCATCAGTCTCTTTCAGCTGTCAGGACAGACCTAGTGTAGCTGGTCAAGTATTGCCATCTCATGGTCAAGACTGGAAGGAACAGATTTTAAGAGAATAGGGCCTGTTCAGTATAGAACCCGTACTGAAGTCCAAAGAGTGTGGTTCTCCTTTCACCTGAGTTATTCCAGTGTCAGTGACTGATCCAAAGCTCATTTAAATCAAGGAAGTCTTTCCATTAACTTAATATGAGTTGCCAGTGAAAGTAGAATCAGGCCTATTATGAATTTCAGCAGGGATTTTAATATTCCCTGCCAAACTGCCTTATTTTTAAATTGAGCTCTAGCTTTGACAACCAGTTTCTGTAAAAGCATTAAAACTAAAGAGAAGATTATATGTTGCTGCTGCTTACAATTCAGGACACTAATAACCGTGCTTTCAATCACAAATAGTTGCAAAAGTCTGACTTATCTTGAAGAGTCTGATTCCATTTCAACCTCAGAAGAAAGAAATCAGGGTCAGAGCTAAAGAATCTGTCAGATATAAGTTACAATGACTTACAATTCTCACCCATATTTTATGCACCTACCCAGCTGCCAATGCACATGCTTCAGTGAGATATCTTTTTAGATGGCTTGCTTTGAATACCAGAATTAAGTTAGTGTTACTTATCTTGTTGGCAAAAAGTCAAAAATGCCTCGCCTCTATAACAGTAAAATGAAGCACTAGAAAAACAGCTCTTCACTACTATGTGCTTCTGCCAGCATTTTTAGAAATATAGTGGACAAAGCTAGCCCAGTTCTGATCAATTACATTAGTATCAATATAGAGTAACTCCACTGGTGTCAACACAATTACTCCAGATTTGCCCCCCACATAACTGACAGCAGAATTTGCCCCCAGGTTATTTTTCTTTTGACAGCTACTGGCACGAGGGCTAGACTGAGGCTACTCTATCGTATGTGGGTACCAACAGCGATACAGGGAGCAAGGAGCTTTCTCCCAGTCTTGTACCATCACAGAGGGATGCAAGAACAGTCCTGTAGACAGGCCAGACTCACCCCTGCAGCACCTCCTGCTGGTGACTTCCAGGAATTAGCTCAATTCAGCTCTGGAGCACCCACTGCAGGCTGGTGATCCACCTGTCCTCTCACCCCCATGTCCCTTCCTGGCAGGGCCGGCTTTAGGAAGTGCGGGGCCCAATTCGAACATTTTCGGTGGGGCTCTGGCAGGGATGACTAAAAAAAAAAAAGTGTAAAAAAAAATCCTTTTATTTCTTCCATGTATTATTTACTTTCCATAACTATATAAATAATACAATTATATATTATGTAAATTGCATCATATGTGCTGTTGATTGGCTATTAATGACTGCCATTTCACATGTGTGGGTCCCTGCCACTCCCTGCAGGTGTGCACGGTGCGCCCCCAGTGCTCCTGCCCCATCGCGTGAAGCAAGTCAGGTTACTGGCCCTGGGAACTGCAGACAGCAGTGGACATAGGGCTGTTGGAAGCGCCAGGCAGGGGCTGACTGGCAGGAGGGTCGACGCTGCAGCGCAGCGGCAAGGGGCACAGCTCGGCTGGAGACAGGGGGTCGTGGGGTGAGGCTGCTTCACGGCAGGCGCTCAGCAGGGCATGAGACAGGGATATGGAGCGGCGCGCAGACAGAGGCAGTGCGGCAACTGAGCTGGCTTCCAGGCTACGGGAGGGTGCAGCAGGGCATTGAGCCTGGAGACAGCGGCAGGGAGTGCCAGCGCTGGGTCGTGGTGCAGGCCAATGTGCAGGGTGTGCAGGCGTGCGGGCACGGGCTGCTGTGTCGGGATCTCGTGGCTTTGAGATGCAGCGGCCAGAGAGTGTGTGGCAGGTTTCGGCTGGAGACAGCGGCAGGGCGCCGTTGGCAGGGGCGGACTGTCGGCAGCGTCGAGCCGAGCTGCAGGCTAGGGGGCGCAGGCGCCCGGAGCGGAACAGAGAGGTCAGGGGGGGCGTAGAGGTCAGCTGCGAAGCCCCTGCCCTTAAATAGCCCCAAGGCTCCCGGCTAATCCCAATAACACCGAGAAAAAACAAGAAGCGAGAGAGACATCTCTTCTGGGAGGACCTCAAGCCAGGCCATATCGTTGGAAGTGTAAGTTCGGTACTGGCCGTTTGCAGTTGTGGGGCTAATGTGTCATGGACATTTTGCACTATCCGAGGGAGTCTCATGATCCCATGTTGCCTTAATAAGAAAGCAGCCCGATTCGATCAATTCTTCACTGTCGTCCCCTCTTCCTTTAGATGTGACAGCCCAAACATCTGGTAATATTTGAAGGGAAACGCGAATGAGTCAGACACAGGAATCTGTACAAATTCCGGACAAAGAACAGTTTGCAAAAGATGCCAGAAGGAAAT
>NC_133771.1:177916115-177925394 GCF_003597395.2 Chelonoidis abingdonii
GCTCCGGCCGGGGCTCCGGCCGGGAGAGCGGGGGGGCTCACCCCACTCCGGCCGGGAGAGCGGGGGTGTGGGGTGGCTTGCCCCACTCCGGTAGGGGCTCCAGGCTGGGTGGCTTGCCCTGCTCCAGCTGGGAGAGCGGGGCGATGGGGCTTGCCCTGCTCCGGCCGGGGCTCCGGCGGGGAGAGTGGGGTTGCAGGGAGGCTTGCCCTGCTCTGGCTCCAGCAGGGACCGCAGGGCAGCTTGCCTTGCTCTGGCCGAGGCTCCAGGCGGGTGAGCGAAGCGGGGCTTGCCACGCTCTGGCGGGGGCTCCAGCTGGGAGAGCCGGGCTGTGGGACAGCCGTGCTCCCGCGGCGCTTTGGTCAGGAGAGCGGGGCCATAGAAGACCCCGGAGCAGACTGCAGCCCCGGTAAGAAAAAAAAAATTAAAAGGCGCTTAAGGCGCGGGGCCCTCTTAGGCGCGGGGAATCGGCTGAATCGGCCTAAAGCCGGCCCTGCTTCCTGGACCCAGTGCCTTTTTCCATGGGGTTCTGCCCCATGGCAGTAACCCCTTTCTCTCAGGGTCTCCCCTCCCCAGGGAACCCCCACCCTCTATCCCCACCTTGCCTCAGTATATGGCTACTGCCAGTCATTGTCTAGCCCCTGCACCCTGGGGCAGACTGCAGTATCAGCCTACTCATCACTGGCAAGGAGGGTTTGGACCTGCTGCCTTGGCCTACCCCTGGCTGCCCTTTGCAACCCCCAGTACCTACTAGGCCACAGCCTGGCGCTTTCCAGGCTAGAGCTCCCCAGCCCTGCTTCACTTCAGTACCTTATGGCCAGCTCCCTGCAGCCAGGCCCATCTCCCTTTATAGCTAGAGAGAGGCTCCTGGATCCCAGCCTCTTTATACAGGCCAGCTGTGGCCTGATTGGGGCATGGCCCAGCTGCAGCCACTTCTCAATCAGCCTAGTTTAGCTCCCAGCCACAACCTTCCCCCAGGGCTGTTTTAAGCCCTTCAGGGCAGGAGCAGGGGTCCACCTGCTACAGTACCTAAAGGAGCTTGACCAGACAAGAATGTTGAGCCAAGTTCTCATCCCAATTAAAAGAGATGAGCCTTTGAAGCAATATAAAGTAAATACTCAGCAATTCAGTCACTTTCTCTTTATGAGAGCTGCCCAGCTATCTTCAGAGCAGTGCATCGCATCAGAAAAAAACATACTTCCAAAAGAAAACATCTGTAATTAAAGGGTTGCTCCCAGGCTTTGGGTGGCACTTCCATCAAATTCAGGTTTCTATTTAAAATGTTAAGTGAGAAGCATTAAAAACTCACATCTGAAAGTTGCCGGACCCTTTATGGAAACATCCTCATAGGATATAACAGAGAGTAAGTTTTCCATATAATTTTTAAACCAACATGTAGAATTTTATAGGACTACTGGAATTCTCCAGGATTCTAGAACAGGACTCTTCCGCTGAGTGACCCTAAACCCGAGTACCAAAAATCCCACATTAAGATTCAGCTTTATACTGCTAAGTCATTCTGGTAAGTGGGTGCAGTTAGCTCCAACTAGAATAAAGGGGTGAAAGTTTCTCTTTAGGCTCAAGGGAAACAGGGAGTGGGTAACCCCTTGGGAGGGCCAAACTCAGGGGAAAGCTTAAGCTATGTGTTACAGTACATTCTTCTTTTTGGGTTACCAATAAATCCAAATTCCAGAAGGGGAAGTGTTTGGACACTACCTCAGACTCCCTGTGCTCAGCCCTGCTTGAGAAGTGACTACATCTGTTCACACCACTATTTACAAGCTCTACAGAAAGGATACTATCCTCTGGTCTTTTCTGAAATCTTCACAAGGGCCATGGTTAATGCCAAAAGCCAATCCCTCATAAACACTAACTGTTTATTCTTTCATCCATACATCACCTCCATTTTCAATTTTTTTGGTTTTTTGTTTTTTAAAATTAAGTTTTTGAGGGAGTTTGGTGTTCTAGACTCCATAGCACTAGAATTGTGAATCTTTGGAAATTGAGCCTAACACACCTGCAATATCTAATATGTTAATGGTGCCCAATCTTTATTTCTTTGAGTCTTGCATTTTGCTAAACCACCCAGCCCATTTTAGATCAGATGTGCGGCAATGAATATCACAACATCTAAGTGACCCATTTTGTTTGTTTTGATTGGCCTGATGACTATACATGGGAGACAGTGAATACCAAATACGTTGTATAAAGATCTGGCAATTAAATAACAAAAACAGCCTCAAGCTCTAACTATTAAATTTCCTCCGCCTCCCTGTTTTTTGTTGTTTTTTTTTTAAAAAGCAAAACAGGAAAATCTTTAGCCGATTCACTTTTAAACTCAGCAGATCTCAGCCTTAACTGATGATGCATCATAAATTCAGCAAGATCACCGTACATGTTTTGTCTTCAGATCCATCGCTCAACCCCATGTATTTGTAAAGAAAGGATAAATGTAAAGTGTATGTGTATGTATATATATATTAGGGCTGTCAATTAATCACAGTTAATGCATGTAGCTAATGCAAAACAAATTAACTACATTTAAAAATCAACTACATTTAAAAATCACCTACAAAATCTCCACCAAGCATTCTCAAAACTACAATAACCGCACAAGGAAACAGATCAACAGAGCCAGACGTGTACCCAGAAGCCTCCTACTGCAAGACAAACTCAAGAAAGAAACCAACAGGACTCCACTGGCCATCACATACAGTCCCCAGCTAAAACCCCCTCCAACGCATCATCAGGGATCTACAACCCATCCTGGACAATGATCCCACACTTTCACAGGCCTTGGGTGGCAGGTCAGTCCTCGCCCACAGACAACCTGCCAACCTGAAACATATTCTCAGCAAAATTTGACACCATCAGCTCAGGATTAACAAAGACTGTGAATGGCTTGCCAACTACAAAACCAGTTTCTCCTCCCTTGGTTTTCACACCCTCAACTGCTAGAAAGGGCCTCATCCTCTGTGATTGAACTAACCTCATTATCTCTAGCTTGCCTGCATATATATACCTGCCCCTGGAAATTTCCACTACATGCATCTGATGAAGTGGGTATTCACTCACGAAAGCTCATGCTCCAAAACGTCTGTTAGCCTATAAGGTGCCACAGGATTCTTTGCTGCTTTTACAGATCCAGACTAACACGGCTACCCCCCTGATACTTAAAAATCATGGTTAATCCCAGTTTTAATCACACTGTTAAATTTAAATTCATATTCTTTTATTGTTATTATAAGTATTTTTGGATGTTTTTCTACATTTTCAAATATATTGATTTCAATTAGAGCACAATACAAAGTATATAGTGCTCACATTTTTTTTTATTACAAAGTAAGCATTGTGCATTTTGTATTGTGCTGTAATTGAAATCAATATATTTGAAAATATAGAAAAACATCAAAAAACAATAGAATATCAAATTAAATGATAAGTAACAGTGTGATTAAAACTGTGATTAAGACTTTTTTTAATCTCATGATTATATAGAGAGAGATTTAAAAAGTATGTATATTATAATCTGTAGCTATAGCTATATAGTCAAGATGGAAAAAAAGTTATTGTAGCATATCTGTTTATAAATAATTTTTCATCCTAGGTCATTGCTTCCCCTCCACTTCATCTCAGGTCACATCTGTGATGCCAGCATAGATGCCAACCCTACCATGTACTGTGTATAATTATTCTATCAGACAGAATATTTATGCTTAGTAAGCAAAAGGCAAACGTAATGGAGCATACGTTGATAGAACCTGATCCCAATCCCATTTACACCAATGACACCCCTTTGACTTCAAAGTCATTATTTCAGATTTACACTGGTGTGATTGAAAGGAAGCCAAAAAGCAAGTGAACCCATTTTAAATATCGTTGTTCATTCAGTTTTGCATTCCATTTGCTGTTACTGAAGTGGTGTTTGCTTGATACAAGGACATCTGGTGTATCTGCCTCCTATCTGTTTGTGAATTGTCTGCAAGCAGCGTACAATTTTCCTCACAAGTGATAATGGGCCAGGGCATGCCCCCTTTTCCCCATGTTAAAATTGCACTGGAGGAATAAATAGGAATAAGTAAATAAATAAGAAAGTTCTACACTGGGTCCCCTTGCAGAGTCTTCTCCAAAGTGTTATGTCACACAGTTAGGGGAAAGATAGTGAGAAATGAGCAGGAGATTCATAGGATCAGTATAGAGGCCAATTACCTATACACTGGCTCTGAGACCTCCTAACTGAGTGGGAACCACTGTCACAGCTTTCTCTACAGGGCAATGCCATTAGAACTATCTGTAATGATCAATAGCCACTAGGTGGTGATTGTATCTTTTCTTAGCACTGAATTGTTGTCTTTGTTAGGGGGTGCAGAGAGGTGGCGCAAGGGTAGGATTGCCAACTTTCTAATCACATAAAACCAAACACCCTCACCCTGCCTCTGCCCTGCCCCTTATACCAGGCTCCACCCCTTCCCCGAGGCAGGGGTTTGGGGAGCAGGAGGAGTTAAAGGCTCTGGTTGGGGGTGCAGGCTCTGGAGTGGGACCAGAAATGAGGGGTTCATGGTGCAGGAGGTAAGGTTCTGGCTGGGGATGTGAGCTCTGGGGTGGAGCCAGGGATGAGGGGTTAGGGGTGCAGGAGGGGGCGCAGGGTGTGGGATCCGGGAGGAAGTTTGGGTAAGGGAGGGGGCTCAGGGCTGGGGCAGGAGGTTGGGACATGGGAGGGGGTTGGGTTGTGGGCTCCAGGAGGGAATTTAGGTGTGGGAGGGGGCAGAGAGTTGGGGTGCGGGAGTTGATTTTGTGTGCAGGCTCTGACCAGGCAGCACTTACCACAGGCGGCTCCAAGAAGTGGCTGGCATGTCTGGCTCCTAGACAGAGGGACCAGGGGACTCTGTGTACTGCCCGCACCCCCATGGTTCCCAGCCAATGGGAGCTGCAGAGTTGGCACTCAAGGCAGGGCAGCATGCGGAACCCTTGTGGCTGCCCCTGTGCCTAGGAGCTGAACATGCTGACCACTTCCGGGACCTGCAGGGAGCCTGCCTTAGCCCACTGCACCGCCAACTGAAATTTTAGCAGCCCGGTTAGTAGTGCTGACCAGAGCTGCCTGTGTCCCTTTTTGACCGGGTGTTCTGGTCAAAAGCCAGATACCTGGCAACTCTACACTATGGGGAAGTTAAATCCTGCCTGTATGTGCTGGTGTTGTCACTTGCAATGTTCCAATGAGTCCTTTGATTTCTAAACAGCATATTACGCATCCTTAAAGAGGGATTTTACAGTTAAAAGGGTGTATGTAGCAGGGCCTGGTCTACTCCTGGCTTCCTGCACCACAGAAATGTGCTCAGACTCCACTGGCTGGATAGCCACACTGTGCTGTTTACTTATGTCCCCTCCACAACACCTTTACAGTTTTATATAACAATACTAGTTACAACATTCTTTGTATTCTCAGCCTTTCTTCCAGGGCCCAAGAGGAAAGGAGGTCTCCCTGCCGGGCATTTAAGTTTAGGTTCAACTAGCCCTGCTCCCACCCCTTGTATTTCCCTACTGTGCCTTTTATCCGTCCTCAGCTGATGGGCTAATTAATCCTTCAGCTCACCCAGCCTGCTATCCTGATTAGCTAACCAAATTTTATTCCCAGACCTCTTGAAGGAGCCAATTAGTGCCAGTCAATGCTCACCTGTTAACTCCCAGCAATCTGTCACAGGGCTCTAGGGAAAGGATAATACAGCCTGAGTCATATTTACCTTTCTCAACAGACCCTTCACTGGATGCTTGAATGGGAGAGGAGAAATAAAGTGCACAGTGCTCTCAATTCCCCTGCCCCGACCTCATATGCCTTTTGCCCACAGCCAGTTCCCTCATCACATGCAAATCCCTGACTCACAGCAGGCTTATGCCAGGGGAAGGATCCTCTTCATCTTCTACTGTGTGCTCCCTGCTTGAAATCCTCCCACCCTCCAGCTATAAATTGTGTGCTGCCCTCATTCATCGACTGAAGTGGAGGAAGATGGCAAGTCACATTCTGAACAAGCCCACCAAATATTAATTATGTACATTCTCCTATCTCTGCAGGAAGAACCTAAAACCAACACACTACAGAAGTGACAGAAAAAAGCTACTTGCCTTTTTATTCTGCTCCCATGTTAATTTGTCACCATTATCTGCCTATATCTATTTTACCACTGTGCAACCAAACAATCACCACACTTTAGAAGACAATGTGAATGGCAGCTAAGCATTGCTGGTAATGCTTCATCTTTGCTGCATGTACAATAAGTGGTGAGTTTTAAAAAACACCTAGCTACTAAAACAATATATTTACACACGGAAGGACCACAAGGAGCTTTGAGCTAGCAGGCAAAAGGAAACAACAGCAACAGCTACTGAGAAACAGATTACTTTGTAGAGATGTTTTTCAGCCCTGCCATTGGCAAGCATCCACATTCTGAATTTACATGCTGCTGAGTCCCATCCAGAAAAATGTCTACACTTACTTACAAACACGGCCTGCAAGCCAAAATAATTGTTTCTTATAATGTGAACCTTGAAGAGCCATTTATTATTATGAATCATAAAGATTCAATAAAAAGGAGGCAGTGCCTTTATGCTACTATAATAGGGGGTGCAACTTTAGAGTGTGTGCGGTCTTATTTTTCTCCATAATTTATGTTTTGACAGTTGCCGTTATTTTACGTTTTAGAAAGTCTTTTACATAGTCTATAATATATAATTTAACGGATTGTTGTATGTAAGTAATAGGTTTTGTAATTGTTTAGAAGCTTATTTAAAATTAATTAATGCAGAGCC
This sequence comes from Chelonoidis abingdonii, assembly GCF_003597395.2. NCBI lineage: Eukaryota > Metazoa > Chordata > Testudines > Testudinidae > Chelonoidis > Chelonoidis abingdonii. Next base: position 177,922,914 of record NC_133771.1, read on the forward strand.
CCTGGACTGGTGGCAGACTGGGGCAGTGTGGTGCCTGATCAGCTCGCGTGCCACCTTTTTGGATCCGTGCCATATGTTTGTACCCTGCCTTGATTAAACTTACTATTTGTCTGTTGAAGGTTTAGGTGTTGGTGGTTCAGTAATCACACCCGCCAGAAGTCTGATAGGTCTGTTATTGCGTGTTGGTTCCCTGTAACTTATTCACATGGCCGTAAAACAGTTTCAACTAGTCTTGTCCAGATGTTCCCACAGAGATTGGTGGAAGCGACTTTCTTGCAGGACTTTACATTGTTTCATTCCTAGTAACATTAGCATAATGGAGCACAATGGAAGTGCTAGACTTTCCAGCAGAAAATATTCAGTGTTAATGGCCTGAGATGCAAGTTTTCGTTTTCACAATGAAATTGCCTCCAAGTCTAGGGGAGCGTCTCCATATGCCAGGGTATTACGAGATACTGTCGGCCCTTTAGTAGCAAAGGTCCAATTGAGCTTTTGCATATTGAGGGGGTTCACTGTAGAGGGATGCTGCTGGAAGGCAGCTATTAGCTCCTGCTCAGCCAGTCCCATCAGGTATGATGGGTGGGAGAGCTGGGTGCGGGCCCTCTGGGCGGGCTTGCACCTGTGGGACCTGCAGCACGGCATAGGTGGCTGGCAGACCAGGAGGGGGGAGGAACGCCGTAGGTTGGCAGTTCCGGTAGACTCTCTGTAAAGGAGGAGGAGGAGGAGGAGGAGGTGGTGGTGGTGGTGGTGGTGGTGGTGGTGAAAGACCTGTAAACTGTAAATAGAAACACTGGTGGTGGGAACTGTGTAAGAATAAAGCCATGGGTGTTGCATACAAAAGGATCAAAGTGCTTTATTAAGATAGCAGTGAGCTGCAGCAAGGGGGGCCGAGGAAGGAACCCGGTTACAGGGGGTTCATAGCCTGGTTTGCTTTTTTGGATCCATCCCTAATATTTCAATATTTGTCATTATTTTAAGGAAACAGCCTATCTTAAAAATACTATATACTGAATATCTTGGGTCAGATTTGTCAGTGTGCCAAGTTCACTTTGCATGAACTCTTTTGTGAACTTAAAGCAATCAGAATTTGATCATGGAGACCACCCTCCACTGTGTATTGAGAAACTCAGTTGGCATAAAGCTGGCACAGGATGTAGCTCTGTTGCTGGCTCTGTAAACAACTTCCCCCAGAAAAAGTGGAGGCAGGTGGGGTGGCTAAAGGGTGCATCTGGAGTTTGACAGGGGACAACATGGCAGAGCAAGGGTCCACCATGTCAGATTCTCCAGTTTTGTAAATACAAGCCCCACCCTGAGTTTTAAGGTTTAGACAGGGACCTGGCAGCTGAGAATCAGGAAGTCACAAGCAGCTCCCCGCCACTGTACCTGAGCAGAGGTCTTCTCTCAGACCTTAATCAGGGAAGTTCTCATGGAGTAAAATTTGAGGCCCATATCTTTCCTTCACAAGGTAAAAGTCACTGGAGGACCTAAGGTGGAGGAATCCTTGCTCCATCAAGAGGTGAGGATTCTGCCTCGTACAGAACAGGGTCCAGACCCCATAGGACAAGGGTCTTCTGGGGCCTTTTGACTTCATGTCAGCAATGAGCACCCAGGAAAGGGGGCAACCATATCTGCATTTTAGGGGCATTTTCCAGAACAGGCTGGGGAAAAGGAAAAAATAATGTATATCTGGTAATCTCTTCAGTGTGGCTGGGAGGAAATGATTTGTCTGCTGCCTAGCTTCATCCAGTAAGGGCCTGACTACACTGACTTGCAGTGGGACTTATTACCTATGATTTCAACGAGACTCCTAGATCATTTTTGAAAATGGGTGCTTTTGAAAATTTTACCTTAAATCCTTGCCCAGGCAAAATTTCCACTTAAGTCAAGGAGAGTTTTGCCTGAGTAACCATGGAATAAAAACTGGGTAAGGACTTCATGATTTGACCTCTAATCATTATATTTAAAAAACCATGAAATGTTATTTGTACCAAATACTCAAAGCCAGATTCTCCTCCTCTTGCTGGTCACTCCAGTCAACAGAGTCGTACTAATGCAAACCCCATGCAAGTGAGAGGAGAATCAAACCTTGCCTATCTGAATGATAAATGACAGCTGTTTACAAGTCTTTTAGGATCTAGAAGGTAAATTCCAAAAAGCTTCTGACATGTAACAGGGCAGGTGCTGATTTTAGAGCTGTAAACGCTTTCCAAAATACAGAAATAGATAAGCATATTGTATCGTTTTCATATTTAAAAACATATATACATAGCATAAATTTTGTAATCCTAGCAAAACATTTTGAATACACTATTCATCTTTAACATAGCCAAAAATGTATCCCTGTATTCTCTGATCAAACCCACAGATGTATGTCAAAATTGTCTGCCCTTCACGTCATAGGTGTTTTGCAGCAAGAATTCTAGCAAACTTCAAATCTACTGTGACAGCATACATTTAACTCTACTAACAGAAGTTGGTGGT
>NC_133771.1:177925494-177973787 GCF_003597395.2 Chelonoidis abingdonii
AAAAAAACCCCCACAGCTTTTAACTGGACTTCTCAGAATGAGAAGAGACCAGAAAAACTGGTTTGTAACTTGTCTTTTGCAAACTGTTAATTACCCTCCAGCTAAGCCCAGCTGGAATCCTTTCTAACAAAGCCGTGTTAGAAAAATCTTTATCTGTTTGCCTTCAGGGTATCTCTCCTGCACTGCTTCCCCAGCATCTCAAAGGAGGGAAAAAAAAATCTGGCTTTTGGATCCTAAAAATCCCTCACCGCTGCTCACCATATCAAGGTTCCTTCCCCACTCTGAACTTTAGGGTACAGATGTGGAGACCTGGATGGACACTTCTAAGCCTAATTACTAGCTTAGATCTGGTATCACTGCCACCACCTCCAAGTACCCCCTTTTTCCCTGGGTAGTCTTGAGGACCTTCACCATCTTGTTCCCCCATTGGTTCCTCTGGTCAGGTGTCAGCTAGGCTAGGTGATCTTCTTAACCCTTTACAGGTAAAAGAGGCATTAACCCTTAACTATCTGTTTATGACATACCTATTTCTTGCAGAAAGATGCTAAGAATAAAACACCACCTTGCATACTCTTTCTTCCATAATTCTTACAAGAAGGAATATGGGAACATTCCTTGTTTTACAAATCTAGTAGTGCTGTTAAAAATCACGTCGAGAGAAAAGACAGTATGACGGGGTTTGTAGAGAGACTGCTATATTTACAGAATATTGAATCATTTAAAAGTCAATACAGAGTGGTATCAACAGATGATATGATAACACAAGTACTAATATTATAAAAGCAACATTTAAGAAATGTAGAAGAATTTCTGAATCTTTTAACTATGAAGGTCTGCATTGACAAGAATATGTAGTATCCATCTCCTTCTAGGTTCTACTGTTTTGTACAGCTGATTCAGGGAACTAGAAGGATGATTTTCAGCAGCAGTCTATATTTAGACTTGGAAAGATGCCTCCTAGAAGCCATACTAAAGACAGAAAATGTCAGCATTTTTGACATTCAAAACAGAACTAAAGGAGAAGGATTCAGTACTCTTCAACCCCTTTAATATGCTGTCAGCTCCTTAACAACTAGGAAAGACGATGCTCAGTAGAGAGACAAGAATGAGGTCCTTTAAGGAATGCAGAGTATCGCGTGTGGAAGAGTAATGGGGTTGTAAAAGCTGGCTGACCCCCTTAATAAATTACAAGCGGCCAGTGGGGGGAAGGAGGGGTGAGTACTTCTCATTAACACAGTAGCCTAAACTTTTGCACTCTCTTTTTTCCTCTGCCTCAAAGCAAAAAAATCCTGCTCCAAACCAGTCAGTACTACCCAAATAACGAAAGCATAAAATTTTACTTACCAATCACGTATTAACACTCAAGGGTCTTGTTAAGATGAGTTCCTGTCTGCATCCTGTAGAACTTGCCATACCGGTATTGCCCTGGCCTCTTCTTTTGTCATTCAGTGTTGAACGCATTCTACAACAATATGCATTACCTCACCTTTTGGGGGCGCGCAAGCGCATGTGACTGATTATAGTGTGCAACTGCTCCTCGTTTTACCTCTGGTTGTAAACGTATGTGCTTGTGGCCATTCAAGAATCCTCTGGTCGAACACACACACAAGGTGTTTGGGGCCCTCAGTTCCGCTCATGACATCTTCGATTGAGTTATACACCTAGTATGGTTACCTCTTAGTGGCGTCCGAGGAGACAGGCAGAAGGAAGAAAGAAAAGAATTCCGTGTTTAATCCTCGCTTAGCTTACCTCCCCTGTTATAATCCGAGTGGATTTGAGATAACCTGGTAGAAGCCGTCTCTTCCTCTGACATCATCTTGTTGTCAGAACACGACGTTTCTTCTTACGGTATATGAGCCCGACGGTCGTAGCGGTGTTGAGGCTGTTTTCGTATATGCTATTCGCCAGTTTATCTACTAAATAGACATGCATCTTAGATATTACTAAATCATATGTTTAGCGAGTATTTTAGTCCTATTGTGTGTTTTACAAGTTTGTCATTAACCCTTTAGGCTTAATTCAATACCACTGCTCCTCTACACCCTTGTAAACGTACCAACCAATAAAACTTTTAATTGACTCTCCTCATTTAGTTGTGTGTGTGTCTGCAGTTTTGCCATCTGACCATACTTCTTCCTTGCCATCTCTTACCTATTATAGTCTATTGCCACGTGCAGCCGGTAAATAAACAGGCTGCATTCTTTGCCCCTGCCGAATAGTGGCAATCTACAGGTCTTTGTCTAAATGTTGTCTATAAAAGGTGTAAAAATTTATGTAACAAAGTCTTTTGTACCAAGGTAACAGGGCTCTCCTTTTTTCTGCAAAATAAAGCATTTTTCCTTATCCTGTCAGGCTGTTAATTGGCTCTCCAGCAGGCAAACCCAATATTTCCGGGTGGTAACAGATTTTTTTTTTTTTATTAGAAGAACACACACAGATAGGGACTCTCCGTGAGTCTTGGACATTGGACATGGCGCGGACGGACTTGATGGCGAAATGCTAAGTTCGAGCAGCAGCCACTATGGGTTGCTTACCTCTTCCTCACTTCTCCGCGGCTACAGTGGTTGTGCTCTGTGCCTCAGATAAGTCGGGTGCCATGCCAGGTCTCCCACGTGAGATAGCGATAAGTGGCAACCTAACTACGTGGTTCTGCGCTCTAGAGGTGCTTGCTCTCTACTTAATCTAGGAGCTCGTATCTGCTTCTTTCCTCGGTCTTTGACGTGACTCTCCATTCTGGTTTTGTTCTGTTTAACCGTTTTACTATTTGAGATTTTCTGCGCTCATGCCGGTGTAGGGTATACAGTTGGGCGTTAGGAGGGTGGTGGGCCACGAACTGAACCTCTTCATTCATATTATTCCTTGAACGTGAACCATGCGTGCAAAGGCAAGCCTCTGAATGGTCGAAATTTCGAGACAATTCTTCTAGATTTATCCTGTCGCGCCTGTTAGCTTATGGTTCATGTGTACTTATTAAGAAGGTAGATAAATACTTCGGCTTAAGACTGTCACCTCTCGCTCTCGCATGCATGTGTAATTCTCTATCTCTTGATCTCTCGCCCGGTCGTCGTACTTACGACGTGGACGCTCAAATTGCGGATAGCAGAATATAGGAGAGGATCTCTTGTGACAGGATCAAAACCACGTCTTAGAGAAATTAGTACCTGGTTGAGAGTTGAGATTATGTTAAGTAAATGGCCCCTAACCCGTGTGCAATAAAAGCGGATGTCAGAAGCGCTTACAATTTTGACAAGATGGCCAGTCCTGTGGGAACTGCATGGCCCGATTGGCTCTCTTGATTATTCCGACTTCATTTAACCCCTTTGCGCCTAATATTGGGGATCAAGCGCCAGGTTCAAATGGATATTGGTTTTTTGCTTGGTAACGATGAGGCTCAATCGTTCGCTTTTTAAAGAGGCGCCATTCGGCGCCCTCTGTCATAACAGATAGCCTAAGGGTTAATGTCTCTTTCACCTGGAAAGGTTAACACGACACCTGGACCAGAGGACCAATCAGGAAACAAGGATACTTCAACTCTGGCTGGAGGGAAGTTTTTTGTTGGTGTGGGTCCTTTGTTCTTATAGTTCTGTTGTCTCTCTTGGGCTCTGAGGGTGATCACAATTCTCCAGGCTCTCTAATCTTCTGTTTTCAACTTTGTTAAGTACAGGTAGAAGACAATATAGGCCTTTTACTTGTTTTTCTGTATTTGCAAGTGTGTAGTTTGCTGGAATATCCTTAAATTTATTTTTCTGAATAAGGCTGTTATTCATTTTTTATAGCTACAGAACCTGTAATTATTTTCATCTTGATTTACAGAGACAATTTTATGTCTTTCTCTTTCTTTTTATAAAAACTTCTTTTTTAAGACACTGTTTGCGATTTTTTTTCTAGTTGAGGCTTCAAGGGAATTGAATCTCTGTGCCAGGATTACTGTCTCTTTCAGGGAGAGTCGGAGTGGGAAAGGTGATTGTCTCTCTGTTTTGAATTCAGGGTTTTAATACAGTATATCTTCAGGCGTAACAGGAGGGGAAAGCCTGGCGGGAGGAGGTAAAGAGGGGGAAGGGAAGTGGGTTATTTCCCTTTGTTTTCAGTGAGACTCAAGGCATCATGAGTCTTGGGGTCCCAGCAAGGTTTTGGGGGGGCCAGAGTTTATCAAACACTCAGAGTTTTGATTGGTGGCAGCATATTAGATCTAAGCTGGTAATTAAGCTTAGAGGTTTCATGCAGGTACCCAACTTTTGGACGCTAAGGTTCAGATTTGGGAATTATACCTTATGACACCTTCTATTCCCGAAAGCCTCTGCCCCTCACGAAGCTGATTGTTGGAAGGATATTTCCCCCATATATTGCCCCAGACCACGGCCACCTTCGGTGGTAGCACCATTGACTGTGGCGAATTCGGTAACCTCCTCTACAAAGCCTGGGACAGCACGCGTATCAGAACAGGTCCTGCCCATAAAAATTAAAAAAGCCACAATTCAAGGCAGTAAGCTAACTAGTAAAGCGACAGGTGGTGGGTACAATTCTTCTCTAACCACTGTCTTTAGTCCGTCTCGTACAAAACAGGAAGCTGTTTATAAAAAAAAAAGCAGTTAATATTCAGGCACCCCTTCGGACCATCCCAGTCCCCACAACGGATGGAAATGTGGTAAACCATTATGTCCATGTCCCTTTTACTACTGCAAATCTTATAAACTGGTAAAACACTATGCCTCGCCTTAAAAACAACCCAGACGTCATTCACAGGCAATTCTGTGCTATTTTTCAATCTCATAATCCTTATTGGCAAAACGTGGGCCAACTTTTAAATTGCCTACTGCACACACACAAAAAAAACAACGGGCCCTAAGGGAGGCCAGGGAGGCTGCGGATGCTGCCGGTGATGGGCGTGATATTATAGCTCTTACTAACTCTACCCAAATAACGAAAGCATAAAATTTTACACTTACCAATCAAGTATTAATATGCAAGGGTCTTTGTCTAAATGTGTATAAAAGGTTTGTAAAATTTGTGTAAAACAAAGGCTTCTGTACCTTTTTCTGCAAAATAAAGCATTTTTCCTTATCCCTGTCAGGCTGTTAATTGGCTCTCAGCTAGGCAAACCCAATATTTCGGTAACAGGGTTAAGGAGGAAAAAAGCATCACTTTGTACTGGAAAGTCTCTCTTGGAATCTAGGGGATGCCTTCGATACACAGTTAAATTGCCAAAGCTGGGAGCATCAACAGTAAAAGTTATCCTGAAGGAAATGAAAGAGATAAACAATGGCCTTATCAAGATTCATGACATCAAGTGGAAAATAAAACCCACTAGTCTGCAGATCAAAAAATATTTCTTGTGATTTTTTCAATTAAATTTCCAACACCGCACAACATTTTCTATCCGTCAAATGATCGGTTTCTCAGATCAGGAAAATAAAACAGATAATTTACCAGACTGGCCAAATATCTTCAACACCCGAAGGTCCCCAGGATAATCAGCCTAACGGCTCTTAATTGCTCATTTCATTAGTCTTTCCATGGTTTGACAATTGCACTCCGCAGAACAATAGCCTTAGGTTAGTTCCTTGTTGCTTTTCAGAGTGGAAGGATGGTCCAGTGGTTAAAGTACTAGTCTGGGACTCAGAAGACTGCGGACCAAGTCCCTCGTCCCCCAGACTTCCCATGTGACCTTGGGCAAGATACTTCCCCTCTCTGTGTCTCCCTGTCCCATCTATAGAATGGGGATGTCCACCCTTCCCTACCTCACAGGGATATTGTGAGGATAAATACATTAAATACATTGTCATGGCAATGGGGTCCATATAAGCAGATAAGTCCACAGTCAGAGCCGTCCCTTGGGTACGGTGAATCAGAGCAACCGCTGAGTGCCCCGTGGGCTGGTGCAGTTGGTCCCAGAAGTTATGGATCGGTTCCAGAAGTGACAGATTCGTCACTTCCACCCCAGGCCCTGCACCCCCCTAGGGACAGCCCTATCCATGGTATCTGGTTTAGTCTATTATGAGCACACAGTGACTAACCCAAGAGGAAACATTTTCAGTAGCATCATTTGCAGAACTAGTGATAAGTAGCAAAGGTGATTTCACCTGCATTTCCTTGGAGAACACAAACATCTTGGTTCATGGAGAGACAAATTAACAAATCTGCATTAAAAATAGTGGCCAACAGTCTGGCATTATGTAGCAGTAATTATCTTAATGATAGAAAAGTGTATTCTGATATTCTAGTTAGCACCAAAATGACCCAGAACCTATATTCCAGCCATTGCCCATAAATGGACTGCACAGTGCATTACAACAGTTAAACCTTTGCTTCTATTTTATTGCCTCAGTCACAGGGTTTTAAGCTCTATTTACACAAGTGGTTTGAGTTATAAAACACACATTATTACTTATAAGTAATTGAAAATAGCCTCCCAGACAAACAGAGATTTGGCCACCTGAATTGTAAGTTTGCCTAGCAAAACTATAATTTGATAGGTGTGCAACAAATGGTAGATATCCGGCACTAATTCTTCTGCATGTCATTGGATACAAAGATGTAAGGGAAACAGTAGCAGAGATATACCCACTTATTTTTTCTTTAAGTCACTAGGAAAATGATGTGAAAATTGCAAATGTCTTCCATTAACTTTTTAAACTTTATTAATATGTTTTCAATTTACTGACAACTTCTCCTTTGCAGTTCCTCAAGGAATGTCTAGAAAAATAAGGTACTTGACAAAATGCTTCCTTGTAGAATTTGGTTTCAGCTGTGCACTAAACTGTACAAACACATACAGAACCCAGTGCAGACATAGGACTTTTCCTCCGTAGGCTGGTGGGAACTAGAAACATTATATAATTGCTGTCGTCTCCTGCCCAGAGGCCAAACGGCCTGGTTTAACAACACACCTTACAGGTCTGAGGGGAGGGATAGCGGGCGAGAGTTTTAGGAGAACACAAAAATATTTCCAGTAAAAGATGTAAAAAAAATCCTGAATCTTGCACCAGGGTCTGATCTCACTGCCATTGAAGCCAAAGGCAAATCTATTAAACTGGATTGGACCTTCTTCTAAGAAAGTAATAAGGATAAGCACATCTGGCATGACTTGAGAAAACCTACCCGGGATGCGTGGGATTGTGTGGCTACAAAGAACATCAACCACCAGCTTCAAATCTGTAGGTTTCGGTTAATCATGGGTAGCATGTTCAAAAGGACCTAAATGACTTTGAAGCATTTTAGTAAATTTTACTACTACTTCCAAATCATTTTGTGTGTGTGTGTTCTTTCCAACACACACATGCACAGCATCCTTTTAAAGGACATGTTGTACTGGATGCAGGGAGCTGTTATGCAGTACAAATAGTAGCTTTGCTTAATTACAAAAGAAAAGGTGTGTTTTTTTTTTTAAATCATCATGTTAAGAGTCTAAAGGAGCAAGCTACAGGAAAATGTGAAGTCTGAATCATGTAAATAATTCTTATTTTAGAGACTAGTAGATAAAGAATGAATCTGAGATGAGCTTGTTCAACAAAGGATAGTTTTCTGCTTGCTACAAATAGTAAGTTGTGATAAAATTTTAGACCTCAAATGTATTGCAGCATAACATCATTAGGTGACATTGTGCTAGCAATTCTGCCTAATAATCTTTGGCATTATGTACCCTACCTTATCTGATAACTTTTATTCGAGCATTTTAAAGTAGTTGACTGAGTAGACATCACTGAAGTAAAATGTTATTATCCTCATTATAGATGGTAAACTGAGTCACAGAAAAATGATTAGCCCTTACAGCGCTCATCAGTGCATTTTAAAAATCAAACATCTCTGATTTGTTTTTTATTTATTTATTTATTTGCAGTTCCATAATAAGAGTCTACACTGTCTGGAGTGAAATTGTGTGCATGTACTAATGATTTTAAGATGTCTCTCAATCAAGAATAAAAATGTTTTTCCATTAGAACAAAACATGCATACTTTCCTGACTAGGATTTAACGATACAATTAAAACTATTAGTGTTATCAATTGTTTTACCCTACATTCAAAAAGTAGTTTACATGTTATCAAAAGCAGAAGCCTACCTAACTGCCTCTCACAAATTTCACTAACACTGTGCAGCCCTTTGGTGGGGGTGGGGCCCAGCCTATCCAGAATGAAGAATTGGTCCTGTTTAGAATAATTTATGGCCTAACCCTGCAGCCTTTTCTCAGGAAAAGCTCCAATTAATTTAATTTGAAATTTTGCCTGAGTCAGATTTTCAGGGTTTTATAGGTAATGAATATATTTTAATTATTTAAAATTTGCACTGCAGAAAAAATGAATGTAGTCTCTAGGACCACCTAGTGGAATACACATATAATTGCAGTGTTTCAGCATAAAGCTACATGGTATTTCAGTTGATCACGGGCAAACTTGTTCAAACAAAATAACTGTCAAGTCTTAAACTGTTTCCTGAGCCTCAGCCAGCTTCCTGGGAGCAAAATTTACAAAATCTTTTGTGGCAGGATGTTCTTGCAGTGCTATCAAAGATCTGTTCTCAGAGTTACCATGTTTGCTTTCTATAATAGCTCTCTGAAGTCACTGGAGAGTCATATTGCCAAGTCTCCATAAAGAGATAAAAAGTCTATAATACACCTGACAACACAACAGAAGCACATTTTCTAGTAAGAGTATACTGTATCAAAAATCAAACTCTGTAATGGAGTCCAATCCCATCATCAGAATGTGGTCCTGAGAACAGTACTGAGTGATTCTGACAGTCTGATGCTGAGTGTCACAAATACAAGAAAAGAGCTTGCTAGTGTTGCAAAACAATTCTGAACCACTCTGTTGTGTTGTTAGCTCATGTGAAATATATACTTCCAATGTTATCAGCTAGTATGAAGTGGCAACTGCATTTCACTTCTGGAGCTCAACTCTTTCCGTAAACTCTAGATCTGGGAGAGCCTGTGACAAAACACTTGGATCAAATGGCATAATACTGCTCTCAGTTACAGAGTTGAAAATCTGAAGTGACTCAAAGGAAGTCTAAAGAGTTTTTTTATATTGGCCTAAGAGAATAGAGTTTGACTCCTCTTAGAGATCAGCAATAAAGACTTCTTCGATCATCTTTCCCTCCCTCCTTCCATACACCCAACCCTGGATTCTGCCAGCGCAGGCTTGTTTGCTTTCTGTTCACTATATTTTCAAAACATATTTTCAAAACATACTTTTTAGTGGCCTTACATATGCAATTAGGAGCCTAATAAAATTAGGCTCCTAAATGCATATGCAAGGCCACTAAAAAGTATAGGTGCCTCTGAAACTCCCATTGACTTCATTGGCATTTATAGGTTCTCAGCAATTCTATAAATCAGCTATTTATGTAGATGTCTGTTGTGTTAATGAACACAACATGCTTCTATTAATTTAGGAGAGTAATTTGAGGCACCTGGGTTTGAAAACATCGACTTGCATCAATAAGTGTTTTGTCCAATCTATTTTTAAATGACCATGAGATGGTACTTGTCCCACCACTTCCCCTGTTTCCACAGCCTAGAAAGCTACCCTTTGGAACTTTTTCCTGATAGTCTGTCTCTCTCCTCCCTAAATGAGGGAAATTTTCACAGCACAAATGGCAGTTAGGACTGATTGGTAGTGAACTGCCAATTGTGCCTTCAAAAATCAACCCCAATATACATAAATGTATATCCCACCAAGCAAGCCTAAACTGAACTGAAGAGTTGACTTCCACTAAAGTGAAAACAAGCATATTGTAAGTCATTTAAAAATACAGTTTTCATTTTCTTCTCTGCACACACCCATCCAGATCTCTTTTTGAGTGCAATAAAAGCTGTACATTTATCTATAATGAAAAGTAGTCCTAAGCTTCCCCTTTTTGTCATCCCATCCCCATTACAGGTCAGTTCATCTCACTCCTCTGGTTTGGGCTACAATTCTCAACCACACACATCTCAGCCAACCAAACTTCGTTGCCCACTCACCTGGGGTAAGTAACTTTTTGACAGGCAAGTCAAACATCTTTGGTGTTTTCATTGGTATCAACAATCATAGTAAAGGGGTGTTGAAGGAATGTTGTAGCTAAGCTGGTAAATGTTCACAACAATTTTTAGTAGTTGGCACAACATAAAGCAGCCACCCAAGTTAGACCTTTCCTAAGCTTCAACCTATAGAAATACTGAACAGCAAAAACAGAACCTCTCTAACAAATCTGGGTCCAAAATGACTGACACAGAGCCTTAGGTTCTGTTTAACACCTTTCTCTGGACTCCCTTTTATTACTCACAACCAAAACACTGAACAAAGAAGGCTCTGCAATCTCCTTTAGTCTTTATGCATTCTCATAGAACCATAGACTATCAGGGTTGGAAGGGATCTAGGAGGTCATCTAGTCCAACCCCCTCAAAGCAGGACCTATTCCCAGCTAAATCATCCCAGCCAGGGCTTTGTCAAGCCTGACCTTGAAAACCTCTAAGGAAGGAGATTCCACCACCTCCCTAGGTAACCCATTCCAGTGCTTCACCACTCTCCTAGTGAAAAAGTTTCTCCTAATAGCCAACCTAACCCCCGCCCCCACTGCAACTTGAGATCATTACTCCTTGTTCTGTTCTGGTACCACTGAGAACAGTCTAGATCCATCCTCTTTGGAACCCCCTTTCAGGTAGTTGAAAGCAGCTATCAAATCCCCTCATTCTTCTCTTCTGCAGACTAAACAATCCCAGTTCCCTCAGCCTCTCCTCATAAGTCATGTGCTCCAGCCCCTAATCATTTTTGTTGCCCTCCACTGGACTCTTTTCAATTTTTCCACATCCTTCTTGTAGTGTGGGGCCCAAAACTGGACACAGTACTCCAGATGAGGCCTCACCAATGTTGAATAGAGGGGAATGATCACGTCCCTCGATCTGCTGGCAATGCCCCTACTTATACAGCCCAAAATGCATTAGCCTTCTTGGCAACAAGGGCACACTGTTGACTCATATCCAGCTTCTCATCCACTGTAACCTAGGTCCTTTTCTGCAGAACTGCTGCCTAGCCATTCGGTCCTAGTCTGTAGCAGTGCATGGGATTCTTCCGTCCTAAGTGCAGGACTCTGCACTTGTCCTTGTTGAACCTCATCAGGTTTCTTTTGGCCCAATCTCTAATTTGTCTAGGTCCCTCTGTATCCTATCCCTACCCTCCAGTGTATCTACCACTCCTCCCAGTTTAGTGTCATCTGCAAACTTGCTGAGAGTGCAGTCCATGCCATCCTCCAGATCATTAATGAAGATATTGAACAAAACTGGCCCCAGGACCGACCCTTGGGGCACTCCGCTTGATACCGGCTGCCAACTAGACATGGAGCCATTGATCACTACCCGTTGAGCCCGATGATCTAGCCAGCTTTCTATCCACCTTATAGTCCATTCATCCAGCCCATACTTCTTTAACTTGCTGGCAAGAATACTGTGGGAGACCGTATCAAAAGCTTTGCTAAAGTCAAGGAATAACACATCCACTGCTTTCCCCTCATCCACAGAGCCAGTTATCTCCTCATAGAAGGCAATTAGGTTAGTCAGGCATGACTTGCCCTTGGTGAATCCATGCTGACTGTTCCTGATCACTTTCCTCTCCTCTAAAGTGCTTCAGAATTGATTCCTTGAGGACCTGCTCCATGATTTTTCCAGGGACTGAGGTGAGGCTGACTGGCCTGTAGTTCCCTGGATCCTCCTTCTTCCCTTTTTTAAAGATGGGCACTACATTAGCCTTTTTCCAGTCATCCAGGACCTCCCCGATCGCCATGAGTTTTCAAAGATAATGGCCAATGGCTCTGCAATCACATCCGCCAACTCCTTTAGCACCCTTGGATGCAGTGCATCCGGCCCCATGGACTTGTGCTCATCCAGCTTTTCTAAATAGTCCTGAACCACTTTCTTTCTCCACAGAGGGCTGGTCACCTCCTCCCCATGCTGTGCTGCCCAGTGCAGCAGTCTGGGAGCTGACCTTGTTCGTGAAGACAGAGGCAAAAAAAGCATTGAGTACATTAGCTTTTTCCACATCCTCTGTCACTAGGTTGCCTCCCTCATTCAGTAAGGGGCCCACACTTTCCTTGACTTTCTTCTTGTTGCTAACATACCTGAAGAAACCCTTCTTGTTACTCTTAACATCTCTTGCTAGCTGCAACTCCAAGTGTGATTTGGCCTTCCTGATTTCACTCCTGCATGCCTGAGCAATATTTTTATACTCCTCCCTGGTCATTTGTCCAGTCTTCCACTTCTTGTAAGCTTCTTTTTTGTGTTTAAGATCAGCAAGGATTTCACTGTTAACCCAACCTGGTCGCCTGCCATATTTACTATTCTTTCTACACATCGGGATGGTTTGTTCCTGCAACCTCAATACGGAATCTTTAAAATACAGCCAGCTCTCCTGGACTCCTTTCCCCTTCATGTTATTCTCTGAGGGGATCCTGCCCATCAGTTCCCTGAGGGAGTCAAAGTCTGCTTTTCTGAAGTCTAGGGTCTGTATTCTGCTGTTCTCCTTTCTTCCTTGTGTCAGGATCCTGAACTAGACCATCTCATGGTCACTGCCTCCCAAGTTCCCATCCACTTTTGCTTCCCCTACTAATTCTTCCCGGTTTGTGAGCAGCAGGTCACATGTTGTGAAAGGCATGTGTGGGACCCATGGATCTTGAAAGATGTGTTGTGGGGTGTGTTTATTATTGCAGTAGTGGAGATACATCTGCAGATTTTCCATCTGTTGCTCTAGTATCTGTTGTTCTGGGTTGCTTTCAGTTGGCATGTCCTGGTCTGTGGGCAGCTTGCTTCTGATGATGAGCTTGGGGAGGTTGTGGGGGTTGTTTGAAGGCTAGAAGAGGGGCTTCAGGAAATCCATAACCCAATAACAATCCCTCTGCAGCTGCTCCCCCTCCACCTTTCCTCCCTATGACTGGAGGGGTGTTAACAGGCCACTTCACCTTGAATGGCCCCTTGAAATGTGTGTTAACGACTTATGCTAAACAATCTGTTCCATCTTGTATGAAGAAGTCTCTGTAAGAAGTCTCATCATAGCAGAGAGCAGAAAGATATTGATGTACTAACAGAAGCAACAATTAAACTAGACAAACTTTCAGTCTGGAAAGATGATATAGCCACAAATAAGTGAAAAAATTAATCACCATTCTGACAGATTGAATAAATCAGAAATTTAAAAAAGGGATTGGTTCTGGCAATATAAGAACTGAACTTGGGTGTGCCATTGTCTGAAATTTGAACTGAAACATTTCTGGAGTTTTAGAAAAGTTTTGATAACCTTTAAAAAAAATTTTTTTTGCCTATTCCTGTGCTCCTGATTCCAACCAGTGCACAAAGTGCCAAAATGCCAGGAAAGAACTTATTCATGGTATTTCTGGCTGATTGCAATCAGGAAATACCAGATATCTCATGAGAGCTTGTTCTCACAACATTTGCAGACTGAAGCAGCATAGAAAAGCATCCAATCTTTTGGATTATTAACCAAATCCAAACGTCTGGGGTCACTCATCATTAGTTAAAGTCACAGCAAACCAGTTTCCTCTTGCTAATATAATAAAGATGAGAGGTAGCATGTATAGCTAGTGGTTAAAACTCAGGATTGTGAGTCGAGCTGTATGTTCTACTCACTGTTCTGTCACTGACTTGCTGTATGATCTTGTGGAAGTCACTAATTATTTGCTTCATCTGTAAAACTGGGATAATGATATCTGCCCACCTTTCAGGGGTGTTGTCAGGGGTGGCTCCAGGCCCCAGCACACCAAGTGCGTGCTTGGGGTGGCAAGCCACAGGGGGCGCTCCGACAGTCGCCGCGAGGGGGGCAGGCAGGCTGCCTTCGGCGGCACGCCTGCGGACGGTCTGCTGGTTCCATGGCTTTGGACCTCCCGCAGGCATGCCTGCCGGTCCGCCGAAGCAACAGGACCAGCGGATCCTCTGCAGGCAAGCCGCCGAAGGCAGCCTGCCTGCCGCGCTTGGGGCGGCAAAATCCCTAGAGCTGCCCCTGGGTGTTGTGAGCTGAAATACATTAATGTCTGTGAAGTGCTTCGTGTTCATTGGATACAAGGGGCTATTGAAGTGTTTGGCGTTGAAAACCAGTGATGCTGGAATAATTTTTATAGTGAGGATGCTGATGATGGAAACTATGCATTTGGTGTTTCTTATTACTATTTCAAGCACCCAGTTTCACCACCACTAGTGAAACAAGAATTTCTTTTACTCCAAGATCACAACAACAGGCAATTTTTTTATAGAAGCTTTAAGCTAAACTTCCCCATCAAATCTTACTTATAAACAAGAAAGGATGTATTCCCTTTAAAGCTAAAATTCCACCTAACATTTCTGAGAGAGCAATACAGGCCTGCTAATCACAAAAGTAACCACAAGGTGGAGTCATTACAATACTTTCTAGGAAGCCACATCATGTGCCTCATATTGGTTTTTGCCCATTTTAAAATATTTTGATTTGAGTTGCCTCTAGAGCAACATATCAGGAATGAAAAACAAAAACAAAAACACAAAATACAAAAACAGGCCAAGTAATTTAAAAGAAGGACCTATTAACTATTTCTATACTGATTGATTTACACTAACGAGCTAGACTCTCTTTGCTAAGTAAGAGCTAGATTGAGAATCAGCCATACATGGACAAAAAGGGAAATTAGCATCCCCTGTGGGGCTGCATAGGACCTACCTAGACCGTGAGTGCAGACATGGAAGGGGCAGAGACCAGAGTATGGGCTGTACAACTACTGCCCAACACTGAGCAAGTGGACAGAGCAGCAAATGGAGCAGCCTGGACCTGAGGGTGGGAGTATGCTGCATGCATCTGGTAATGGACTGATAAGCATACTCCCCACCCCACCCAAAACAGGCCCTCCAGAGGAATTGAGATTCCTCCCTTCCTCTGATGGTGTCCAGCTACAGTGTGCAAATTCCAGATACATTTCCACAGACAATAAGAACATCCAAATGGAACTGTGGATCCTTTTTTCATCTAACTAAGGGCTCGTCCTCAGTAATATCTAGTGGCAGTAAATTCTATTGCCAAATGGATTACGTAAAAAAGTATTTCCTTTGGTTACTGGAAGATGGAGGAAACTGGAAGATGGAAGATTATCAAAATGCTTTGTAACAATGTTTTGAAAGAAAACTTTGATCAATAAACACATTCCTGCCGAAAGTTTTAGTTTTGATGAAATGGCATTTTCCAACAGAAAAGTGTTCCATCAGACCAATTCTAGTGATAACTTCTTCAGAGAAGACAAATACTTTTGTAAGAGATAACAGATATTATAATGGATAAGCTAGCATCTCTAAGATCGGAAGTATTACAGCCTGTATCTGAGAGCAGGATTTAAAATAAAGCAGATTAGCCACCAGATACCAGAGAATGTAAGACAGACGATATTGGAGAGGGGGAAAGAATTAAATCCTAGAAATTTTAGTTATTTCCTTTTAATTTGTGATAACCAAAACAAAGGGGAGTTTTTGCACTGTCAGACTCAATGTGGTATGCAGATAATTTATGTTGTTTTAATCTGAGGTCTCTCTATTCCCAATAAATCTTGGTGTTAATTACACCACTTTAGTCTTAGTCTGTTTGGAAAATTCACGTCAACTGCCCCAAAAGGTGGTAAAAGTTTTCAATCTCTACCTGTGAGCAAAAATGCAAAGTCTTAACACCGTTAACACAAAATAACTTCCCAAATGCACTAAATGCGTGACAATCACATGTACTGATCTATTGATATAACTGATACAAAACAGATGAGGCCACTGTTAAGGTCTTCCATTAGACTGCAAGTTTTAGGAAGCTGGGGTATGTATTGCTTTTGGTATCAGTTGGAGATGGAAATGAAAGCCTTATGGAGCACTGGAATTTATCACCTCATGCGAGCGGTCTGAAGATAGAAAGGAAAGGGAAGTTTTTTCCTTTAACTTCTTTTTTCCAGCTTTCAAGTTTTAAGTGGGTGGAGTGTGTCCTGCCACAGCCTTACCGATCAATAAATGGTTTCTGTTTGCTAACTTCCTAGGGACTCAAGCCTCTGTTCCAGGTGGCTTTCCTCCCGAATCACATCTGTTGGAAGGGATTCATCCTTCACTACAGGGATTCTTTTGAGTCCACCCGTTTGTTGTTACATTCTGTTCTCTTTCCAAAGCTGTAAAGCTTCAGCACTGTTAACTCTGGCTACTGGAGTAGGAGGTTGGTGGCTAGATTCAGAGCTCTTCAGGGATTAAACCGAGCTGCCCCCCTCAAGAAAGTTTCAGCTCAGCTCATTTCATCTGTGCACACTCAACATATTCCTCAATAATTCAACCTCCTCCTCCATTTCTCACATGAAAACAGTAGAGGGGGAGCAAGACTGTTCAGTTGAGATCTACTTAGCTTGATCATCAACATCTGAAAGACAATGACAGAATCTGAATTCCCCTCCTCAAAAGACTTGGAGAATGTGGACTCCATCAAGAACTGCTACAGTCACTGCTCCCTTTTGGAGTACTCTATAAGTAATTTCTCCAGCTTTGTCACATCAGAAAGAGCTATAAGAGTGATCTGAATTCTGGAAAACATGCTGTACAATGAGTATGCTGTACAGTGGAGCTCAATACACTTAGTTTACCAAAGAGTAGCTAAGGGGCCCTTCCACGCATGTGGGCAGGCAGCGGATGAAGACTTGGCTCCACCCCACGCAGCATGCCAACTAGCACACCAGAACCACTGTGCCTGGGGAGGTAATCCATACCAGGTACAGAGCCAGGACTAAGGGGGAACCAGGAAGCAAAGAAAGAAGTAGACTCTACTCTGGTTCCCAGTTTGCTCCTGATGCAGTACAACTACACACTGCCCCTTGCTCAGGGTTTATGGCAGAGAGACAATTGAGCTATTTGGAAACAGCCCACCTCAACAATGTAAATTCCCTCAGACCTCCTACACCAACTCCCCCTCAACAAGCCCGTCCCCTCCCTCTCCCCTACTGGAAAAGCTAATTTCCCCTTCTCTTTCATTCCCTAAAAGCCCCCAGTCATCCATCCCCCACCACCTGAACCTTTCTTCTCTCCACAGATAGGGACCTTAAGGAATCAACAGAAGAAAGCTGTGTCCTTGTCCATCTCACCCAGTCAAACCCATAACATCTCTTTTCCTCCAGCCCACCCTCATGGTCCCATTTCATTCCATCAAGGTCCCCACACACCCAGCGTTCTCCTTCTCCTCAAGTTTCCCCACTACCACCCGGTATCCATCTCCTAAGTGAGGGAAGCAGCAGGAAAAGCTGGAGTGTTGCTGAATGGGCAAGTGACAGGATTCCTGCCCAGATGGCTCTGCTGCCCCCTGACTGGCCAGACTCCTCCCTCTCTGATGTTCTCAGACACTCCAAGCAAGCAGGGAGGGGCTCAGGCAGAACTAGGAGGACTCCAAACAAACTGCAGCGTGTCTTTCTTGTTGGGCAGGAAGGGGACCAAATGGTCCCTGTTGGCAGGAGGTTGCTCCCGCCTCCTGAGCCCAGCAGCTCAACAGCTGTTTGTTAGCAGCAGATGGAGGCAGGAGAGTTGTCCAAGGGCTGCAGCAGAAAGAGTAGCCTCTGGGCCATGCTACCATGGTAGTGCTAGCTCTTTCACTGCTGCTGCTTCTTTCCTCCACTCTCAAACTGGACAAGGCATGGCCGAACTTATTAAGGTTTTCCGGGTTTCACCAACTTTTTGGAATGTTAGCCCAAGTTGCAAACTGCCTTTGCAATTTTGAGACATCCTGAAACATTCAAATAGAAATCTCCTTTCTAGAGGTGGGAGGTTTCATGACATTACTACAACAAATTCATCCACCTACAACTTCACAGTTTTCACTTGGCCACACAGCATGACTACTCAGAACTTCTAGGCAATGGCAGGAATGGAATTTGGATTCCCAGGCTGCCTGAGAACAAGAACTTACCCTTTAAGCTAAAGCAAAATCTATGGTCGTGACAGTACTTCAGTGTCCATATTCTTTAAACATTAGAATCAATGGGTCATTTTGGGAGGGTAAAAAGCCCTAGGTTCTGAATACAGTCATATAAACTTCTGTTGGGGTTGTTAGGAAACACTGGGTCTTGGACACCAGCAGGGTGGTTTTCTACAATTTTTATCTCCCCTCATGTTATTAGGAATTCCATCTCCATTTTATAACTCTCCATCTTCCCAATGGGTTAATGGGGTGTGACACACTGATCTTCCAACAAAAATAATATGCTATAGCTCCCAGCAATCCCTAGTATCACGACTTCAATACATTTTGTCTAAAGAAGTGTAACACCTTATGACTTAGAAGAGCACAGGATATTATCCTGTATAGTTCCTATCTGATTATCTTGAGACAATTAAGCTGTGTGAGATTAAATAAATCTTTGGTGAGCAGTATGGTGTTATCAGCATCTGTTAAAGTTAAGCCTTCAAGATCTATTAAAGTTAGGCATGATTCATCTCTTCTGTGTCCTGAGATGGAATATGATGCAGGAGGAAGTTAAAGAAGATTTGGAGAAAAAACAGTTCCGCTTCTCCCTAAAACATGTTACAGAACTATATAACTTTTGGCTAAGAGCCATATACATGTTACATACTTGTTGCTGGGAGCTGTAAATTTATGTACAGCCATAATTTTTTTTCAACCACATCCTTCAAATCAGCAAACATCCCCACTAGAGTTCTCATATTACAGAAAATTTACAGCAATAGGGATTAGATCAAATATGCTCCTGTATCTCACATGTTGCTTTTGTTTTCTCTCTTCTTGTAATTATATATCAGTTCTTCATCTGAGCCAGGAGAATAGGAGTGTGTGTGGTTTCTCTCAAGAAGAGCTTGTTCCCATATAATTTTTCAAAACATCTCTAAAATTCTTAGAATTTGCTAAAAATTTGGTTTCTTTAAAGGTGGTTTTTATATTACAAATATGTTATACAGCTTAGTATTACCCTGGAGCACCTTTCTACAAGATCTCTGTGACATCCTGAATTTGCACTTAAAAACTGTTAGATTTTCATTTCTCTGGTCCAGTCTTTTCAGTCTATAGTTTTAACTTCAAAAACTGGTGTGCAACAGTTAAGGTAGTTCCCCAGGTCCCAGATACCACTATTTTGCACTACCCTGTAGCATTTATGACTATTCTGTAGAGCTCCTGTTTCTCCTTGACCCGAATAGATGTTATAACATGCCCATCAGTCCAAGCACACTTTACAAAGTGACTGTTACTGTGTCAGACAGTAAGCCCAATTTTTGTAAATAGAGCTGTTCTTGATTTTATAATAAACAACAAGGAAATTAACTGTATAAAGTTTGGAGTTTGCAATCAAGCTGGGGGGTTTTAAGTTAATGGATTCCAAAAAAGTTGACAGTGACTAAAATTCTAAAACAGTTTCACATTTAAGCATCCATAACTTAAAATCAAACCTGGTTGGGGATTTTTTTGACAGAATATTTTTCCCATCAGAAAATGCTGATTGACTGAAAGCAAAATGTTTTGTAGAAACTAGTTGATTGATAAAATTTCGGTTTTTTGGGGTGGAGGAAGCATTTTGATAGGGTTGAAACATTTTTGATTGTTCATTTCAAAACAACTTCACTTAAAATTTTATTTTACTTTATAAATTAGGTTCTTTTTAAGTCATTTTGATTTAATAGAAACATGTTACAGAACCATATAACTTTTGGCTTAGAGCCATATACATGTTACATACTTGTTGCTGGGAGCTATAAATTTTGAGCCCCCCCAAATTTTATTTTTATTTTATTTTATTTTTTTTATTTACACTTAGTTCTGGAAAAGAAAGAGTTTCAAGCTCAGCTCACAGGATTTCCTGTGAAATTCCCACCAGACCTACTCGTTGCAACTGTAACTAGAGATCTTCAACAAATTATCAAATCAGAGTAATTCGTCAATGACCTGCAACTCAAAAACAATATGATCAGTTTTCCTCAAACTGTGGAGATTTTCTTCACTTTCAGAGTAAGGCTGACAATTTGTCAGACGAAACCAATTTTGCAAGCTAAAATTAAGGGGGTTAAGAATAGGGCTTAATATGGAAGTTGGTTGCAACTGTTCTGAGATTATCCCTCTATAATATGTTCAAAATATGGAAGATATACAGCTGTTTGTTACCTCACTAAGTACTTTCCATATTGCTGAGAACGTGTCTTCTGCACATTTCAGCTGCATAACTGAAATCTCACATCAAAAGTCCTAAGATAAAGATATGAAATATGCAAACAAAAAAATTGCATAACATTGGAGATGTGCAGCCTAGTGTTGTTGTGAGAGCCTTATTACTTGCTGGAGGTGAAATTCAGAGGTGTGCAAAGAGCCAATACCAGTACAAGGATCAATTTCCCTCTATAGAAGGGATAATCTACCCTAACAAAGAGAGAATTGAAGACCTACAAATCCAGTGAGTCGGAGGTGGAAACAAGACGCCATAAAGGCTAAATTTTCGGCAAGTCTCCATATCTGTGCCAACATTTTTTCAAGTCAATTACTGTGTGTATTTAGTGCTGTCAATTTTCTTCCATTTGTGTACTCACAAACCCAGTTACACATTCAAGTTCTCACTGAACATAAAGATTCTATTGTCCCTGGGGAGATAACTATTTTGCACACAAAAACATGGGGTTTTGTGAATGCAAAAGAGTCCGCTCACTGATATTGCTGGCACAATTAAGGAGACTCACTGAAAACGTGCCTATGCATATTTACAAGAAGAAAACAAACCTTACAAGGCAATAAATCCTTAACATGAACAAGACCATGAGCTGGTAATTACTGCAGCTGCCAGCAATAAGTCAGCTAACAGAGAAATAGTGAAACATGGGTTTTTTACTATGGCTACAAGGGACTACAGTTAGGTTTAACTAAAGAATATAGTGCTCATGGGAAGCCTCATAAACACTGACATAATCAAATACTGGGTTTAATACAAATTCATACATTTTTATAGGTGTTGAATTATCAGGAAGATAATATATGACCAAACTCTGGATAAAGTATACAGAAAAAAAGCATTCCAGAAGGACTGCAAATGTAACATGATACAGTGCAATGCTGTGGAGAACTGAAACTTTGCTCGGCCCATCACTGTGAGTTAAGGAGTGTGAAACCAGCTCTAGAAAGTATGTTTGAAATTGGAGTTTATTGTGCAAAGTTCTGCTTTATTCCTGCAGATCTCTAAAAAAAAGTCAAACAATGAAAACACAATGGTTAACTGAGAAATGTACACAGTCAGTAGAGTTGATATAGTACAGGCTTCACGTAAATAAAACCTGCACTAGAGGCAACACTTACCTTACAAAGAAATAAGAATGGGAACTGATGGCTTATGGGATTTATAATAGGAGGATATGGAGCCTTTCACCTTTAAGCCACTGGTTTGAATTTGCCATCTGATGGCTCAGTGGTTGCCAGATTTGGTCTCTCTCCAGTTCCTAGCAAAATATCACCTACATCACACGAAGCACTATCACAGCTAGCATCTTTGTGGAAATTCTCAGCAACAGGGCCAAAGACTGTCTTACCTGTTGCCTTTAAAAGGTAGTCTTTCCAGCTCCAAGGTCAAAGGACATTGATAGAAAGTGCAAGGGAAGCCTGTCCTGCTGCTGCCCAAGCTGTACCTGGTCTGTGGATAAAGAGAGAAAACCAATGTTCAGTGCTATCCATCTGGTTTTTACTTAAGTACTCAGTTACCTTTAAGAAAGGTAAAAAGAGGAGTGCAGTTAGCTATAGTGTCTCCCTTGTTTCCTTCTCACTCTCGCATTTATCAGAAGAATGCAGGGGCTCATTTCCTTTTCTGTTATATAGCTGTTTTGGTCCTCTGGTTATCCCCTCTTCAGTACTTCCATTTGCTGGCCACTAGCCACTGACCATCTCCCACAGGCATCTAGAGATGCCATCTCAGAAGGAGCGGAATGTCTAACCAATCATGAAACATTCTATTCTGTCACAGTACAACCTTGGCTTTCAGATAAAACAACACACACACTTTGGGAAGCCAAGTAGCTAGTAAACCCCTCCCTCCTTCCCTAAAACCCGCCACCCTGGATGGAGGAAATCTAGCCTCATTGAAGTTAATGGCAAAATCCCACTGACTTTAGTGAGGCCAGGATTTACCTTGGGTACTCATATACCCTTATGCTTCTAAATGAGTTTTAGTTTGATTATGGATTTGCCAAACTACCTTCGTGCGACTTTTCACACTCTTAATATAATCATTTTTTCCCCAAGTGATTATATTTGGAACATTTATTGTATTAGGAACAAATATCCATCCCAACAGAACAGATCAGATAAATCAACTGTGCACTGAGGAGTTTCTGGGAAGATGGGGAACAAGAATCTCTCTCTTTCCATGCTGGCTGAAAATAGTTAACGTGGGAGCTTTGTGGATGCAGCTGCCATTTTAGGGTGCCTATATCATAAACTACTCCTGCATCCCTCTCCCAACTCACAGGGAGGAATAACCAGTGGATCTGTGTAGTATGGAGCTACTGCCCTCAACCTGCCCCAGACCTATCCCCAGGTCCCCCTCCATGCAGCGCATTCCCATGGAGTGTTTGTTCGCAGTACACTGACGGTGTAAACCCTCTATATATGCACCTTGAATCCTGCCTCGCCTGTGCACAGTCCTTTCCCATATGCATACAACATAAAGACACACTTAGTCCTAAAACTGATGCTGTGATTTCAACCCAAAAATTACTTTAAATTTTGACAGGTATAAACCCTGTTATAATATATAATCAGGGCTGGTACTGGAATGCAGCTTTGTTATGCACAATTACGTGTATACTATTGTACCACTCTGCTAATTCCCTGCTAGTTTCCTTGTAGTTTGCATTTTGTCAGGCACAGAACTCTGTTAGAGGGGTTTGACTCCCCCTGCACTAGGCTAAAAAGTTATCCCTAAGTATTAAAGAAAATTACGCTTCCTACTAGAGCTGTCAATGAATTGCAGTTAACTCACGTGATTAACTCAAAAAAATCAATTGTGATTTAAAAAATCATGATGAATTGCATGGTTAAACAATAGAATACCAATGGAAATTGATTACTTTTTTGGATGTTTTCTACATTTTCAAATATACCGGTTTCAATCACAACACAGAATACACAGTGTACAGTGCTCACTTTATATTATTTTGTATTACAAATATTTGCACTGTAAAAATGATAAACAAAAGAAATAGTATTCTTCACTTCACCTCATACACATACTGTAGTGCAATCTCTTTATCATGAAAGTGCAACTTACAAATGTAGGGTTTGTTGTTACATAACTTCACGCAAAACCAAAATGATGTAAAACTTCAGAGCCTACAACTCCACTCATTCTCACTTCTTGTTCAGCCAATCGCTAAGGGAAACAAGTTTGTTTACATTTACGGGCAGTAATGCTGCCCACTTCTTAATTACAATGTAACCTGAAATAAGAACGGGTGTTCACATGGCACTGTTGTAGCTGGTGTAACAAGATATTTACGTGCCAAATTTGCTAAAGATTCATATGCCTCTTCATGCTTCAGCCATCATTCCACAGGACATGCACCCATGCTGATGATACTCGTTAAAAAAATAATCTGTTACTTAAATTTGTGACTGAACTCCTTGGGAGCGAATTATATGTTTTCTGCTCTGTTTTCATAGAATCTCAGGGTTGGAAGGGACCTCAGGAGGTCATCTAGTCCAACCCCCTGCTAAAAGCAGGACCAATCCGCAGATAGATTTTTGCCCCAAATCCCTATATAGCCCCCTCAAGGATTAAACTCACAACCCTGCGTTTTGCAGGCCAATGCTCAAACCACTGAGCAATTTTACCCACATTCTGCCATGTATTTCATGTTATAGCAGTCTCGGATGATGACCCAGAACATGTGGTTTGTTTTCAGAACACTTTCACTGCAAATTTGACAAAATGCAAAGAAGATACCAATGTGAAATTTCTAAAGATAGCTACAGCACTCAACCCAAGATTTAAGAATCTGAAGTGCCTTCCAAAATCTGGAAGGGATGAGATATGGACCATGTTTTCAGAAGTATTAAAAGAGCAACACTTTGATATGGAAACTACAGAACCCAAACCACCAAAAAGAAAATAATCCTTCTGCTGTTGGCATCTGACCCAGATGGTGAAAATGAACATGCATTGGTCCACACTGCTTTGGACAGTTATCGAGCGGAAGCCATCATCAGCATAGACGCATGTCCTCTGGAATGGTGACTGAAACATCAAGGGACATATGAATCTTTAGCGCATCTGGCATGTAAATATCTTGCAACGCCAGCTACAACATGCAACATGCCATGCAAACACCTGTTCTCACTTTCAGGTGACATTGTAAACAAGAAGCATGCAGCATTATCTTCTGCAAATGTAAACAAACTTGTTTGTCTGAGCGATTGGCTGAACAAGAAGTAGGGCTGATTGGACTTGTAGGCTCTAAAGGTTTACATTGTTTTGTTTTTGATTGCAGGGTTTTTTTGTACATAATCTACCTTTGTAAGTCCAACTTTCATGATAAAGAAATTGCACTACAGTACTTGTATGAGGCGAATTGAAAAATACTATTTCTTTTGTTTTTACAGTGCAAATATTTGTAATAAAATAACTATAATGTGAGCACTATACACTTTGTATTCTGTGTTGTAACTGAAAATAAATATATTTGAAAATGTCAAAAACATCCAAAATATTTAAATAAATGGCATTTTATGATTGTTTAATAGCACGATTAATCGTGCAATTATCCACAATTTTTTTAATCACACGATTAATAGCAATTAATTTTTTTAATCGCTTGACAGCCCTACTTCCTTCCTATAGGAGCTTTGGATGGGAATAGCAAAGGAGAGAATATTGAATAAAATTAAGTGATCATTTTGCAATACATCATCTAGCATTGTGCTGTCTTCAACAGAAAAGGAAGAGCAAATAATTCATCCCTAAATTTGTGTCCTTTAATAAACCAGTTCATCTGATGAATATGTACTTTGGGCAGTGTTTTAATTTTTTTTATTTTAAACTTTCTTCTGAACGACTTCATATTCTATACTCTTAAAAACAGACAACTTTATAATGTATGCCAATTAAACATACGGTATATTAGAGCTAACATAAGCTCTTTGTTTTTCTTCAGAACCTTATTTTGCATCACTAAAATTCTGCCTTTTCCCCTTTGCTCTGGTACACACACTAGGGTTCTGGGGCCAGGCCAAGAAAAATCAGCATATACCTATGGAGGTATTAAAGAAAAAACATTTGACATCAATTCCTTCCACTCATTAGCAGATTTAGTCTGGTTGGACCCCATTTATTTTTCAGATAGTATGGTAGTTGAGTACTGTTTCTCACCTCTCTGTGGATTTATGGGTAAGATATGCTAAAAGGCTTTAGCATATACTTACACTGGGTAAATACTTGTTACTCTACAAATTATGAAAGCAATGTTGATTACACAAGGGCTTTTCTTAAAGCAATGAAGTAAGAAATGCTATTATGGATTCTGAAGATCATTCTGCAGAGAGAACAGCAAAAATAATCATGAGTTGTAATTCTTCAGAGATTCCTCACAGAAAGTGTGCAAATTTAATAACCTCATGTATTTTAGAATTGACGGAAAATCACTCATATGAAACACATGTTCTGTACCTAGGCTGCAGAGTTAATGAAATGTTTCACACATAACTCACACAACTTGTTCTCTTCCTGTGGGGGACTATATCTGCTTACAAGGCTGCAATTTTTTTTTTTTAAGTCAAAAGGAAAGTATTCAGGTGTGGTGTAGTTCCTTTCAAGATATGATTTTTTTGACTGAACATCCCAGAACTCCTCTTATAAGGGCCTATTCCTGCTCTGGTTAAGGTCAATGGAGAAAACCTCCCTAGTTTTCAGAAGACTATTCAGGCCCCAGACTAGGTGGGGAAACAGTGAAGAAGCCTTGTGAGACACTGATTGCTGGAACTCAGTGTTCCACAGCAAACACTTTGCAACTTGTAGGTTATGACCAACACTGAATTAATCAGGGCTTGTATTCACTACTGGGGAGATCAACCCGGCTGTGATTGTTGCAGTGAGTGTTGATTTAGAGGATCTAGAGAAGACCCACTAAATCAATGGCAGAGAACTCTCTGGTCAATTCCAGCTCACCAAGAAGAGTAAAGTAAGTCAACCAGAGAGCGTCTCCTGTCAACACAGCCTGGTATAGACACCAGGGTAAGTCAACCTAAGCTACCTTGACTCCAGCTATGTTATTCATGGAGCTGGAGTAGCGTAACTTAGGTCAACTTACTCCAGTAGTGAAGACAAGTCCTGACTGATTCAGTGTCGCTGGAAGTCAATGAGAGTCTTTAACTGAATTAAATGAGTGCTGGATCAGGCCCATAGGTCCTGATTCATGTAAGCATCCCTATTCAGAAGAGCATTTAAGCACGTTTGTTGTAAATCTGTTCTGAATAATGATGGGTTTAAGCATAAGTTTAGATGTTTTTTTGAATCAGGTCTGAAGATTGCAACACAATGAAAACTCCACAGGGTAGGAAAATAACTATAAAACATCCAATTTACAAGATTACACCTAAATTGTTCTAGTCACTTGCTTTAGTTAGTAGATTTTTTTCTTAAATATTACAAATTATGGACTAATGGAACTTCAACTAGCATGACAGAAAGCTATTCTATTCTGTTGTGAAACCTAACATATTTGAATCTCATTCTGGTATCCACAAGACTTAACTTCATAAATGAGTAATGAGGACCTTGTTAAACCCTATGATAAGCTCTAATCTCCATCATCTCTAAGGTAAAAAGGAAAACCTAATTAGGGGTGCTCCACACCTAGGAGCTGATTAACTGATTGCCTCCTGGTCAGGGGAGCTGGGACTTGGTGGTAATAAGGAATAGAGAGAGCAAGCTCACTTTAGGATCCAGGAGAGGAACTAGGAAGATTTTTCACTCTACCTGGGAAAGGTCCTGGAGGAAAGTCTGATGGTTTGGGATTGGATGTAATGAGGAGTAGAGCAACAGGTATTGGCAGAGGGGAGCCTTGGGTAAAGTTTGTGAAACCCAGGGAAAGAGACAGAAGCCCAAGATGGCAGGGGAAATCAGGTTAAAAAGTACTTAGACTCCCAGCAGGGACAAGCCTGGTTGGCCAGCACCCAATAAAGAACTGGAGATAAACTGAGCAGGGCAAAGGACTTGTGGGGAGGTAAGCCTAGTAAAGGAGAAATACCTTGTTTATGTGAAACTGAGCCAAGGAAGAGTGAAGGACTTTTTGGTTTAGGACTAAACCCTGTAAGGGGACTGAGTTGTGTGTGACTTGGCTGGAGAGCTGAGCCACAGAAGACCCAGCCAGGGAGCCCAGAAAAGGGACTGGCTGGGACTTATCCTAAAGGCCGAGTAAACAGCCACAAGAGGGCGAGGCAAAGTTCACTGAAATGCTGTCTGGACAGCAGAGGACACCGCAGAAGTAAGGATGCATGTTTACAAGCCTATTCCTTCCTTGGGTTTGCCAGCACACTGTGTCTTTGTGCTTTCCTGTAGGTTCAGCCTAATCTGCCACTGAGGTCAATGGAAACTCAATGGCTTCAACAGGATCAAGTCCTGTATAGGAGGGAAAAGATATGCAGAAATCAGTTTTAAAAGCTTTAAACTTTTGGAAATATTTTTATTCTCATTTTCTTTACAAACAAAAAGAAATCATCAGAAACTTAGGCAAAAAGTTCCAAAAGCTATTTTAAAATTTGTCAGAACAGATGAGTTAGTTTCATGGCTTTTGTTTTTAAATATTTTTTTTTAATTCTGGAAGCTGAAATGGAATAAACACCAAACTAGCACTGGGTGGTCTATTTGTTATAAATGGATGTAACCCTTTTTCTACTTAGGAAGTCCCTTGCAGGATCCCACACTGATAGTCTTTGAAGGTTCCTCTTTTCGTTATCCAGTATGTCAGTGGTTGTCAAACTGTGGGTCTGTGACCATGCCTCCGTGGGTCACAATTGAGAATACCAAATTCAGAACAAATTGCTGAGAAATAGGGCAGACACCCCAAAACGGCTGGTTATTCTCCCATAAAATACATCAAACAAGCAACAAAAGTAAACTTCTGTTTACCACACTGGCTAACAAGAAGTCAGAAAAGCAGTTTGCTTAGGTATTCCAGTCCTCGTATCACCACCAAAAACACTAGACTTACAGATGAGTGGTTCTTTAAAACCAATTTAATCAAATAAAAGGTTCTTCTGATCCCCAAGGACCAGCCACATACCCAGGTCAATATACAATTCAGATCTTACCCAATAATCAAGTTGCTGCCAATCCTTTAGTACATAGAATCTAAAGGAGAAGAAGAGAAGTAGAGAGGAGTTAAAATTTGTTAAAGGAATCCAATACACACAACTGCAGAGTTCTTTGTTCAGGCTTGTAGCAGTGGTGGAATAAACAACTGCTGGCTTAAGACAAACCTCTGGCTGCTTCCAAATCAATGGAAGGACCTCAGTCATTTGGTCAGAATGTTCCCATTAGTATAAGTCCATAGTCCAGAGGTTTGAGCAGGAAAGAGGCAAAATGGAGATGTTTCCAGGGCCCTCTATAGCTTCTCTCAAGCGAAGGGAATCCCATTGTTCTTACTGTGGAAAATTACAGGCAAAAGATGGTGTTTTATGAGCAAGCCACATGTCCATGCATGATATCCCTTAGTCACAGCAGAAGCCATTAATCACACTCCAGTGAGAACGTTGATAGGAAAAAGAACAGGAGTACTTGTGGCACCTTAGAGACTAACAAATTTATTTGAGCATAAGCTTTAGTCTCTAAGGTGTTGCAGAGCTCTGACTTGCCTCCGTGGGTCCTGCACTTCTAGGTGGTTTATCCTACCTCAGGTGGCTTCACTGTGACCACTCACAATAGCCCTCCTTCGTCTCTAGGGGCCAGGTACAGGTCTACTGAGCCCTTTTATCATAGGCCTGCAAGGAGGTGGTGAGAGAAGCTCCACGTCTCTGTTCGCCTCTGTCCGATAGGGACCTGACTGGTCCCTTCCAGGAGATTTCTGTAGTGATGGTTGGGGGACCAGGGGCCCGCCCTTAACTCCGGCTTCATTCAGCACAGGGACCTAAATGGTACGCTGTTGGGTTGGCAAACTCATCATTTCAACATGCCAGAGTTGCTACATTCCCTGGGCCAGTTCTCTTCTTTCCTTTTCCCTCTAGCTCCTTGAAGGATGGTTTGGGTGTCCTTCAGCATCGCCCTTCTACACACTTCCTCCTCTCGGTCCTGACTCCCCTCTGGACGGAGTTGCCGCTTTTTGTATAGGCAGGCCTTAATTAGAATCAGTGGTACATTAAACTAATGGCTCACCTGACTCTTATCAGGTTTAATTATGAGTCAAGGGTTTCACTACCTTTGGAGGCGCCCCTGCTCTGTCAGTCAGGGACACAGAAATGTTATGCAGGGCCACGGTATATCTGCTTCTGCTTTCCTGCTGTACCCAACTGGCCTGGGTCTATCACAATATCCTCCCCCCGCTCAACACCAGGGTTGGGCAGCTTGGACACCAGACAGTGTCACTTGATAAACCTTGCGCGTGCCATGGGATCCCTGCTCTGTGCTCTTGCGGAACTGGAAGGTTGGAGGGATAAGAACCCTGGTTACCTTGTGTTCTTTTCCTTGTCACGTGATCCATGAAGAGGGTTGGTCAGTTCACAAGGTAAATCTGGCGCCCGCAGGTTATACACAACGTTTCCATGCCCATTTTACAGCGGGCACTTCTCTTCTACAACTGCATATTTTTGTCCCCTTGGAAAGACGTTTCCTAAGGTAGAGAACTAGGGTTCCTTCCTCCCCAACCATCTGCGACGGATGGTCCCTACCCTACTCGATGCATCTGTCTGTAGGATAAAGTCCTTGTTGAAATCTGGGGCTATCAATACGGGGTTACTGCAGTTGTTGAAGGTCTGCGATGCCCTCTCTGCTGCCTCGACTCTGACTGGATCAGACACGGGCCTTCACTAAGTCCATTAGGGGGCCTTCCCTTGTAGCAAAATGGGGATGAACGCCGGGTATACCCACCTGAAGTGCTCCGACCTGCTTCTTAACGACTCGGCCGAGACCATTTTGGATTTCTACCTTCAGTTGGGGTTTTACCAGACCTTTTCCTACCACTTAGCCAAGATACTTTGGCCTCCGTGAAACCCACAGCCGCATTTAACGAGTTTGTGTATAAGTCTGCTCGCCGGAAGGTTCAAGCCGTCCCCCACTTTTTCCAAGGGGTCTCCCAGTCTGGGGTATAATCACCATGTATCCAAGTAGGCGCAGCATACTGATGTGGGGGTGTTAACTAACTGTCATTGAGCGCTGAAGGTAGCTGGAGCCCATGTGTCAAAAGGAAGGACCATATTGGAAGAGACCCTCAGGATGTTAAAATGCATCTTTTCTTTGCATCTTCAGCTAGGGGGAATCTGCCAGTAACCTTCCTTTGGTCAAGTCTAAGGTTGTCATACTGGGGCATTCCCCAGACGGGTCACAGGTTTGGGTATTTATTCAACTGTTTTAATCTATTTAGTCAAGGAATTCGTTCCGAACCTTGTTTTGGGCACCAACACCTTTGATGCTGCGACCACTGACTGTGGCATTCTTCGATGGACCCCATCTCCAGCATTTCCTGACTTCTCTTATTTACCTCCCTTTGGCGCTGGCCCCGGTAGGCCTCATAGTTACTCTGGCCCCAGGTTTGTGATTGACTGTTGAATGTCCGTATGTGTGACCTGTTTGTCCTGGAGAATAATCTTGATATTGGGCATCATCTCAGTGACCTTTTTCTTCTGGGTGTCGTTAGATCGGAGACCACTCTACCGTGTTCAGGATTTTTGTTCCCTGGGTGCAGCTCTTCTCGAATCACTGTGCATGCCTCTCGTGCATGCCACGGTTTCAGAAGGTTGATATGATATATCTGCTCTACTTTTCGATGTCCTGGTTGTCGCACCTTGTAATTTACTTTCCCTACGGGTTCAACTATTTCATAGGGCCCCAGCCACTGGGCCAACAGCTTACTTTCGGGCGTGGGTACCAGTACCATTACTCGGTCACCAATTTGAAACTGACGAAGCTTGGTTTGGCAGTCGTAGTAGGTTCTCTGAGCTTCTTGGGCCTTCTCTAGGTGTTCCCTCACTATGGGAGTGACCTGGGCTATCCAATCCCTGATCTATAGTACATATTCTATTACGTTCTTCCCCTCACTGGGTTCCTCCCCCCAGATTTCCTTGGCTATGTCCAGGATGCCTCGGGGGTTGCGTCCGTACAACAGCTCAAAGGGGGAGAATCCAGTGGAAGCTTGGGGGACCTCACGGATGGCAAACATGAGCTACAGTAGTAGGTTGTCCCAATCTTTCCCATCCTTGCTTACCACCTTTCTTATCATGGCCTTGAGGGTTCGGTTAAATCTTTCCACCAGACCATTGGTTTGTGGATGGTAAACCGAGGTCTGCAGCATCTGGACATGGAGCAGGGAACACAAATCCTTCATCAACTTGGACATGAATGGTGTTCCCTGGTCTGTGAGGATTTCTTTTGGTAGCCCTACCCGGGCAAAGATTGCCATTAATTCTTTGGCAATGCTTTTGGAAGCTGTATTTCGTAAGGGGACAGCTTCTGGGTACCTGCTTGTATAGTCTAGGATGACAAGCACGTACTGGTGGCCTCGGGTCGTTTTTTCTAGCAGCCCCACAAGATCCATGGTGATCCGCTCGAATGGGACCTCGATGATCGGCAGGGGTAGCAGAGGAGCTCTTAGATGTAGACGAGGGCTGTGCAGTTGACATTCGGGGCAAGAGGCACGGTACCGCCAGACGTCTTCATGTACCCCCGGCCAGAAGAACCCGTGTAAGATTGGCGCCTGGGTTTTCTCCACTCCCAAGTGTCTTCCAAAAAGGTGACTGTGAGTGAGACTTAATATTGCCTTCTGGTGTTTCCGGGGGACTAGGAGCTGGTGTACCTCTTGCTCCTGCATTTGTATGACCCGGTATAGGAGATTCCTCTTGATCACAAAATAAGGCCCTGGCCCCCGGACCTTTCCCTCTGTGGGTACCCCATCTATCTCAGCCACCTCCTTCCTGGAGTTCTCGTACCTTGGGTCTTCCACCTGGTCCCGTCCAAAAGTCTCTCTCTCTGGGCTTCAGAGCCTGAACTCTGGGGGATCTGTCTCTGCCCTCTCGGCTGGCTCCGTGAGGTTGGGGTTGGAAGTGGTCTTTGACCCCTCCTCTGTCTCAGGGCCCTCCCCTTCAGTTGCCCATGTACATCTGCCTACACAGGCGACCTTCTGTCCTTGTATCAGGATTCGGGTACCCAAGGCCTTGGCCGCCTTTCTTTCTCTTTTGGTCTTCCTGCCTTTCCCCGGGACAGGGAATAGCTCCTGGGACATTTCCACAAAAAATGGGAGATGACATTGTGCTGCGGAAACCCCCTGAAGTTTGGGGAGCTCCTTTCCCTGCAATTCCTCCGGTGGGAGCAAGTTTCCAAACCCAGGGAAATCTTCACCTATGAGCACAGGGTATGGGAGGTTTGGGACTACCCCTGCTTTCACATCGGTGACATTTCCCTGAATTTCAATTTTTACTGGTATGATGGGGTAGTAGCTAACAGTCCCATGGACATAGGTTACCCCCGTACGCTTGGCCTGCATTAACTGGCTGTGTTTCACTAATTTACCCGAAATCAGGGTGATAGCACTCCCCGAGTCTACGAGTGCCATGGTTTCTACCCCATTCAACTTTACTTGCCTTGTATATTTATGTGAGGTGACTGCGACCCCTACAATATTGAGTAGGCTGCATGGGTCTGCCCTGTTCCCTAGGTTATACTGCCTTGGCTCTATGACATTGGGGCACTGGGCAGCTTTGTGCCCCAACTCCCTGCACCCATAACACCTATAATTGCTTCTAGTCATTCCTCTATCACATGGGTTAAGGGATTTAGTCCTAGGGTTCCCCCCACTCAGGCCTTCCCCTTCCTTCTGGGTTCCCGACTGGTTTTTGGCCTCCCTCTTCTTCCACCTAGGACTTCCTAGGGGTTTGGCCGCCCGACCCTCCATGGTCGAGGTCAAATGTTTGTTTCATGAGGGGCCTTCCTTGGGTAGTTGGGTTAATTCCCTGGCTGTTATCCATCTTTCCACCAATGTGATCATTTCATCATAGATGGATGGATCATTCTGGCAGACCCACTTGCGGAGATCTGGCGGCAGTCCCCGCATGTAATGGTCCATGACCAAAGTCTCTAAAATCTCCTCCGGGCAGCATGCCTCAGGCCGTAACCACTTCCGAGCAAGGTGTGTGAGGTTGAATAGTTGGGACCTTGGAGGTTTGTTCTCCCTGTATTTCCACTCCTGGAACCTCTGGGCCCGTACCACTGCCATCACCCCGGATCGTGCTAGGATCTCTGCCCTCAGCCGGGAATAGTCAGTGGCATCCTGAGTGGGCAGATCAAAGTAGGCCTTCTGGGCCTCTTCGCACAAGAAAGAGGCGAGAATACTGGCCCATTGCTCCAGGGGCCATGCCTCATGCTGTGCAGTCCTTTCAAGTGAGAGGAGATATGCCTCTATGTCATCGTCTGCCGTCATCTTTGGCAGACAACCAATGGCCCTCAGGGTTCATGTCCCATTGGACCCCCGGGCCTGGGTGGTGAGGATCTTCAGCTGGTCCACAACCTCGCGCAGGAGGGCTCGATCTTGGGTTGCCTGGCTCATTAATAATTTGTTGGTTTCCTGCTGTAACCTCATGGACTCCTGTTGTGCCATTGCCTGAGCCCGAGTTGCCTCCTACTGGGCCGCTGTGGCTTGCACCAATGCTTTCACCACCTTATCCATGGTGGTACAAACAACAACAACAAAAAAACCCACAACCAAAAACCCCAGTGCACTTTTTTTTGTTTTTTGTTTTTTTTTGTTTTTAGTAAACACCTCTTTGTTCCGCCACGCTGTGAACAATCATAATCCCACCCCTGACACCAGTTGTGGCAGAGCTCTGACCTTGCTCCTGTGGGTCCTGCGCTTCTAGGTGGTTTATGCTAGCCTCAGTAGCTCACTGTGACCCTCCACATAGCCCTCCTCTCTCTAGGGCCAGGGTTACAGTCTACTGAGCCCTTTTTATCATAGGCCTGCAAGGAGGTTGGTGAGAGAACTCCCACAGTCTCTGTTCAGCCTCCTGTCCTGATAGGGACCTGACTTCCCCTTCCAGGAGATGTTCCTGTAGTGATGGGTTGGGGGGAACCAGGGCCCGCCCTCTACTCCGGCTTCCAGCCCAGGGACCCTAATGGTAGCAGTTGTTGGCAACCAATCTTTCACTGCCAGAGTTGCTACATTTCCCTGGGCCACAGCTCTCTTGCTTCTCCCTTCTTCACTCTTAGGGCTCCTTGAAGGATGGTTTGAGGGTGTCCTCAGCAATCAGCCCTTCAGCTACACTTCCTCTCCTCTGGATCCCTGACTCCCCTCTCTGACTGGAGTGAGCCCTTTTTATAGTATCAGCAGGGCCTTAATTAGAATCAGGTGGTCACATTAACTGAATGGCCTCACCTGACTCTTTACAGGTTAATTAGAGTCAGGTGTTCTCATTAGCCTGGAGCAGTCCCCGCTCTGGTCAGTCAGGGAACAGAAAACTGTTAATCCAGTGGCCAGTATATCTGCCTTCTGCTATTCTGCTGTACCCAACTGGCCTGGGTCTATCACAGGTGCCACAAGTTCTCCTGTTCACAGCTGCTCCTTTGAAACCTGTCATTTCACAGGAAAGTTCATTAAGTGTAGATAGGCATCTCCCATTGTGAGTTAAGTGTTCTTTTGATGTTCAATTTGAATAGTCCCTTCAAGATGTCCAGGCTAAATACCTTGAGGATGTTACCACAGGAACATACATATTTGAAATAAGGTATAGAGCCAATGCTCGTAACTTCAAATAGACAAATGATACATGCATACAAATAGCATAATCATATTCAGAAAATCATAACTTTTATTGACACCTTACTTGACACACTTTGTATAAGATTTGTTGCAATTATGTAACACTAGTAGCAAAAATGATTTACATGGTCCAATTTTAATCAGATAACATCACAAGGTTGGGACCCCAAAGTGGGTCACAACCCCAATTTAATGGGGTTCCTAGGGCTGGCTTAGATTTGCTGGGGCCCAGGGTCAAAGCCTGAGCCTCACCGCCTGGGGCCAAAGCCAGAAGGCTTCAGTCCTGAGTGGCAGGGCTCAGGTTACAGGTCCCTGCCTGGGGCTGAAGCCCTTGGGCTCCGGCTTTGTTCTCGTCCAAGGTGGTGAGGCTTGGTCTTTGACTCCCACCCCCACTCCCACCCCCTGCCCTCCAGGGCACCAGACTCAGGCTTCAGTCTTTCCTCCTGGGGTTGTGTAGTAATTTTTGTTGTCACAAGGGGGTCATGGTGCAATGAAATTTGAGAACCCCTGCAGTATCTATTATGGACTCAATTCTGCAAGGTAGTAAATCCCTCTGTGAGATGCTGAGCACTCAACTCTCTTTTGAAATCAGTGGGAGTCGAGGGTGCTGCTCTGTAGCCTGTGGGATGGCACTCCACACTGAAAGACAAAGCACTACCTGTACTTACAAGTGTTCGGACAAACTAGTTTCCAGCA
The DNA here is from genome assembly GCF_003597395.2 of Chelonoidis abingdonii. Taxonomy (NCBI): domain Eukaryota; kingdom Metazoa; phylum Chordata; order Testudines; family Testudinidae; genus Chelonoidis; species Chelonoidis abingdonii. Next base: position 177,961,126 of record NC_133771.1, read on the forward strand.
ATGAATTATTTGACTATTCAGATTGTGTTGGTCACATGGTACAGTTTCTTCTTGACTAGATGACTTAGCAGTTTAAAGAAGAGAATAATCCATAAGAAGCAAAAGATAATGCACCAAACACACTGAAATCAATGGGTTTTGTGCAGACTCAAGGATCTGCCCCCATGGAACTCATTATAGGATCACAGTCTATGGCATGCCATTCCTAACATAGCCAGCTCAGCTTCTTTTTTTACTTACTGCATCCTACCCCTCCTTCCCTCCCGCCCCCCCAAAAAAACTGGTGTGGAAAGGCAATTGATTTTTAAAAACAAAATAAAATATGTTGCTCCCCCCCTCCTTCTTCAGACTGGATATCAGGCTACGTCTACACTACAGGATAAATTCGAATTAGCTTAAACCGATTTTATAAAACAGATAATATAAAGTCGATTGTGCGTGTCCGCACTACGCACATTAATTCGGTTGTGTGCGTCCATGGTCCGAGGCTAGCATCGATTTCTGGAGCAGTGCACTGTGGGTAGCTACTGTAAAATAATGAGGCCAATAATGTCGATTTCCGTCCACACTAACGCTATTCCGATATAGTAATATTGATTTTAGCATTACTCTTCTCATTTTGTAGGAGAACAGAAATCGATTTAAAGAGCCCTTTAAATCAATACAAAGAGCAGTGTAGTGTGGACGGGTGCAGCGTTAAATCGATTTAACGCTGTTAAAATCGGTTTAACAGCGTAATGTAGACCAGGCCTCAGACAAGCTGTTTTGCTTTAGCTGTATGGGGAGGCCTGCTTGGACTTATTCAATATTTGAATGATACATCACTAATTTTTGCAAGAGTTCTTTGATAATGTATATCTCAGGAGACTGGTTGCGGCACAGCATGATTATCTTGGAACCAGCAGTGACCTTTTCATTTTACAGATATGCTTGCCTTTGTGTGATTTCTTGATTGGTAGTTAAATGCTTAATCCCTTTAAGAATACTGCTCTCATGATGAAAGACACCAGGCTACAGAGCCATTCCAAGAACTAATCAGTCCAACAACATTGTGTGGTGAGTGCACCTGCAGGTTTCGAAAACAGCATGGTTTTGATCAGGAATAAAATCTTCAAGAGAGAATAAAAACATCTAATTATACAATTGTTACAGGAGAGAGGGGAATAATTCTTTTCAAATGGAAAACATGATATCCAGGGAGAGCTGAGTGAATTCTATACAACAGGTAATTTACCTGACAAGCTTAGTCGCTTTCTGCAAATGGTCATGATTTCCTCAGCATTATTCAACATGGAGGTTTCTGCCTGTATTTGCTATTCAGATACTTGTTGTATACCATGCAAAAGGCTGGGCAAGCCACATCCATATTACCACCCTGACTCCTAACCTTTACTCATCTTTAGGGTTCCAAAGAGGGTTATTTGTGGGATCAGAATTGGAAGTGTAGGCTTTGGAACTGAGGGTTCTATATTGGACAGGTGTAGAGCAAGGGGAGAAGCTGGGAGTGAACAACAGGGAATGGATTACTCGATGATTACCTGTCCCGGTCATTCCCTCTGGGGCACCTGGCATTGGCCACTGTCAGAAGACAGGATACTGGACTAGATGGATCTTTGGTCTGACCCCGTCTGGCTGCTCTTATGTTCTTCGTCAGCCACACAAAGATTAATTAGGAGTTAATACCTACAATCCTCAGTTGGTTGTTTTTGTGCAGAAAGCTCCCTTTAGGTGGTGTTCACAGGCAGCCATGGTAAAAGGGAGCCCCATTAGCATAATCCAACAATAATGTCACATGACAACACTTCTGTATCTCAAGATATGACCCCAACAGTAGCTCATTGCAGAGTTCGTTGCTTAGTCTGTCTCCCCCATCTCTTCAGTCTCTCCCAGTTCTAGTCACTAGAACACCTGTTCCTGCCAATGAGCTCTCCAATGGTGCATTACCTATTCTTGATGGAATTCTGCAACTGTTGCATTTGGAGCTGTAGCAATGCTGCACAATTCCAAAGAGGAATTACAGTATGTTATCAGAGCAACTGTGCTGCTGGCTGTAAGAAAGTTACTACAAAAATGTGTATCTTCACACCATTCACATTTGTCAGATACCTGAATGTCATCAGGTTGAGGAAAGCTCTGGTATGTCTGTCCTTGGGCAGACAGATGTATGCTTTCCTGATCAATGTCTGCACCAAACTACTTCTGTTGGTCCAGCAGCATCTGGATTGAATCGTTAAGGTCAATAGACAATTACTGATCCTATTCCCATTCAAGTCAAGTGGAGTTTTGCCTATATGGGAGGATTGAGTGCTTAATAGTTCTTTCATTCTTTGTACTTACCATGTGAAAGATCTTATGAATGGCGGAACACTTCTAACATTGAATTTTATATGTAATACAATTACAGGACAGTGAAAATTAGGAAATAGCAAATATCAGAATCAGAGGTAAGAAGATATTTAATTACCTATTTTACTGAGAATTAACCACAGATGGGGTGATCAGATGTCCCGATTTTATAGGGACAGTCCCGATATTCAGGGCTTTGTCTTATATAGGTGCCTATTACCCCCTACCTCCAGTACTGATTTTTCACTTGCTATCTGTTCACCCTAACCACAGAGACTATTACTGGAATATCTATGTACCTGCCACCTCAACATAAAGAAGGAAGCACTTCATGTTATAGGAGGGCATTATGGCACAATGTAAAACTGCTTGTATACTTTACAACTGATAATTTTAGTATGTATTTCCATTTTGGTTTAGATTGGCACTTGCAATAAAGCCCAAATCTTGTTCCTCATTTCAACTGAATAGATCTGTTAAAAATCAGCCTGCGTGGGGCAGTGGTGGATCATGAGCCACATATCATCATGAACTACTGCAAGGTGACGTGGACTTCAGCTGTTGTTGTACATCCAAGCACTGTACACACTATCCAATGGCTGAGGGAGCTTTTATCTGGAATTCAGTGGAGCCAAAAACTAGTAGAATATTCACGTTCCTATTGATTGCGTAAGATATACACAATTCTAAATATACATATCCAAATCCAGTCTCAGTTACAGTGATGTAAACCCAGAGTAACTCCTTGTAAGCAAATGGAATACTATATAGTACACTGAATGAAAGGAAAATACTCTTGTGCACAGATCTGACTGTTACAGTACTAACAAAATAGCTCAAACAGTCACTAGCTCTTAGGCCCCCTTCATATAGTTGAAATTCTCCCTCTACTTTCAAACAAGAGGGCTGTCTAGGGTGCAAATAGGGTAAAATTTCATCCTATCAATACCGATAGAGGCAAATGAGTGTTCCCACTCCATCCCCCATTGATTTCCTAACATATAAAACTCCATTCACATGCTTCTGAACATCTGCTTATGATTGCCTTTGATGCAACACAACCAACTTGATTCCTGCATAAGACATCTCAGTGTAATGGCAGCTATATCTCCTCCTTTTGTTTGACTCTCATTAATATCTATGAAATTGGGAAGAGGAGAAGTTCTCTCCTCTCTAGGGGGTGGATATAATACTATACAAAAACATAGGTAGTCAGCTGCATCTGCTTTAGATTGTAACAGACTTTTAAAGTTTGTTGGCCAGTACCACATATTATTTTTAGCTAAATGCGTTAATTGTAAAGGAGAAAATCCTTCCCCTGACCTCTCTGCATTTATGGAAGGTTGTAAATATGCCCCACAGGAAGTCCTTACTGCCTGTGTCCCATAGAGCACAACTCTACAGGAGCTTCTTGTATCTCACCACAAGGGAGATTTGAGGAGCAGGGATAGCAGCTTTGTGACTTTGATGATACATTAGCCAAACCCTGATGCAGAGGAGTTGAGGGTACAGCAAGCATGGAGGGCCTAACAGCTCTGATACTGAAATGAGAGCCACAAAGCAGCTCTCTTACCTGTGACGTAGGGATGAGACCACTTCTTTCAGAGCCCATTTACCCTGTATGCACTCGGATGAGGGTTTGGCCACAGTATTGTTTAATATGTCCTGACTAATGTACTTAGAAGCAGTTGGCCTTTAATAAATATTAATTCTATTCTTTAAAAATAAGTGAAACCATAGAACAGTCTTACTGTAGATCCTATAACTTATAAAAATCCAGAACGGCCTTTTTGCTTTGGACTGAAACCAATTCTGTAGTTCCATACACATAACATTTGTTGAAATACTTGTGTTATTCCCTTTAACAGAGGCATGACCACACACCCTGTACATAATGTTCTAGTGCTACTTTTACAAGCTTTTTCTTCTTTGCAGCCAAACAGATTGGCCCCCATTTGCACTGATAACTGGGCACAGTAGAGTCAAAGAAAGCCAAGAATCTGCCTGTTTTAGCTCCAAATTTTATTTTTATCGCTTGTAAAGCCAAGGATATTTTGAAGAGCATCTCCCAGCTCACAGGAGAGAGGGAAGCACCTAGTGGCTTATAAACACAGACTATTAAAATGGATGTTTTTACTTCTATGCACACATTGTGCTCAGTTTGCAGACATGCCAGTGAATGTTTTCTTCCAACTCTCAGTAGTTTCATGGTGATGCTGGTATAAGAGCCCCTGGGGAAAATCCAAGAAGCATGAACGTCTGTGTGTGTGCACTGCCATCTCCACTGCAATCTGTTTTACGCTATGCAGTATAATTTTAATATGATCTCTACTGCCCAGTACAGGCCATGTTTGCCAAATTATTGTAAAAACCGAAAAAGTGATCTCAAGAACTTCATAACAATAGCAAGGATAAAACTAACCAGTACAGTTAGTAGATAAAGTGTAGCCTTTTGTAACACCAGACCCACTTCGCCAGGCAATAAAAATAATTTTCTTCCTTCCACCCCGTGTCATACTATTACTAAAGACCCAGATTGTGCTAATGGAAATTCTCCTATCGCTCATGGGAGAAGAATCTTTTGCTTTTAGAGCAGGCAGCTGGGACTTACCACACACATTTGAGCAGTTCTAATTACATCCAGTAGAGGGCAGCGGTACAGCAACATTAACCAATTACAGTACAAATGTTTCCAGGACTAATATTTATATATAAAATGTCACATCCAAAGTCAATCTTCACTATTTTACACTTACAAGATATGCAGGATCAAGAAAATCACTACTAATGCAAGAAGAATCCCTGTGTTTGCCTGCAAGCATCCCATGCCAGTGTTCATCTTAAAAAAGAGGCAAGGCTGGGGCCTTGAAGATTGCACAAGCCTAGATATGAAGAAAACACTAAATACTCATTGGGTGAGGGGGGGGGAAGGGGCAGAAGGCAGGGAATTGTACCCTTCAGGATGGCATTCCACAATTCTCAGTTTTTCAGTCCAAGTTATTCTGCTGTATTAGGCACTGAAGAAGTTTTGAAAGCCCCAAAGGGGCTGGCTCTTATTTGTCCAGTCCTGTAGACTTTTCCTCATTGTGCTGTCAAGAGGTAGTTTTGGAAGGCAGATTAATGTATCATTTTTCCTACAGTTTAAACAGCACATTCACAGGAAACAATTTCTGGAGAACTAGTAAATCAGGAAAAGAGTTCACTGGACCCCCTCCTGCTTTAAGCTTTCCCAGATGTTATCCAGGTGTCTTGGTCAATACATCACTCAGTGGATTAAAGCTAATCTCTGCATACAAAATATCCTATCACTTGCAGATAACTGATGTATCTTCTTGTTAGTGGTCAAATGGCCACTCATATCACAAAGCAACTAACTATGGTACTGCTCAAAGTAGCACTGTCGTGATGCGCGACTCACCACTGCTGTGCCTCCTGCTGGTTGTCCAGGGAATTAGCTCACCAGCCTCCAGAATGCCCCCTGCAGGCTGGTGTCCCACTTGCCTCGGGCCCCCATGTCCCTCCCAGACTCCAGTGCCCCAAGGGGACCTCCAACCCTCTATTCCCACCTTGCCTCAGTCATGGGCTACTGCCAGTCACCATCTAGCTCCTACTCACTGGGGCAGACTGCAGTGTAAAAGCCACTCATCATAGGCAAGGAGGTTTGGACCTGCTGCCCCTGCCTACCCATGGGCTGCCCCCTGCAACTCCAATACTGAATTAGCCTTCCACTAGGCTGCAGCCTGGGGAGTTTCCAGGCTGGAGCTCCCCAGCTCTCTTGGCCTTCCCCCAGCCCTGCTCCACTCCAGGTACCTTCTCTCAGCTCCCTGCAGCCAGGTCCCTTCCTCTCAAAGCTAGAGAGAGTCTCTTTGGCTTCCGACCCCAGCCCTCTTATAAGGGCCTGCTGGGCCCTCATTCAGCCAGCCACAGCTGGGGCTGCTTTCCAATCAGCCTAGCCTTTCCCCTGCCACAGCCCGCTCCCAGGGCTGTTTTAAGCCCTTCAGGGCCGGAGCGGGGTAGCTACCCCGCTACAAGCACCAAAACCATTCCATCAAGGTTCTGCAGCATTCCCTCCTCCCCCTTAAGAATACATGAATGAGAACATTCTTCTGTGCACCTGGGGTTTTTTCCTCCAAAAGACACTTCACTTCTCTCTTTCAAATCAGAATCTTCTGCTGAACAAAGAAAGGAGAAGAGAGATTTCCTAACATTTAAAATTCAAATAGGCCTCTTGCTACGTCAAACACAAAGGGGACACTGTTTGAGAAGGTTGTACATGTTTGTCGTAGCCTTCTTTTGGTTTCCCCCCCAATATAGGTCGATTGCTGCTCCCACTGTAGTGAATAGCAAACTCCCAGACACCTTTCTAAGAGCAGGATCTGGGCCCTTTAGGTGTGACATACCATTGTCTTATTATTTGAAGTTTGTTTTCTTTCTCATGCATCTTGTAAACACTATAAGAAAAACATATGATTGTAAGTAACTTCACATTAAAGTTCTCCAAAGTTCATCCTTCATTATAGCTACCAGATCATTCTCTTGCCTGGAACTTGTTTAGTCTGGAAAAGAGAAGACTGAGTGGGGACATGATAACAGTTTTCAAGTACATAAAAGGCTGTTATAGGAGGAGAGAGAAGAATTGTTCTTCTTAACCTCTGAGAATAGGACAAGAAGCAATAGGCTTAAATTGCAGCAAGGGAGGTTTAGGTTGGACATTAGGAAAAACTTCCTAGCTGTCAAGGTTAGGAAGCACTGGAATAAATTGCCTAGGGAGGTTGTGGAATCTCCATCATTGGAGATTTTTAAAAGCAGCTTGGATAAACACCTGTTAAGGATGGTCTAGATAATACACCTCTACCCTCATATAACGCTGTCCTCGGGAGCCAAAAAATCTTACCTTGTTATAAGTGAAACCGCGTTATCAAACTTGCTTTGATCCACCAGAGTGCACAGCCCTGCCCCCCTCGGAGTGCTGCTTTACCACGTTATATCCGAATTTGTGTTATATCAGGTTGTGTTATATTGAGGTAGAGGTGTACTTAGTCCTGCTATGAGTGCAGGGGACTGGACTAGATGACCTCCCAAGTTCCCTTCCAGTCCTATGATTCTATGATCTTAAAACAGTAACTTTTCCAGCTGTATTGTTGTTGTTGTTGAAATCCCTTTAATGTTCAATTCATCTCTCTCTGATGCAGCACACAAAAGTGCCTTAGCTATTGTATATCAGTCAATTCAAGCTTAGAGATACCATTCATTATACAGTAATGTCTGCTCTGTATGTCTTGTAACATAGTATACTTATTCTGAATAGTGTCAAGTGATGAAGGGGAAAAAAGTCCTTCCAAGGCTAGGGAAGTTCTCTCCCTCAAAGAATTGGCTCAGCTATCAGGAAAGGAGACAAGTTGCCCCTGAAGAGAAAGTAGGTGACTGGGGTAGCCTAGAAAGGAGGCAACCATCTTGGATCAATTCAGATAATCCCAATAAAAATGTGAGGAGTCTGATTATTCTTAAGCAAATAGAGTCCTGGTGAGCAGGTAAAGAAAGAGCTTTGTTACACTCAAGAGAAAAACAGTTTGTATCATTCATTTAAGTAACGTGGCTTTATGGTTTGATGATAAAGACCAAAAAGTCATGTATAATCTGAACATTTCCATGTACCGCTTTTGTCAGATGATACGAGGAAGCTTATTTTTGCTCACATAGCTAGTCTAGGGATTTAATTTTACAATATCTTCCCAGTTATCAAGAGCATAGGAAACTAGTGAGATACTGAATACTCTTGGAACTATAGTATGGATTCATATATCCCTTGGCTGTGTTAGAAAGGCAAAACAAGAGTCTTTACTCTGAGGGCTAAGGCCAGAGAATAACATTTCTCCATACACAAGGAACAACCATATACTTTCTGTCAAAGAAATATTTTAGATGAAGGGAAACAGCCAGAAAGAATAAAAGTCAAGTCACCAGGAGGGAGCACAATGGGCGTGTTTCCTGTATGACACACTACATCAATTCTGCCTTACAGAATGGCAAGCAGGCAGACTCCTTACTTTGAAGAGAAAAATCTTTAATAGTTTAATAAAAGTTAATTTTTCAAGTTTATTACGATAGTGTCAAGGGATCAACCAAAACCAGGGCCTCATTGAGTTAGCATAACACTGACAGAACCCAGCCGTCAGCGGATGGGATTGAATCTGGAACCTGTGGAGCTAAACGCATGAGCCTCTACTCCATGAGCTAAGACACATCCATCTTAGCAAAGGCTGTAGCAGACTCATTAATCTCTAAGTGGACTCAGTGCCACTAGATGGGGACAGAGCACCACACCCATGAGGTGTGTGGGTTACATTAGGCTCTGTACGTACACATTATAACAGACATTTCTTGGCCATGGTTCACCACTTCAGGCCAATGGGGGTCCTTCCTGGAGTGGCGAACCGCGGTCGGTGGGAGCTGCGATTGGCCGAACCTGCGGATGTGGCAGGTAAACAAACTGATCCAGCCCACCAGGGGCTTTCCCTGAACAAGCAGCACCCTAGTTTGAGAACCACTGGCCTAAAAGGTTTACAATTTAAGGAGACAGGACTGACAAGAAGTAGGGGGAAGAATACAACAAAGCTAACCTACCTATTTACAGTAATCTATTTGCAGTGTATAACAGAAGCTGTTTCTCTCAAAAAGATCCTCCAACCATAGCAAAGTTTTAGGCCCATGTGACATGTTAGAAAATGAAACATAATCCAGGCCAAATAGTTTAGAGAATTCCATAAATTGATCAACAGGCAAGAAGTTTACAATCACTGCATTGTCCAAGATCTGTAAATAACCTTTGGCCAATTTTCCTGTTGGTTCTTGTCGTCAGTTCAACATATGAAGTAGTATTCTCATTCTGTGAGATATATCACATTTCTGAACAGTGAGTTTTCCTGTGAAATATCACTATAGCTGTATCAAAATAATCCACAAAAATTTAAGTACCTCATCTTCAGACAGAGGGGGCATTAGTATTTTTGATATTCTTCAGGATACAGGCATTCATCAGAAGCACATGCCCTCAATCTTGTTAATGCAATGCTAAAGTTGAAAATTTAAACCTTCAGATGAGGGCATGAAAATGTTATGGTTCTCATAGCAATGTTATCTTGCTCACATTGCACATATTATGGGCTACATTCAATCCTCTGCTGCTCTGATTTACAAGGGGGAGTGCATAAGGACCTTCTTCTCATCACAGAAGCAGCCAGGCAAAATGCCTTTTGAGTCTTTCACTGACTTCAATGGACATTAGTTCAGGCCCTAAAATCTCTAACTTTGCTTAAAAGGAACCCTTATGTTGCCATCAGCTGCAAACATTGGGCCAAGTTATGTTTTTGGGTTTTCGTTGTTGATGTTAAAACATATTCCTGAAATATTCCACAGGCATATTCCACAGTTTTGGGTCCAGGCCAATGGAGAATTTTTCAGAAAGTTACAAGTGACTGAAAGTAGGTTAAAGCTGCTCTGTGATGACTCCAATACATAGTACTTGTTGCATCTTACATTTATACAGAGCTTTATAAACTGAATGATTCTAAAACACTTCAGAAATTATCAGTCAGACTCACCATTTCATTGACTTTTACACCTGTATAATTACGTGGCCAGTCAAGCTCCATTATACAAGGAATCACTTACTCTACTACTGAAATGTAAACACATAGAGGGTAGGACTAGCAGATGCTTAAGATCACTCCACAACCGTCCAGGGTAGTGCAAAAAGAATACCATATCCAATTCACATTTCATGATGAATTTAGATAGCCGCAGTACAATCGTCCAAATAGCAATCTGGCTAAATCCCTAGAGTTGATATCCTTGAGAAAAGTGCTGTGAGGTCATTAATGACAAGGGACCTGGAAGGTGGTTTGAAACTTTAGCACCATGCTGCATATATAGTTCAGTACTGTTTCAGTGCAAAGACTATTCACCTAATGAATCAACCACAGCACTGCACAAGGACTGATTAAAATATATTCCAGAGAATACAGGTTAACTGTAGAGTACGGTAATGAGAAGAAATTCAGACCAGTGATTCTGTGTACATTGTCAAATAAATTGGCATTTAAATATTCTCCCTTCTATCACAGAAGGTATATAAGCACTGCCTGTAGACATGTCTTCTCAGGGGATGTCCTCATGGCCTTGTGCAGGCAAAGGTGCAACAAGGGAGGGGGCAGGGGGTCAAAGCCGTTCCCTGGCCATAGACAGGGCGGGGAGGAGAGGTTCTGCCTGGTCAAGGTCTCGCTGGTGGGGGTAGATGTGGGCAAGATGCCCAGTCTCTCCAGTTTGCGGGGAAAGGGCGAAGAGAGAAGAGATCCCAGCCAATCAGGTCTCTCTGGTGAGAAGGGAAGGGGATGGGGGAAAGAGGTCACAGCAATGTGAAGTGGGTAACCCCATTCAAAAGTCAGCACTTCACAGGCTTCTTCATTAGAAAAATTGTGGTTGCACCCCTGCCTGCAGACACCTTGCCTCAGGTTTTTCTCCAAGTTCCAAGAATAATCCAGTCACAGAAAAGATCTTTGAACCAGTATCCCCACTCTCCTGTGGTCTAATTTATTAAATACTATTAAGCTCCTCCCAAAAGACCCCTTCCTAGGGTTGCCAGGCACTCGCTGACTGGGCCATTAAAAGTCCGACCAGCAGTGCAGTGGGGCTAAGGCAGGGTCCCTGCCTGGCCTAGGTCTGTGCAGCTCCCAGAAGCATGAGGCATATCCCTGTGGCCCCAAGATGCAAGGACAATTATGGAGGCTCTTCAGTCTGCACGCTGCCCCCGCCTCAAGCACTGGCTTCCCAGCTCCCATTGGCCAGGAACCGCAGCCAATGGGAGCTGTGGCATTGGCTCCTGTGGGCATGGGCAGAGCACACCATGCAGAGCCACCTGACCAGGCCTCCGCCTGGAACCAGACATCCTGGCCACTTCTGGGACCCACAGGGAGCCTCCCTTAGCCCCACTGCACCATTGCCTAGGAGCCTGAGGTAAGCGCCGCCCAGCCAGAGCCAGCACCCCGAACCTCCTGCCCCAAGTTGGAACCTCCCTCCTGCACCCTAACTCCCTCCCAGACCCCAGACCCCCACCCAGACCCCAACCCCTGCCCCTGGTTGGAACCCTTTCCTGCATACAAATTCCCTCCCAGAGCCCGGACCCATACCCACTCCCACACTGCAACCCCCCACCCCAGCCCTGAGCCCACTCCCATGCTCCAAACCCCTTGACCCCAGCCCAGAGCCTCTCCTGCACCCCAAACCCCTCATCCTGAGCCCCATCCCAGAGCCTGCACCCTCAGAAAGAGTTCTCACCCCCTCCCGCACCCCAACCCCAGCCCAGAGCTCCCTCCTTTACCCTGAACCCCTCATTTCTGGCCCCACCCCGGAGTCTGCACCCCCAGCTGGAGCCCTCACTCCCTCCTATACTTCAACCCCCTGCCCCAGGCCAGTGAAAGTGAGTGAGGGTGGGGGAGAGTGACTGATGGAGGGAGGTGGGCTGGAGTGAGTGGGAGGTGGAGCTTCATAGAAGGGGCGGGGCAGGAGCAAGGGTGTTTGGTTTTGTGCAGTTGGAAAGCTGGCAACTCTACTCCTTCCCCTAACCCCTCAGGTTTAGTCTAACAATTCTCTTTCCAGTCCTGGTCTCTAGGCTGTGCCCTCAGTTTGAGGGGTTTCACAGCCCTCCTTCCTGAGGCTGTGCCTGGGCTGAGTTCTCTCCGTCCTCCCACCACCTCCCACCACTCAGCCACAGCCAGCTAAACAACATGGAAAGTTACCTTTTAAACCAGCTTTTAGACAGAGCTAAAGCAAGGGTTTGGCAAAGGACTTTCACTTTTTAATGCTCTCATGTCCCTTGATGCGATAATGTCATATTACTACTCAGAGTGCATTTGAGCTTAAGGGTGGGTAAGCTCAATCACCTTGCCAAAATGACCTCCTAAGTGACATCAGGGTAACATATTATTGAAATTGATGACATGCCTACTGTCAAATGTTCTCAGACTGTGGTCCCCTAGAAAGCACTTATTCCTCCTCACACTTTGGCAACCTCTTCATACATCAGCATGCCCATTATTCACAGTAAACCTCAGGGATTTCTTTCCTCCAATACAGAATACCTGTAACATACTGGACTTTCCACCACTGAAGTTAGGATTCTTCTTCGAGTGATTGCTCATATCCATTCCAGTAGGTGTACGCGCCGCGCGTGCACGTTTGTCGGAAGACTTTTACCCTAGCAACTCCAGCGGGCCGGCAGATCGCCCCCTAGAGTGGCGCCGCCATAGCGGGTAATATAT